>NC_134848.1:33121213-33737880 GCF_965363235.1 Mytilus galloprovincialis
TCCATCCTCTAGAAGGGCTGCTGTCGTGAGCTTTTTAATCCATTCTTTCCAGGTTTGTTTTCGAAGTTACCATCTCCTAGATGAGTTGCCTTACTAGGCTACGACTCTCATCTAACCGCCTATTTACCTATAACTGAACAAGGTTGATGAGTGCTAGGGTATGTCCACACACCGGTGGGTCTACACAATGCATCTCTAGGGCCCTTGCTACTCCGAGATCTCCTGCAGTTTAGCCTGAGGTACTAAGACCCCAGTTTACGTGCACTATCGCGGGAGTCTTGATAGTGTAGAAGCTATGTACTGGCAGGAAAGACTTACACACTCGGCTTTCTTTTCGAACGTCAAGTATGCAAGCCAGCGGTAGTTGACAAAATTATGAATTTTAACCACACTTGACGCATATCACTACCTTGTGGAATAAACACCTAGCGCACATCATGGGAAAAAGAAATAACCACCAGATGGTTTTGTTAAAGAAAGCAAAACTGGTGCCATCCCAATCAACTTTTCAACATCAGACCACTGAAGCTGATTGATGTAACAACTGTATCAACAGTTCTTTGGTAAGTGCATGTTACACTTGACTGTGAGGGTGGCAAATGTTCTTTAATTGATTGCTGCCTTAGACGAAGGCTCAGAGTTGAACAGGAGCAACAAAATGTGAAATGCCAATTCATCAAACACTCAACTGTTCACAATATTTTCATTGTCAATATGGGGCATTCATGTACTTTAAACTTTTAATTTATCAAAAAACGAAGGATTTTCTTATCCAAGGCATAGATTAACATAGCCGTTTTTGGCACAACTTTTTGGAATTTTAGATCCTCGATGCTCTTCAACTTTGTACTAGTGTGGCTTTATTAATATTTTGATATGAGCGTCACTGATGAGCCTTATGAAGACGAAACGCGCGTCTGGCGTACTAAATTATAATCCTGGTACCTTTGATAATTATTTGCATACTTAGAATTACAAAAAGGCAAGACATATCATTATGATAACAAGTTTTTTTAAATACTTATTTGAATATTTATATTTCTTATTTAAGAACATGTACATCAAAAGGATCAAGGTGTGACAAAAGAAAAAGGTTTGCCTTTAAAACTGACAGAAACAACTGAAGAAGAGGTAGATACCTCAAACCAAGAAACAGCCGAAGTACCACTGGAAGTTGCAGAAAGTGCACAACATGATGCCATCATCATTCCCACAGGAGCAGATAGAAATGTCATGACTGAGGAAATAATTACTGAGGACAAAGTCTTGAAAACAGCAGATATGTCGATGAGAGGTGTAAAAACAAGAGCTGAAAATAAGGAGATCTTAAGAAAACCAGATAAAATATCGGAAGAATTGGAAATAGAGCTTGATGATGGGACAAGAGGGGGAAAAAGTGAAAAAGTTCCAGAACAGAAGAAAATAGGTAAGAATTAACTAAGGTTTCAATGTATCAATATTTATTCATGCTGTTTTATAAATGTAAGAATTAATGGTATCAGAGAACTCATGACATATAAAAGTTGATTTAAGAAAAATATATACTCTCTTTTCAAAATATTTCAGAGGTCAGTCAAAATGAGGTTCGTACCAGTATTTAGAAGGCCATTGTATAAGGAAGGTGTAAATGATTTAACATTATATTGTTTTACCACTGTGTTTTATAATTCAAGCATCATATATTAAAACAATCCTATAATAGATGCATATGATGTATTATATAAGTGTATTCTGCTATTACTGAAGTTATAGTTTGTGGTACTATTTCAAATTGAAATTATAGATATAAATACAGAAAACTTACTATGTCAGTTCTCTTAAATAATGCTCCATTAACAAAAATTGTTGCTTTTTAAAAAAAAAATGGAATTTATTATAGAATATAAAAATGTTATTATATGTAAATTGTTTTTAACTTTTATTACGTTATTTTACTGTTGATTTTTATTTGTATATAATCAATTTGCTTTAGTTAAGAATTTTAATATATTGAAGGACTTTTTGTCTTATTTTAAAAATATGCTAGTTGCCTTCGGCTGTTGTTTGCTCTATGGTCGGGTGGTTGTCGCTTTGACATATTCACCATTTCCTTTCTCAATTTTATAATTTGTAAAAATATCCGAATTAGCTCTCGCCGCGATATAGCCTTTTTGTGCTAATGCGGCGTAAAGCAACCAAACCAATCAACTTTGTCAAGAGACTGGGCACTTCTATCTTCTGTAATTACAATGAAATATCAGAGTTCCTGATTTGTCTTATAACTAAAAAATGTATCTCCACCGAAGGACTCAATTGCCTGTTGTTTTGCAGGCCACTTGTAGACTGCCACCTTAGTTTCGGTTTGTTTATTATAGGAAACCAGTACTGCGGAAATTAGCAGCAGGTACTTACTGATGTAAACATGCACTAGAATTAGTTGCAGTACAACTGTTAACTAATTACCCCAAAAAAAGCACTGCAACAGCCGTTTTAACATCGGTCATCAGGACTGGCTGTCTAAATACTGGTACGAACCTCATTTTGACTGACCTCTGAAATATTTTGAAAAGAGAGTATAATTTTTTCTTAAATCAACTTTTATATGTCACGAGTTCTCTAGTGAAAAATTGTCTTATGCAGTTGTATACATTCAAAAGCTTGAGCATTTTAAGGATTGTAAAAAGATGTATATCTACTTAGATTAAGGGGAGGTTATTCAAACTTATGAGATAAATGTATTATGTACTTTTTCAATTAAATGAAAATGACTTGTACAAGACGTACCCCAGGTCAGTGCTGATTGTACCTTGTTTTTATTTAATAATGTTGTAGGTGTTCCTATATTTACACGGTATAAATGACATTATTTTGTTATTTAATTTCTTTGTAGCTCATCACCAACCTTCTTGCTACCATTCCCCCCCAAGGGTGACTGGGGTATAGAAATATGGTCACTTGGTCTTCTCCCGACCGGCAGTAAAACGCTTGCCGAAGGGGGGCGTCTGTTTGGCTGTGCGGGATGTATCAAGTTCGCAGTCACGTCCGGTCAGAAGGGGGACGTTAAATCCGATGCCTCGTGTACAGAGTGCCACGCTCTTTGCACGTTAAGAACCCTTGCAACAACTCTTTGAGGGGTCCGTAGGTGGCCTGTTGCAAGGAAAAATTTCTGTCCCTATCCAATATAGCCCCTTTTCATAATTGTGCTTCCTTGAACATTGAAATTCGTGGTTCACATGGAGCCACAATGAAAATTGGTATCCAATGCATATTAATGAATCCAATGTATGTTGGTTTAACACATTCAGCCAAAGGTTATGTTATCAGTTTCTTTTATGCATGTATAATTATAAAAAAAAAATTTCATTGGAATAATTTTATATAATATTTTAAAAGTGCATTTCATCTGTTTTTATGGTATTTTCACTTGATAGATATATATAGCTGCTATGCACTAAAATATCAGTAGAAGAGTATGATAGAATGATACCTACAAATGGATGAACACTTTGAATAGAATGTAGCTATTATACAAACACAAATAATTATATCACAAAAATATGATGGTTATTGTTTGAAGGTTGATTCATTTATTACTCATACATAGACAAATTTGTGTCAGAGAAAACATATGTATCTATTTATTTATTTTTGTGTTTACCAATTTTCGTTCTTTTTCATTGGAATAATTTTATATTATATTTTAAAAGTGCATTTCATTTGTTTTTATGGTACCTTCACTTGTAAGATATATATAGCTGCTATGCATACAGTTGTCTAATAGTTAAAAATGTATATTCAATAATCCTAATGTAATATCTGATTCACTCTTTTGATAGTATAATATTGAACCGATAACAGAGGATGAGGCTACCCAATGTATGTGTACTGTGGACCAGTTAACCAGCCTACAGCGAGAAGTATTGTTGAGCATACCATTAAATCTGAGGTTATGGAAACTGCAAAATTTAACCTAGACTGTGGTAATTTAGAATATTTATAAAAATCTGTAATTATCTTAGTATCTTTCAAAATCTTTGAGTGTTTTAATCTCAGCATTGAGTTAACCTACTTAGTTGAAAATAAAAGTTGCAATCCTTCTCCACTGGTCTAATCAAGGATGCATGTAAAGTCTGTATTTATCTTATAGTACAACGTGCTTTAAATGTTGACATATATTTTGATATAATAGAATATTTATTGGTAATGACATATATTTTGACATAATAGAATATTTATTGGTAATGACATATATTTTGACATAATAGAATATTTATTGGTAATGACATATATTTTGAAATAATAGAATATTTATTGGTAATGTAGTCCATGGCACCTTCATGAATACTTCTTTTCTGTAGGTTTGCTACAGATTCTGTTTATGGCTGGTGCACTTGGTAGGCCAATCCAGCAGTACTCTGAAATTAAGCGATATAGGTATGACATTTGCCTACCCCCATGCCCATGCCAAGAAGGGGATAGTTTGTGGATCAAGTGTAAAGCCACTTCAGTTCAAATGCACCATGTCGTGCCATTGCTAAAAGTAAGAGGTAAGTCTTTTTTTTTATAAAATTTAAAAAATTTAAGTCCCATGAGTCAAATTAGTCAACCTCTTCAGACTCCTCTCAACAAATCATCACAGAACCAAAGTGTACGAGTACGAGTTTTCAGAGCTCCATGAGGTCATTACTTACACAAGTCGTATGCACAGAATGTGGAGTTGATAACCCACAATGGAGCATCAATGGAAGTAAACTTTCTCTGCATGGGAGGTCATCAGACACTTTGGGAATCCCTGCCATTAGTCAAGAGCAATCCAGCTGGTAATTTCATGGTGGCAACAGCGATAGTCGTAAAAAATATATAAGTATTTTGATACATGTCATATGGTCAATCGCTTCGAAACGGACTTGAAAATATCCCGGTCGTCAAAAGACTATAGTTTTTACAAGAAAAACAAAATTCAGAAGGATAGTTTCTTGACACCAAACAAATACAAGTTTAATTTTACAGAAGGGGCAGGGAAAGATCTTGCTAGAAGAAAGAAGGAAGATCTGGGAAATCTGGTATTTGGCAACAGCTTTACACTGCCGGGGGTATATCAAGGTAAAACAGTCAGCTTGATAATAAATCTTCAGTAATATATTTTTCAATAAAAACAAACACATAATTTATCCCAAAACACATTGCTTCTAATATTCTATATTTGCCTATGTCATATCTTTTACAAGGGATATGAATTAATGAGGTTAGTCAATCTTAGAACAATTTCAAGATATAAAAAAAAAAATGGAATTCATACATTTTTTGAAGTTTTACTGAAAAGCAGAAGAGTGTTTACTAAAACAAGATAATTGAAAGAAGTTTGAAACTCTAAATCACCATTTATTAAAAAAAAAAACCTCATTTTCCAATCACAACCTTAATGTTAATGTCACCTCAGTCATTGTCTTGACTACATGAATTTCTATTGCAAATAACTACACAATGTTATTTTAATAAAAAGTGTCAACTTTGTAGATCTGAAAGAGGAAATACAAGGAAAAGGAAGAGGTGCCCAATTGTCAGGGGCAGGGAGGAGAAGGGAAAACAAGACAAAGGGAAACGTAAATATTGTTTTATTTTATTCATTCATGAAATATTTGCTTATTGTTTAGATTAAAAGATGTTTGGTAATCATTAATGAAAAAGTTTTGAAACAGGTTAACTTAAAAAGCCATAGGGCAACATCAAGGTCTCTTGCAATTGAAAAGTGTTTCAAATATGATTGAGATTTCATTTTATTATAATTGTTTCTGAACACTTACAATGTAATTAGGGTTAAGTTATATTAAAGGTAGATATTTACTTTTTACTATAATTTTATCGCAAGTCTTTATTTTGAAGGAAAATGTTTAGCAACTGCAACTATTTAATTTTAGAATTAGTGAAAGTGAAGAGGATGAGAATATGTCATTTGAATCTGGGTAAGTTAAACTTACTACATGAAAATACGGATGTTTTGTGTTATTAAAATTTGCTGTTAAAAAATATTAGAAATTATTATAAATTAAGGAATGCAAAGCTCTGATTCCTTTCAAGGATTTGGCTATACTCTTTGGACTTTTTGGATTATAGCTCTTCATCTTTTGTATGAGCTTTGGATTTCAAATATTTTGGCCACGAGCATCACTGAAGAGACATATTTTGTCGAAACGCGCATCTGGTGCAAGAAAATTGGTACCGTTAATTTTATTGCTTTAAGATTACTTATGTTGAAATTGAGACTATTTCAAATTTAACTTATAGGAGTTAATTTAACGATCCAACTGAGGATCACGACTGTTCACAAGTTTTCAAAATGAGGGGGGTCACCCCTGCGGACTTCTTTTATATTTCATTTGATTTATTTTATTGTCCCATACAAAGATATACTTGGTTTGTGGGTGAGGATCTCAACCGTTTACAAGTTCTCAAACAACAAGGGAGTGGGAGTAACCCCTGGGGACTTGCCTGATATTCATATGATGAAGACATAATCTTTCTATCAGTTTTATTGATGTCTGGAGCTGGCATGTCAGTTAACTGCTAGAAGTCTGTCAAGGCCAAATAAAATACTGTGTTTAGAAATCTAGCCTAACTTAAGTTTTTTTTTTGTCATTTTTCAATTAGCTCTGTTAAGTCATAATTTCTTTCTAATAGTCTCAATGAAATGCAAAAAATGTTTTGAAATGAAAAAAAATCCTTACCTACCTACCTTTCTTTTAACAATGATTAATTTATACTTCACGATAGACAAACAGTGCTTTTATGTAACCACTTGATTTTTTTACTTCTTTTATACTGAAAACTCTTATTTTTTTTTATTTTTTCATGAGAAATAAGGAAAAGCACAGAAAAAAAACCGCCAGGAGACAGCAAAAAAAATGCTAGTGATATGTTCAAGAGCTGCATGCTGAATGCAAGTGTAGGTACTTGTAGTACACCTACAAATACTGGCATGTTAGACTTTAACCAACAGATTAATAATGTTTCCTGCACTACCACTGTGCCTACCCCCTCTGCCCAAATTAACATGCATGTCCCTTCCTCATCACCTGTGCCTAACACTAATGTTCATTCCTTTACTCATATGCCTCCACCAGCAGTAACCAGTCAACCACCACATAACATTACTACCATCCCTCTTTCCCCAGTTAACATGCATGTCCCTTCACCATCACCTGTGCCTAACACTAATGTTCATTCCTTTACTCATATGCCTCCATCAGCAGTAACCAGTCAACCACCACATAACATTACTACCATCCCTCTTTCCCCAGTTATCATGAATGTCCCTTCACCATCACCTGTGCCCAACAATAATGTTCATTCCTTAACTCATATGCCTCCAACAGAAGTAACCAGTCAACCACCACATAACATTTTTATTTCAATCCTGGCTTAGTTAACACACATGTTACCTCTTCTGCACCCTTTCCTTACATAGCAACTACTAGTCAGCAACCTACTTACACTCCACTTGTTAATGCCCATGTTTCCTGTTCAGTACCCTTGCCCTACACAGCAGAGCCGTTGCATCATTATCTCAATCAGCATGATAAGCAAGTCTCAACATCTTATAGTTATGTTCCATCATTTCTTTCACCTCTCACATCGGGTTCTCATTCCTATGTGTCACCCTTGCATATGTCAACTAATAGTCAGCAGTCTTCTTACATGCATGTTGACACATCTACCTCAAGACCTGTTATAATGAGCAATAATGACATACCAGCTTCCAATAATTCAACATCTACTTCTACAAATCCTCTATCAAATTTTACAGAACTAACTGATCTTCAACCAATTGACTCACTTTATTCAAACAATAACTGTGCTGATTGCATTATGAAAGACAAACAAAGTTCCAGTATACAGCAATATATTGAAAAACTTCACAAGGTGAACGAGGCTTTGAGGCGACCACGTGTGAAGGCTTGTCGCCGTTGTCTTTTAGACACTACAAATGCAACTTATAAATGTGGTGATGAGAATAGTGTTACCAGTTCACTTATCTATCAGTCTCATGCAACCTTATGTGTGTATATATGATCTGTAGTCATTTGTTTGTTTATCTATCTGTAATTATTTATTTTGTTTATTTATATATATGTAGTCGTCAATTGGGTAATGTTTTAATTTGAATTTACAAAATAATGTAAAATTCAGTAACATTTGGATTATTATGTTTTATGTCAGTATATAATATTATATCTGTATTCAATTTTCAAAAGCCTCGTCTTAATTAATAAACTATCATTTATATATATTTTATTCTTGAATGGCCCAGAATAGATATGTTGGGAAACAGTTTTTAAGTACATATATATCAGAAGATGTGGTGTGAGTGCCAATGAGACCTCTCTCCATCCAAATTACAATTTATAACTAGAGGCACTAAAGATCCTTTGTCGCTCACCTTGGTCTATGTGAATATAAAACAAACAAAGGACAGGTGGGATTCATGACAAAATGTGTTTTGTTGATGGTGATATGTTTGTAGATCTTACTTTACTGAACATTCTTGCTGCTTACAACTTCAGGTCACTGTAGTCTTCAACAATGAGAAAAGCCTATATCCCATAGTCAGTTTTAAAAGTCCCTGATATGACAATGTAAAATAATTCAAACGAGAAAACTAACGGCCCTATATATCAAGTTATTTTTTTTTCTATCAACACAGGACAAAGGAGTTCTATCTGTACAGTCATCAGTTATATAACTTACTTGATTTAAGAAAGTCAGAATCCTCTACTACCTTCTCTATTGATATCATGAATATTATTGATAATAAACAACGAAATAATAGGTCTCATGGGAATCGTATCAATCGAAATCAACGAGTTAAACATCGTATAAATTATACACTTGATAATATCCTATCTATATTTCAAGTAATGGTAGGCATCAATTATTATGTAAACTGGGTCAAATACCGATTAGTAAATTACACGATATTTTCAAAGAGTGTGACACCACCTCATTCTTCAGCCCACTGTATGAATATTCTCGTATAAAAACAGCATTTTGCCACCATAGGCTGTTCCCACGTATTGACGAACCTGAAGATCATAAACGTCTTTTTTTTTAATTAAATATATTAGCAGAGGTATTGTTTTTATCAACTTATCTAGTATATTTAATGACTCTATCGTTCAAAACTTTATACCTCCCTATTTTTATACAAGAAACAACTTTATATTGGGTATGATTATGTCAGTAGTGAAAATAAAGCTTCTGAAATGATTTTGTTGTTTTTTTAGTACAATGGTTTTCCTCATTGGAAAGTAAGATGCAAAAGATTAATATTTGAAAACTGCACACATTCTGTATTTTTCATCGTTTTCATGAAAACGGTACGTATTATTACATAGTTGCGACATCATCAGATAAAAAATCATATATTTTTCATTTATATTTCTTAATTTTAGATTTTGTAGTTCCAAACAAAAAGTGCAAATTTGAAATAGATCCCAATAAATGCATGCCCACACAATTTATTGTTATAGGTTAGAAATTTATTTGTAGACTTTCAGGTGTTGCAAGACTTCATTTGCAGTTTGGCTGATTCATCAGAAAACTATTGAATTACAATTCCCAACAGACCACCAATTAAATCAAGTTACTGTCATGGGACACTTGCAGATTTGGGAATGAGTAGAGATACACTGATACTAGTATAATGTGGCAGTTAGGATTATTATGTCGTTATTAGTTCCCTTAATTAAAACTATAAATTTCATATTCCTTTATTTGATGAATCAGATGAAGCTTATTCAGTACATATTTGTTAAATAACATAGCTTTTGCTATTTGAATTCATTTGTTGAAAGATATTTATTTATATTGAAAAGTTTAATATTTGCACCGCAGCAAAACCTTGATTAACTTCTGTGAGAAACTTATATATTTTATAGAACTAGTTTTAAATTCTTACTTTAAATCCTCTAAGGACTGATATCCAACCAAGGAAAGCCAAGCTTTTGGTCAGTGCATTTGCTACATGCCTCCATAGTACATTAGTGCATTTGCTACATGCCTCCATAGTACGTTAGTACATTTGCTACGTGCCTCCATAGTACGTTAGTGCATTTGCTACGTGCCTCCATAGTACGTTAGTGCATTTGCTACGTGCCTCCATAGTACGTTAGTGCATTTGCTACGTGCCTCCATAGTACGTTAGTGCATTTGCTACGTGCCTCCATAGTACGTTAGTGCATTTGCTACGTGCCTCCATAGTACGTTAGTGCATTTGCTACATGCCTCCATAGTACGTTAGTGCATTTGCTACATGCCTCCATAGTACGTTAGTGCATTTACTACATGCTTTCTAAGTACGAGTAATTTGAATGATATTGAATGCTCCATTTCTGATTACCTTCGGCATATGATCATACAAGTTGTACTTTGTTGATTAAATTATATATAGTTTTCAGTTTTTTGTACATACAGAAAACGACAAATTTATTTTTCGTTACCTGTATGATGTAAAAAATAATTGTCACTTCATGTCTTCTAACTTTGTCAAATATCAATAATGTGGTCATTTTTATAAATTTCCTGTTTCCCAAACTTTAAATTTTTGAAAAAACTAAGGATTTTCTTTTTCCAGGCAAAGATTACTTTAGCCGTATTTGGCACAACTTTTCGGAATTTTGGATCCTCAATGCTCTTCAACTTTGTACTTGTTTGGCTTTATAAATATTTTGATATGAGCGTCACTGATGAGTCTTATGTAGACGAAACGCGCGTCTGGCGTACAAAATTATAATCCTGGTACCTTTGATAACTATTGTAGTCCTCATTTGAATTTAACACGATCAACAATAAAGACGGTACGGAGAGATACATTCGTTAAACGTATAAAAGTGGCAAGAAACTATCTCAGAACAATTAGTTTATTTAAGAAAAAAAACATCAACATGATGACGCATGTGACAGTTAGGTTGCTTTTGACAACTGAACAATTTTTGTTAACTTTAACATTGACGTAATTTGCTGATGCACCAATTGTTACCACCAAAAGTTTTCAAACGTAATGGAAAATAAACTTGTCGTTTTTATTATGAAGAGATCCAGTTATGACTCATGTTCAAAAACAGTCAAAAGTGAAATTAATAAAGAAGAAAACATCTATTTGTCTGATGAGTTTTAATTTTTGCCAGATTGGCTGGTTTTTAAACAAATAATAATGGAAAAAAAAACTAAACATTGTAAAATATTGTATATCATGTATATAGAAGTTTAAAAAAAAAATAGCATTAGGATAATTGTGTATAACCAGCATGGCAAAAAGTTGGAATGATGGGAAAGAGATGGAAGAGGTTTATAGGCAGCATTATGAAGACCTAGACTATGATGAGGATACTGAGCAGGAGGAAGATAATCAGCAGGAGACAGAGCAGGAAGAGTTATGTATAGAGGAAGATGTTTGGATAGAAGAGGAGGAAGATACCCAGCAAGATGAGGAAGATACCCAGCAGGAGAAAGAACAGCAAGATGAGGAAGATACCCAACAGGAGGAAGAAAGCATATTATCACTTTGAATTTTTTTCTGAAGACTATAAGTTTGTTTCTATACATGAGTGGGATAAATTGGTGATGTTTAACGATAGCCGTGTCCTTTGATATATGACCGCAATAAATGGTTTTTATTTTTATTGCGTTTATCGTATTTTCACACGCCTTTCTGTCGGTTCTGGGATAGTCGTCATATTTAATTTACAACTAGAAATACAGCCAAGTAAGATATACCCTCTGCAAGTATTATTCAGTATCAGTTTCTTATGACAACTATCATTGCAAGTTAAGTATTCTAGCTTCAACTGATATCAATTATTTGAATCAAGCTGAAATAAATGTCTAGTAATGTTTCTAATAATGTACCTAATGCCTGTTGCATGTAAGACGAATCCCCAAGGGTGACTGGGGTATAGAAATATGGTCACTTGGTCTTCTCCCGACCGGCAGTAAAACGCTTGCCGAAGTGGGGCGTCCGCTTGGCTGTGCGGGATGTATCAAGTTCGCAGTCACGTCCGGTCAGACGGGGGACGTTAAATCCGATGCCTCGTGTAAAGAGAGTGCCACGCTCTTTGAACGTTAAGAACCCTTGCAACAACTCTTTGAGGGGTCCGTAGGTGGCCTGTTGCAAGGCTAAATTTCTGTCCCTATCCAATATACCCTCATTTTCCAGTGGCAGTCCAAATTACCCCGACCATCATCCTAGATGGCCTCTATTACAACAACCTACCTATTGTATTTATTGTTTAACTTGTTCTCGTCCTGAATATGCATGAAATATTTGCCACTGGACGTTAAGCAACCAATCATGCAAGACGATGAATGAATGCCCATTTTAGCAGCAGCTTGTCTTTGATGAGCCAATTTTTCTACTGATTTTAGATAAGGTGTATATAAAGTCTTTTTCTTATAAGAAACTGTAAAAGTTTTTTGACCATGTTTTTTTAACTAGTAGGTCTGATGTAAAGCTATCTAGACTAGGTATATCCAAATGTTTTTCAGAATTTTCATGAACAGAGAAACACAACTTATATTGCTCATTGTATGCAGTTATCTTTTCTGGGTTTTTTTTCACAATACCATGATCCAGAAAGAATATCAATCTGACTTTTCAGGGGTTAAGAAATTTTGTTATAGCTCACTAGCCCAGGACTTATTGGTAGCAGGATTTTACTAGCCCTGTTGGAAGAACTAATAGCCCAACGCCCAACAAAACTGACCTACTAGACTGAAATATGCCTGAAAAAATTCAGAGGTTACTGCAATATACAATGAATTCTTTAAACATAACAATTTTTATCCGTTGTACAGTAGATTTTTTCAAATTGGATACCCAAAACTTACATCAAAAACATATCCCATTAGCAGATATATTCAAATAATCGATAATTGAATATTCATTAAATATACTGTAATAATGAGTTGACCAAATCCCGAGATGGTATAAGTCTTGACCACTTCTAAACATGGTTATATAAAGTCATGCCTTGCATAAAAGGATTAGAGTAATTTTTATCAGATACATGTACATCATCACTTTTGTGTAAAAGAAATATCAGCTGGTTATATGTAATGCTCATATTTGTTTTCAGTTTTAAAATCCTATTCAAGAATAAATCAAATGACCACAAGTATTTATGTGAATAAATATCACCATCCATACGGTTTGTGTCTTTTATAATTGTTTTATAAACGAAGTACAGTAATATCCATATTACATTCATCAAAGGTACGATAATTTTGGGCTCTAAATAGATTACAAACCGAGCACAGTCTCTATTTATTTTAGGTGTTTTTAACATATAGCTCTTCAACGATTTTCGGTACTTATACATCTTCGGATTTCAAATGTTTGGCTTTGAGCGTTCCTGATGAAGGTAAATCCAGAAAAGCGCTTCGGACGCAATAAATTATTAAACGTGTTGTTTTGTATTTTCTACATCACTGGGTCGATACCTCTGCTGGTGGACTATCAGTCCCCGAGGGTATCATCAGCTCAGTAGTCAGTGCTTCGGTACTGACATGATTAAACAAACTTTACTAAAATTGTCCGTTTATAAATTTTGAAATTATTATGAAACTAAGGTTTCAACTCCCTCAGGCAAAGTTGGCTTTAGATGAATTTGGCTATTTATTTTAGGTGTTTTTAACATATAGCTCTTCAACGATTTTCGGTACTTATACATCTTCGGATTTCAAATGTTTGGCTTTGAGCGTTCCTGATGAAGGTAAATCCAGAAAAGCGCTTCGGACGCAATAAATTATTAAACGTGTTGTTTTGTATTCTCTAAACTGAAATTGTTTTTGATATAAATTTTATTTCTTTAAAAATCAAATTCATTTGAATATCAATGAAGAAAAATCATGATTGATGAAATATTATTGCATCAAATTTAAGATTTCTGAAGGCTGTTAATGTTTAGGTCATGGTTCTAGAGACTTCTTCACAGTATGTTTACACAACACAAAATGGCTGCCATAACATGTGATAACTAAGATATAATAGTGATGTGGGGATTTTTCACTTTCTATTTTGGAAGCGCCAAGATTTTTTTGTTACTAGTCCGTCGGGCATATTGGGTTACAAGTTTTAATTGCCCGAGGCCTAAAGGCTATAGTCCCGGGCGTCGGGCTAGTGGATTTTTTAACCCCTGCTTTTGCCTAAAACAAGGCTAAACCCTTAGAAAGGTTGTTATGTCTCAAATGTGGAACCATCTACCTTAAAATTGAGAAAGGAAATGGTGAATATGTCAAAGCGACAACCACCCGACCATAGAGCAGACAACAGCCGAAGGTCTGGTTGTAGTTCAGGGCTGAAACCTCCGATGATTGTTCTGTCTCATTTGTGGAACCATCTACCTTAGTCTGATCGTAGTTTAGGGCTGAAACCTGAGAAGGGTTGTTACGTCTCATTTGTGGAACCATGTACATAAGTCTGGTCGTAGTGCAGGGCTGAAACCTCAGAAGGATATTTTGTTTCCTTTTGTGGAACCATCTACCGTAGTCTGATCGTAGTTCAGGTCTAAAACGTCAGAAGGGTTGTTATGTCTCATTTGTGGAACCATCTACATTAGTCTGGTCGTAGTTCAGGGCTGTAACCTCAGAAGGTTTTTCTGTTTTATTTGTTTAACCGTGTATAAGTTATAGAAATATTTCCCTTTTTAATGAGCATATCTGCATATGTATTCACAGGAAGTAAAGTAGTCGTTGATATGATTGGTAACACAAATCCTTCTGGTAATTAAAAGACAATTACAAATTGGTTGAAGTACCAAGGAAGCCAACTACCAGTAATTCTAGTGATTTAATGATTGTCTTCGATAATGAACAAGTCATTGATACGGCATATTAAAAAAAGCCACGAAATAAGGTTTCAATGTCAGTTATTACAAACAAAGGTTATGTCAAATTACTCTCCAAAGAAAATATGCAATGTAAACCAGAAACGGTAGTAAAGCCATTAATAGATATTGATCAAACTGAGAAGGGACAGATTAAAAAGACACAGGAGAATGACAAATTGAAGTCTATCATTTCAGACATAATTGATTAGGATGGTTAAGACTACATAAGAATGACAACAGAACACACCGAACAGTTGTATCACCATATAAATCATGCCATAGTGATTGTTTTAAAGGACCAAAAAGAGAATGGTGAAGATTTTACAGATTCTATAGACGATTTAGTTAACAAGAATTGTAACAAGGAAAATTACATAACTTCCGAAAAATTGTCAAACATTAAATGAAAAACGGAAACGAGTTTGCATTAGCTGTGGGGAAAGAGATTATCAAAGAAGCAATACAAAAAGATAACAAAAAAAGCAACTCAACCAAAGAATGAAATGATACAGAAGATTGTTTTTGAGCATGATAAAGAAATTTTTAACAGCACTTTAAATGTTCATACAAAATACATATCTTTATTTAATAAAAAAAAAAGGAGCACCAAGCGTAATATAATATTGATTGACATTACGGAGTTTTTTTTTAAGAATAAATTATAAACTAATGTAACTAATCAGCTACATTGTAAGTATGAAATTCATTGTTGGTATACGATAAATTAATTTACAAGTATAATTTGTATATAGACAAAAGGCTTTTAATGTGTATGAAGCTAGTGTCATTTCAAACATTTTTCTAACAATGTTCATATTCCTTCCCATATTGTATCGTTTACGTAATGAGATGGATATTGGAGAGGGGGTCAGTAAGTCAGTGATTGAAATGTATTCTAAATGTAGGGCATACTAATCAAATAGAATATATTACATATTCCATCGTTTATTTTTCAGAATGAATTGTGACCAATCCCGTAAATATAAAATCGGTGAAAAAAAGATATATGAAACAGAAGAAAAGGAGTCCTTGGCAAATTTGTCGAATGATCGTCGTATAAAATGTGAAGTTATTAAACAAATTAAATGCCAATTAGCAAGGTTAAAAAGTTTGAAGGCTGATCCGGTTACAGCAGTATTTGTAATTTAAGATGTCAAGAAAAACAGAAAGACTAGACCAACATTATCGGGTTAGGAGAGACCTTCGACAAAGTTCAAAATGCAGAACCAGCTCTTACCAGCGATGGGTTAAGAAAGTAAACGGTGTAGACATGTTGTTTCCAACACATGAAGATATAATCAAAAATGTTACATTGGTTACTCCCAGCAAACTAAACATTGGACCCGGACATTCAAAGCAACTAGCAGAAAGTCGGAAGAAAATGTTAGAACAGACAGCAACTGCCCCCTCCAATGACACTTTATCAATTAATTAGTATACTTTTAAAAGAAGGTCTACAGCATACATGTTTCAACAAACAGAAGAAAAAATCTAGAGGCTACGTCAAAATGAAATTATATTTGATATAATACTGCATGATAAACTCTAGATGTGATTTCGATATGAATACCTCATTTAGGCCCCTAATTCAATTATATTGTAGCCCTGTAATGTTGTGTTGTCATTTTAATGTTATATTTCACATGCCCTTAAAAGAGGGAGGTTTGGTATGCCACAAAACCAGGTTCAACCCCCCATTTTTTCCTTTAAAAATGTCCTGTACCAAATCAGGAATATGGACATTGTTATATTATAGTTCATTTCAGGGTGTGTTACATTTTAACGTTGTGTCGTTTGTTTTTTTTATATTTAAGACGTGTCACGGTACTTGTCTATCCCAAATTCATGCGTTTGGTTTGGATGTTATGTTTGTTGTTCTCGTTGGATTTTGTCTGGTGCTTGGTCCGTTTCTGTGTCAGTTGCATTTTGATATTGTGGCGTTGTTCTTCTCTTGTATTTAATGCGTTTCCCTCGGTTTCGGTTTGTTACCCCGATTTTGTTTTAGTCCATGGATTTTTGAGTTTTGAACAGCGGTATACAACTGTTGTCATTATTTATGATGTAATTAACTGGTGTGTTATCAGCATTATTAAAGTTAGACGTTTTTCATATATTGACAATAATTTGACAAGTTTTAGGTGGAACTCATGGTTTACAAAATGTTCAACATAAAAACAGATTAGAACCAGGTGCTCCGCAGGGTGCAGCTTTATTTTAATGTTATTTCACATTGCGATAAGACGTGTCACGGTACTTGTCTATCCCAAATTCATGTATTTAGTTTTGATGTTATATTTGTTATGCTCGTGGGATTTAGTGCACAATATATGAAGTGCAAAATTATTGTCAGTGAAATTATAGTTCCATTATCTAATGTAAATTACTAAATAAAATTGAGAATGGAAATGGGGAATGTGTCAAAGAGACAACAACCCGACCAAATGAAAAAAACAACAGCAGAGGGTCACCAACAGGTCTTCAATGTAGCGAGAAATTCCCGCACCCGGAGGTGTCCTTCAGCTGGCCCCTAAACAAATATATACTAGTCCAGTGATAATGTACGCCATACTAATTTCCAAATTGTACACAAGAAAATAAAATTAAAATAATACAAGACTAACAAAGGCCAGAGGCTCCTGACTTGGGACAGGCGCAAAAATGCGGCCGGGTTAAACATGTTTAAAAAGCACTTTATTTAATATATTTCAACTTCAACCTAATAGTGACTTGTATATATAAACATGATAAATATAAAAAAATAAACGAAACAAAGTACAAAATGTATGCTGAAAATGGGAATCAAATTTGATTGGACTGCTTTATTTATTATTTCAATCCAGATCTCCCCCACCCCCAAGCTTTTAAAAGTTGATTTCACACTCCTCCTCCAAATGAAAACTAAAACATTCAGATTTACATATATGTAGTTGGGAGGGGAAACCTCCATTCAAAATAATATATATCCAAAGTAACAGAAATTTGCTGAACATTGCTCTTCAAAGGCTTTTCCAATACACTACAACCATGGATTTTAAGTTGCGATATGAAAAGATCACACTTTACGATCTACCAGTTATACACACCATGCGATTTGTGTAATAGAGATACAAGTAATAAACATAAGATTGAGATAAAATTGAGAATGGAAATGGGGAATGTGTCAAAGAGACAACAACCCGCCCAAATAAAAAACAACAGCAGAGGGTCACCAACAGGTCTTCAATGTAGCGAGAAATTCCCGCACCCGGAGGCGTCCTTCAGCTGGCCCTTAAACAAATATATACTAGTCCAGTGATAATGAACGCCATACTAATTTCCAAATTGTACACAAGAAACTAAAATTAAAATAATACAAGACTAACAAAGGCCAGAGGCTCCTGACTTGGGACAGGCGCAAAAATGCGGCGGGGTTAAACATGTTTGTGAGATCTCAACCCTCCCCCTATACCTCTAACCAATGTAGTAAGGTAAACGCATAACAATACGCACATTAAAATTCAGTTCAAGAGAAATCCGAGTCTGATGTCAGAAGATGTAACTAAAGAAAATAAACAAAATGACAATAATACATAAATAACAACAGACTACTAGCAGTTAACTGACATGCCAGCTCCAGACTTCAACTAAACTGACTGAAAGATTATGATTTCATCATATGAACATCAGGCACAATCCTTCCCGTTAGGGGTAATTAGTATCATACCATCATAACATATATGAGAAGAACATAACCCGTGTCATGCCAACAACTGTTTTTAGAATAAATGTGTTGAGCATGTTAAATTCAATAGACCAGACAGCAAGTTTGGATAAAGACCTTGTTGGAATTTACCACAAATTAGCACATTCCAGCACCCAAGATGGAATTAGACTGCTGTACTGGGTGGATTCAGAAAAGCTTGTGTGGTTATACGAGTTGGTGCGATGCCTGGACAACAACACTGGGCATGGAACCAGAATAAAGATGATGGTGGTGGATGTTATAGACCCTGCCTTTTCAAATGCACATTATGGGTAACTCTGTAAAATAAATTCGAACAAAAAATATTTTTTCTGTATCCTTAACGGATAACTATGCCAATGAAAAAGATTGGGGTTTTTTCAGGATCAAATGATGTAAGAGAGTTTCTTCAGAAGCATCCAATCCTTCAAGATATTGAAATTAAAAAAAGGATAACAGCCATCAAGACAAAAATCTTCAATGATCGAAAAGGTCACAGAGACAAAATTGAAACTTAAGAAGATCCTCCAAAGTATGTGGCAAATGTTATAAAATGTACACACGCTGTGAGGAGAGAAATATTAAATGAATATTGTAGTTGCATGTATATTAATTTTAAATGTATTGCAGGGGATTGAGAATGTTGAATTCCATCCATCAGTATGTATTTTAAAATTATTTAAAAACGTTTCCAAATGTTTCGATCAAAGAAATTCTTTAACCAATTAACGTGACATTATTGACGTTCATACTTTGCATTGCTATTGATAAAGCATTTACAATATATACTAAGTAGAAGATAATTTTAAGCATCACAATATAGATAAACAAACATTTTAGCAACAATTTATAGATGAAAGGGTATATAATACTGAAAAAAGTTATACAGCATAGTTTTGAATTGAAGAAACGCTTTCTAAATACTAAATAATTATTCGAATGCTTAAATACTTGCTTACTTACAATATCTGTATGTCTTATCTGCAAATGTTCTAAACTATACTAGTATTTTTTAAATATTACAATGTTTTTCATCTAGTAAATGAGTCTGTTTTACACGGTCATATTTATGGTTTTATGCACACAAAAATCATAACTCCAAATACTTTTTTTTCTCACTATGCACCAGTTTTCATTTGTTTAAGATGCACTAAATATAGACATGAAAGACTAATTCAGCTTTTATAATGTACTTGTGCAACACCTTACCATATAAATAACTCTTTCCGTAGTAAACAGTTAGCATGTGGCAGAACTAGATAATGTACATCTTTCAGTCATAAATTTACACGGTCTCTTATGCAGATCATAGTGAAAGATCCAAAATATTTGCTTACATGCCTTAAACAATATATAATGTTTAAAAAAAAGGTTATGCTATTTTTACACAAAACAATCCAAGTATAAGTTGATACGAATAATAGTCATTTATTATGAAAGCACTTCATGTTAGTTTTGCGAAACTCTGAACAGTTTGGATGGATGGCTTTTCAGTTTTGTATTCAGATACAGAATATGATCATTTGTCAACCCTGACCTACAACAAATTTGAAATGATTAATGATGTTCAACATAGTTGTCATGTAGCCGACCTTTCAATGCCATTTAAAGCTTTTTGAAGAATTTCGGTCTGTGTTAAGTAATGAGAGAATTGATTTTCCATTGTACTAATTATAGAACACATTTGATAATGTGACACCAATTTAGATAATCATGTAAGGAGGATAACCCAGTTTAAAAGATCGTCAGGTCAACGAATGGTCCAATGAATTTTGAAAAAAAGAAGGAATCGTTTTGCAAAGAAAAAGAATAGCAGAATCCCTCATCAGAGTTGACGAAGCCGGAGTAGCAATACGATGGTGCCGAACGATACGAAGAAGATCGTACCAGCTTTCTGTTCCGAATGCTTTATGGCATGTTTATGGGAATCGCAAGTTGATAAGGTCACGAAATATTTGTAACTTTGAAATATATACATATTTTATAAATTTTATTTAATGATATGATCGAACGTGGTAAAATCTATACATCTTAATAATACATTCAATGTTATTGCCTTGCCTCTGTGGGATTTTGTTTTCGTCGGCATCGATGGTTATGCCGTCCTCATGTTGAAGATATTGAACTCGTGTTATGCACTAAAAAAACACAGATTTAAGAAGGGAAATATTTCACATAGCAGAGGACTTACAATGGAAATTGTTAAAATACCCGTATTCCTTGAAAGAAGTGAACAGTCAGGCCTAGGAACAGGCAAAAGCAGGAGAAATTAAAGACCCAATTAGCATACATGACTTCTGAAAAAGTTAAAATATATCACTTATTTCTCAGTGAGGACTGATCCCGTACATAAACACAAATTTCAACATATATAATAGCCACACAAAAAAACAAACGACCACATTCCCTCAGAAAACATGAATCCTCCATTCATAGAGTGCTATGAAAATCAATCGAAATTGACAAAACATTACCAAATGTAAGAACAATGTTGAATAAAATAACTACGTTCAGATTGTTCAGGAAGCTAAAACAAATATATACAACAACTAGTATAGCGAATGTCCATATAAGGAGATTCGATGATGAACATAACTATTTCATTGATTTCTTTTCATTTTAACCGACTTGTTCTAATTTTCAAGCGGAATAAATGATTTTGCCTGCATTTTAAGTTGATCTGTATTCTCGACTTTCTAGAATCTATTTATCAATAATTTTCTTCAGCTTTCATTTCAACCCGCAAACAAAGAAATTATTATCATAAAATATTTTTGACGTGATTTGTAGATTAACAATTCCATCACTGTTTATATTTTTGTTAGTTTATGTACATCGTATTCATTTCTCTTGGGAGAGACTTCTGAAGGAAGTGGTATGGTTCTTAAATAATATCTGATCCCAAAATTGATAAAATAAACAAGAATATGGTCAAGCAAATTACAATTAAATAATAATTTAGAGTTCAGATTTTCCCTTTTGTGGTTAATTTTAAAGACAGAAATAATCGTGTCATAGTCTCGACATTTTGGTATGATACAAATGTAAAACATAATTTCCGCGAGTATTATTTGCCACTTTTTCAATAATTTCTTTACTTGAAAACTTTCCAAGATCTCTCTGAATTTAGTTATCTAATTTATTCAATTGATATAGGAACAGTGTTTTGGGATGGTACATTGTCTAGATCAATGATATAACCAGTGTAAGCAGAGTTGATCCATTTTTCCAGAGTTATTTAAGTACTATCAAGTTATCAGGAGTATTGTATAACTTGAACATAAAAGTACTTATAGATATATGTATTTCATTGTCTTTGGTTTAATTATTATTTTTTTTTTTTGAATATGGAAGAAACATTTGTATCTTTCCCTACTGAAATAAACAAGGTAATTAAAAGATATTTTTTTTATATAAAATTACAGAGAGAAGGTAAACAAGACCATAGTAATGTCACAGGCAGTATTAGTTGATAAATGAGGTCAACCGCATGTACCACATGATTCACCCTGTACAGATGCGTAATCAAGAGATGAATAAACGTTTTACAATTATGGAAAGTTACGTTTTTACCAAAAAACAAAGTATCAGGGAAAATATGGATATGCGTACCTCTTTTTGGACGTCACATAACGGTAGTGTTGACAAAAGTGAATGACTTTCACTGTATAAACTTGTACCATTATAATCCGAGAAATCCAGGAAGATATTTTCCTGGCTGGGATGAGTTTTTGGGGTTGACCAATATGAAGGAAGGCTTGGAGCAGCTTTTCAAACAATTTGAGGCAAGTTTTTTTTTTATTAATAAGATCGATACGTATTTTTTTAAGGCGGCTGTTCAAACTCAGCAGCCTTAGCCACCTCAAATTCAACAACCCCAAAAACCAACCCTTCAAGAGCTTATACCACCGCCACTTCTTTGTGCTGCACAAGCCATTATAGTCATTGGATCGTCTAACAAGAAGAGACCTAGTATGTCACCACGTTGTGGATTACCTAGCAAAAAACAAAAGGGGAAGAAAACTTCGGTCCCAATTAGGAATTGACTAGTTCTTTGCCTTGTACTGTAAATATTGGCATTGTACAAAATACGACTTTGGAACTTTTGGAAACTAAAGCCAAAACTGAAGTTTTGTTAACAGAACCCAAGGCACACAGACTGATATGGAACAAAACTGTAAACCATAAGGGGCCGTAAACACAAATCATCATAATGATTTAAACGTAGAACATTGTAACATGATTGATTGTTGGTTGCTTAACGTCCAGTGGCAAATATTCCATGCATATTCAGGACGAGAACAAGTTCACAATAAATACAATAGGTAGGTTGTTGTAATAGAGGCCATCTAGGATGATGGTCGGGGAAATTTGGACTGCCACTGGAAAATGAGGGTATATTGGATAGGGACAGAAATTTTGCCTTGCAACAGGCCACCTACGGACCCCTCAAAGAGTTGTTGCAAGGGTTCTTAACGTGCAAAGAGCGTGGCACTCTCTTTACACGAGGCATCGGATTTAACGTCCCCTTCTGACGGACGTGACTGCGAACTTGATACATCCCGCACAGCCAAACGGACGCCCCACTTCGGCAAGCGTTTTACTCCCGGTCGGGAGAAGACCAAGTGACCATATTTCTATACCCCAGTCACCCTTGGGGAGGAACATTGTAACACGATGCTTATATATGATGCCCATAGTTTCAGAGGTGTTTTACTGAGAAAGTGGTTGCTATAGTAAGTTTACTTTGAAAGTCAATCGAAATTGCCAAGACGTTATGAAATGTAAGAACAATGTTGAATTGAATAACATTGACTTTAAATGTTAACTTAAAACTACATTCAGAGTGTAAAGGAAGCTGAACAAATAAATACAACAACTATCCTTGTAAGGAGATTCGATGACGAACATAACTTTTTCATTGATTCTTTTCATTTTAAGGTGATTACCTACTTGTTCTTATTTTGATGCGGAATAAATGACTTTTGCTTGCACTTTAAGTTGATCTTGAACTTCTCGACTCCAATGATTCCAATGATTCATAAATTTCTTCTGCTTTCATTTCAACCCGCAAACAAAGAGATTATTATCATAAAAGATTTTTGATGTGATCTGTTGATTGACAATTCCAGCACTATTTAATATTTTTGTTATTTTATGTACATCGTAATCATTTCTCTCGGGGAGAGGCATTTCACTTGTATTTTATAACCAGTTGTGTCCACTTTTCCCTAAAATACACCTTTTGACTCCATGGATAATGTGTTTGACCTATTTTGTTCGGGCATAATGTATTCTATGGAGTGGAGTGGAGTATTGGAGTGGAGTGTTGGAGTGAAATTTTTAAAGTGAGATTTTTGAGTGAAATTTTTGGAGTGAGAATTTGGAGTGATTTTTTTTTGGTGAAAGTTTACAGTATATAGTATATTATTCTAGAAGTAGTAGAATGTCGGTGGTTTAATGTTTTGTTTAATTTTGAACAAGTATTCATTAAAAATAAATAAAGAAAAATTACAGTGCTAAATATTGATTTAAATTTTGATCACAGAATAATTATTTGGTCATGTTCATTTAAAAATATGAAATTTGCTCCTCTCATTAACTCACCTTGTGGGAGTGTAATTTGACTTGTGGTGACAAAGCGCACATTGAATTGCTCAGAATTTCGAAGTCCTAATGGGCAAAAATCTTGGAAAACTCATTGAACCAGAATATCTCATTGTTTTCCCCAGATGTAAGAGTGCCAGTCTTTCGTTGGATAAAAAACATTGTCATACACCCCTTCTCATTTTTTTTTAATTTGCCGTTCAACTAAGGGATATATTTTGTAACTGCCCAGTGGGCTATGGTGTCGGCCCGCTTATGAATTTTGACCCAATTGTGTATAGAAGCATAAAAGACGACCTTCTGAAACTGGAGCGGACCAATCGTAACGGTGGGACAAATCATTGCCCTTGGAATCTCAACGATTTTGGTGGGACCTTTAGTATATAAAGGGCTTTGCACGAGGTGTCTGTAAGATTGTGGGCCCGAGACAAGGGTATATGAACCTTTCTAACCATATTATCAGATACTGAATGCAACCAGCCCCCATTGACTCAACACCTTACCTAAAGATATATTTAACTTTATTAAACAAACAAATGCACAGTTATACCCCAATGGGGTTGAAGGCATGACATACAAATTAACAATTACTAAAACAGTACATCATAAAAAACAAAAAAGAACAAATTAATAAGACATTATATACATATGTATATATCATGCAGCTGTCGAGTCCACCCTCCTCAGTGACCATGACTTTTTAACAAATGGAGCAGCATACTGCATAATTAACGGACACGAAAGACATAAAATCAATTTATTAAAATTCTCCATACTATTTATATAAGAATAAGTATTGTTAACTTTCTGTAAAAATTCAAGTCTCAATATTTCATTTTTTTTTACATTCAAACAGAAAGTGTTCTTCATCGCCGGTCTATTTTATTTAAAAACAATGTTGACATAAACGTTCCTCTTTTTTTTTTATATTTCTGTATCTGCCCCTTTCGATTTCCAAAATATGGTCACTTACCCTTAATTTAGTAAAACATTTCCTGATTTCAGAGTTATCTTTTATTAAATAAGGCTAAATTTCATATTTCTTTTTAACTTTACTGTAAATAAATAATTTATTCTAATGCAATATGGATGTACATTTGTAACAATTTTTTTCATTGGCTAAAAGTTGCCGTCAAATCCACAGTTGACCAGGCGTAACTAAGGAGAGACCCGCCATTTTGAATTGATGAATCAACAAATGTTCGATTACTACTATTTAATCGAAAATAAAATAACACCTACCTCGAATTCGACGTTTTAATGTAATTTTATCCGAATTTGAAGCGTACAGGTAACGTAAAAACCTCTAGTTTGTAAGTTTTCAATTGTATGACGTCACGTTTAGCCATGACGTCTTTGTGCCAAAATTATTCATGAAGTTTCGCGGATTTTTTTTTATTTGACAAATTTAGACATTTTTTCAAGTTTTATCGTGTTTTTTCTTTTTGTAATGCATTAGAATCGGAATAACAGTACTGTAGTTGAAGAGTTGCCACCGTCAATTTTGATTTGACGGTCGTAAATCTCCGTTTTACTGTCTCCGCTCCGCGTCGCCAGTAAAAATGCATTTGCGACCGTCAAATCTACAATTGACGGTGGCAACTCTTCAACTACAGTACTGTTATTCCTTAATTATTTTCTGTTAACGAATTCAATTTTTTTTAAAACAGTTTTTTATAATTTTCTTGCATAATTTCTTTTATCTGTATATTCATTTTCTTTTTTTCATTTATAAAGTAAAAATTTTCAATATCACATATTTTCAAATTATTTTCTATATTGGTACAACCTGCAAATGATTTGCATAATATATTATTACCTGAAACTTGTGATAACCCAGTTCACACGCAAAGAAATACTGCAACCGTTTTAAGAACATTTATATAGTAAAATCTGCTGAAACTATATTCTTGTGTGTCAATTGAATCTAATGAATTGATAACTGTTTCTTCTTAGTTATCAATGTTCATAGTTTTGTACATCGACGTTACATCATAGGCAATAAGGATGCATTCTTTTGTGACCTCGTGTGACTATTTTATTAATGAAGTCTTTTGTATCTTGAATGTAAAATGTAAAAGTTATGCCTCTTCAATAATGGTTTTAAGATTAGACCCAGTAATCTTTCAATGCGTCTCGTGGGAGAGATACACTTATTGATGATTAGTCGGTAAGGAATGTTTATGTTACCAACTATTTGACCAGTTCGGAATGCCTCATTAATTGTTTCGAGATTAATTTATGAACTTTTGGAAGAAGGTACATGTGTCCGTGTTTTGGTTCATTTTTATTCCTCAAAAAATTATAAGTTTGTGAATCTATTTATTTTTTCCTATATAGATTTTCAACAATATCTTTTATAGATTTGACAACAACGTTAGTAGTTGGTTCATTTATTTTCAACTTTTATTAAATGCGGTTCATTCAACCAACACACGTAATAAATCTCAAGACTTATATACTTTATTGAGACCATAATTATTATATGCCTTATCTCTTTTTTCCCTGCCTTATGAAACTTATACTAAAGGAAGGGGTACTGATACCTGTAAATAATTGAACAAATTAATAGATAAATAAGCATTATTACCTGTATTTTCCCTAAAAAAATACTGATTGAATACTTTCAAAATATGTGCTTTATGATAACATTAAGAATGGAAATGGGGAATGTTTCATAGAGACAACATACTAAGACTAACGGAAGGGGTACTGATACTTATAAATAATTGAACAAGTTAATAGATAAATAAGCATTATTACCTGTATTTTACCTGAGTTAACCTGCCAAAAAAAAGCGCGCAAATGTAATGGTAATGCGCGCAAACGTAATGCACCGTTAACCACACACCCCAGGTGTAACAATATTTTCTCAATGTAAATCCAGGAAATAACACTGTAATTGCAGTTCATCTTTTATTATTGTGTTCAATTGATACCGAAATGATAGCTAGGTAATACCAATTAATAACTTATTTTTTCATAAATCCAAATTTTATCTAAATTAAATTCAGAAAATGAAAATACTTTCATCATTGTTGAAAACATTTAAACATTCTTTTTTATTTAAACAGAAGCTCAAGTCAATTAATTTGTAAATCATTTAAAAAAACTAAAAACCACAGTGCAAAAACAATGAATATGATACTTTTAAACATGATATTGTAAAGATTTTTTGTTCATTTTACAAAGTGATATAATATAATAAAGAATGGAAATGGGGACTAAACCTAATACACGAGCATGTAAAATTCTCCTAATGAGGATGCTGCCAGATTCTTAAGAGATTGGGAAATCACAATGCTAAATAATTATATAACTTTTAGTTATGCATCAGAAGATCAGGAAAATTTGAAATTGTTTATAAAGGACTGGTGATATGAGGTCGTTCACATTATTATTCGAATACTTCACTGCATGCATTTTTTTTTTATTTCTATTTCAGTAGTTTGTTTTTAAATTTTTCACTACAAAATTTTTCATCAAATTTCACTCCAAAACCTCACTCCAAAAATTTAACTCCAAAATCTCATTCCAAAAGTTCACTCCAACACTCCACTCCATACAATACATTATGCCTTTTGTTCGTGACTAATTTATCTTTTTCATCCAGGTTCTCCAAAAATAAAAGGTAGGTTACAGGTCTACTTTACACAAATGTCTGTTTTTGTAGGTCATCTTTTTTTCTTTTCTTGCGGTTTAAATACCATGTGCAACCATGTACAAGTAGGCAGTATATTTGTTTTGGTGTCAAAGAACTATCCTTCTGAATTTTGTTTTTCTTGTAAAAACAAGTCTTTTGACGACCGGGATATTTTCAAGTCCGTTCCTAAGCGATTGACCATATGACATGTACCAAAATACTTATATATTTTTTACGACTATCGCTGTTGCCACCATGAAATTGCCAGCTGGGTTGCCCTTGACTAATGGCAGGGATTCCCAAAATGTCTGATGACCTTCCATGCAGAGAAAGTTTACTTCCATTGATGCTCCATTGTAGGTTATCAACTCCACATTCTGTGCATACGACTCGTGTAAGCAATGACCTCATGGAGCTCTGAAAACTCGTACACTTTGGTTCTGTGATGATTTGTTGAGAGGAGTCTGAAGAGGTTGACTAATTTGACTCGTGGGACTTTTAATTTTTTTAAATTTTATAAAAGAAAGACTTACCTCTTACTTTTAGCAATGGCGCGACATGGTGCATTTGAACTGAAGTGGCTTTAAACTTGATCCACACACTATCCCCTTTTTGGCATGGGCGGCAGGCAAATGTCATACCCATATCGCTTTATTTCAGAGTACTGCTGGATTGGCCTACCAAGTGCACCAGCCATAAACAGAATCTGTAGCAAACCCTCAGAAAAAAAGTATTCATTAAGGTGCCATGAACTACATTACCAATAAATTATGTCAAAACATACGTCAACATTTAAAGCACGTTTTACTATAAGATAAATACAGACTTTATATGCATCCTTGATTAGACCAGTGGAGAAGGATAGCAACTTTTATTTTCAACTAAATAGGTTAACTCAATGCTGAGATTAAAACACTCAAAGATTTTGAAAGACACTAAGATAATTACAGATTTTTTTAAATATTCTATAATACAAATTACCACAGTCTAGGTTTAATTTTGCAGTTTCCATAACCTCAGATACTGATATTTTAGTGCATAGCAGCTACATATATCTATCAAGTGAAAATACCATAAAAACAGATGAAATGCACTTTTAAAATATTATATAAAATTATTCCAATGAAAAAGAAATTTTCATAATTATACATGGAGGTTGATGAAAACCAAAATGAATCTCAGAACCAGAATGAAATAGCCTTGTTAGGTGTTACCATCGCAACATACAACATTGAACTAAAAAAAATAAAGAATGACATTGACTTGTATAACAAAACTAATGACCAAGCTTTGGAAAATATTAGAAAAGATCTAACCATGTTGAAATCTTCTCAAAAAGATGAGATTGATTGATTGATTGTTGGTTGCTTAACGTCCAGTGGTAGATGAGATTGAGAGCTGTCTGAACAATGCAACGTTGAGCATAAAGACTAATTCAAATGCAACTGACAGAGACAACTTTAGCACTACAATCTTTGAAGTGTTTCCTGGGTTGGAGAGAGACCTTCTTTCGGCGGAAAATATCCCAGTCACGGAATACATTGCAATAAACCAGACACCACATACCAGTACACCAAAGGAATGCATTGCTGAAACCAATAGTGAAATTTCCTGTGACTATTCAGAAGAAAACAGAAGTATGTTTTGCTATTCGACCAATCGCTCACGTTTCACCAAGCGATGCTATTCCAAGTTGTTCTGGAGTGAAGAGGAAGGAAAAGACAGTGAAGAAAAGAAGATTCGAATGGAAACCGTATGCTAAGGGAAACCAATTCATTCAGGATATGTGTAAAAAGTTAATTACAAGAAAGCAAATCACGTAAAGGAGAAAATATTCGCAGAAGGAGTTATTCACAAATATTGGGAAGAAACGGACAAAATGGAAAACTATGTGTACAACAGGGTGGACACTGTGTGTAATAGCAAGGAAGGTAAACATTAAAGCTTCCTATTGTCTATTGTTAAGGTTTCTACTTTTGAATTTGTACTTTTTCTGTACTTAAAATCTGTAGTACTGGAAATTAACTTTTAATATCTAGTACTATTTCTTCACTTTAAACATATTGTAAGTCTAGGTACCTGTATTTTATAGTACTTGATTTGTATTTAAAGTTTTGGTACAGAAATAATACCAACAATATTCCATATTTAAAAATCATAACTTAAAGAAATTTGAAATAGACAAACTTTCAGAATGCAGAAAATGTGACGGTGTAACCAAAAACATAAAGAATTAAAATTTCTAGTAAAAAAATCAAGTACTGTAAAATACAGGTACCTTAATATTGCAATGATTTGAAAGTAACAACATAGCACTAAATATTAAAAGAAGACTCCAGTACTACATATTTATGGAATAGAAAAAGTACCCATGCAAAAGTTTCTCTGTACATCGTTTTATCAAATGGATGAAGATGTTTATATACTGTTGTTGAACTGCTGTCTTGTTAAAAAATATTAAAATCGACGTGGGTAAAAATACAATGCAAGACAACAGTTGTCCGTGAAACAGTTTTGAATGTTAGATAGGTTTGAAATAAAACTAAGGATAAGATTAGGGTTAAGCAGCGATTATTGTTAAACTTAAGTGTAAGAATACAGTAGTCTTTAGATAAGTATTTCTGATTGTATAATGGGCGATGAAAAATCTTTAAAGCGATAGGATCCGATAAGAAAAGGAGAAGGTCACTTTTCAGTTTTGGATACGATCTTGTAATAAATTTCTTAACAATACACCTTAAATTGAATTTTAACCACGATACCGTTTAGTAGCAATTTTCAAGAATGAGAAATCTGAAAAAGTTGACCATTAATTTGAAAAAAAGATTTTTAAAACGTCTATATTTAAGCTTCATATGTGTTGAGAATAAAATTGTGTATGCATATATAAAACATTTATGATATAACTTCACTATAAATATAGATCTAGAGTAAACCTAACAGAAAATAAGCCAATCTGATGTCCCTATTATCATCTGATAATATAATTATGGTTAAAGTGTACCACTAATTATGGTTAAAGTATACCAATAACTGATGTTATAACTATACCAAGAATTGTGGTTTAAACTAACAAGATCTTATTCAGAGACGAGAAAACGTTCATGCTCTCCTCCCATGTCTACTAGGAATGTCGTTTTGGAGCCACATAAACAGGTATTTGTGTCATATTCACGAGATGTTTCAGATAACACGACCAACTATACGGTATCTTGTGTAGAAGAGGAGTCTGACGAGGAGCATTATGTTCCTAGGAATGTCTCATCCGAAACTGATTTCAAGGTAGACGGAAAGGAAGCCGATGTTCTTTCATGTCCATCATCATATGAAACGTTGTCAACTAGAAAGAACCAATAGATAACAACAACAATGTTATGCTCGATTTAACAACATTCGTTGTCAGCTCTGCTACCGAATCTTAATAAAGTGATTTTCGAAAAATTCTAATTCATAGCAGATAACATGATAACTTTAAATGCAACGGGGAAATGTTTTAAAACTTCAAAGGTAACTCTTCGACATTGCCCTTCCGTTTTAGCTATCATGTGTAATACTAGATATAGTTATAATAGTGAGAAGGACATTTTTATAGACCACAACCCGACACATTCTCATCACATTCATTTATTTATCAGAAATCGAAAGTGAAAAAAATACAAAGTTGTACAGCACTGAAGATCAAAAGTTGAAAAGATTTTGCCAAATACGGCATTGTTTTTATGCCCGGGATAAGAATACTGTTATATATAACAAATGAATGTGAAAGATATATTCATAAGTAACTCACTTTGTTTAATCAATCCTGCATCTCCGGAAGACAATCTGCTGGTTGACCCACTAATGCTTGGCATAGCTAATAGGTGATAGGTGAGCCTACCACAGATGCTAGGGAACTGTTAGTTGTATCATCAGAAGTGGTTGGTTTATTCAAATTTTCTTCTTCTTCTTTATCTGACGTTGGTAACTCTGGAAACGTTGGAATGGTCTTTTGTAATGCCTATTAAATGAAAATTGCATCTTGAATTAAACTTCATTTGGAACACTCAAAGTTAGTCTTTAGTCAAATTAATTTATGAAATAAGTTTAATAAAATTTGTCATATTGTGTACCTCTCTTCTAATAGCATTTGTCAATCAGGAAATGTATTAAGCATATGCATGACTTCTGGTACTGTATTATAACCAATGAGAACAAAGTTGAATGTATATGAAAAGATGTGTATTTTGGGGTTTTTCTTGAAAAAAACACAGCCGAGCAAAAAATACATCATTATCTGCTTGTATTAAGACCCTGTACATGATTATTATTTGTTTTGAATATTTGACTATTGGAAATAGGTGGGCAGATCTTTTACCTGTTATCTAAAACCCTGGTCTTGAAAAAGAAATCTTTCCAAAATTGTTAGATGGAAGTAGAAGTATCAGCTTTCTTCTAGTACTTAACATTTTGAAAAATATGAATTTAAATAATGGTTTAAAATCGCATTAATCACAATATTATTAAATTAATGTTCCTGAAAAAAGGCACAGTGTCATAAACAGTTGCTATTTAAACACAGTTGATTAAACAAATTGTGCTAATTCAATTAGTAATTGTTTTATCATGTACCACATTGTTTAAAAACACATATTAAAAAAGCAAAGCTAGCATCATAATTTATTCTTTTTAGATTTAACATAGAATTTATATTAAATCACTATAATTTGTTAATACTTAAATACCTAAACTATATATTTTCATGTGAAATTTTTATATAAATTGTGCCTGTTAGCATTGTTTTTCAAAATTCATTTGTGCCATACATGTTATCTAACTTACAAGTAGTAACATTCAATGGTCTTTTTTTTTATTTATTCCGAAATGATTAAGGACCTTCTAATCATGAGTCATATTTTTTGACACGCATTCAATTGTGGTTTGGTTACTTTATTGTTGCCTAACTGTTGGGTTAATGCATCATTGATATATATATATATATATATATATATATATATATATATATATATATATATATATATCCCACATCTCCGTTGATCATGTGCATTTATGTACGACTGCAGATTTTTTCCCTTTTCTGCATAATCATGATCATTAGTTTATGTTAACATTCAATGTCAGGAAAACATAACAAAACAATCTATCTGTATGCATATTGTTTTATGTTAACATGGTATAAACTTTTTTAAAAGTATTTTATGAAGCTCAAAATTTTTTGGTAGATATAGTATTATCCAGTAAGTTGTCATAAAATTTACTGTGTTAACTGCATATTGTACATGTTGTATCTACTAATTTCGTCTAATTTTTTTTTAATTCAAATTCAAAATAAATAATTAAAATATTTTTATTTACTGAATATGACCATGCAAATGTGACATTGAAATAGGTAATAATCAGGATGTTAACACTGGATAGGTAAAAATCAGAAATTATTATATACATGATGTAGCTAATATACAAATTAAGACACACTAGTTTATTGCCCTGGGGATGACAGTTAATCTGTCATTGGTATAATAATATGATTTTATAATAATGTTCACAAATTATCATAATCAAAATTGTCCTCTTCAAAATTTTGATAACTTTTCAAAACAAATAATAATTTAAGAAAAATATGAAACAGCAGGATATACTATTATTTTGGATACAAAAATGCAAGTTTAAAAGTAATCTGAATATTGACTTATTAAAATAAAATTGGGAAAATAACTAAATTAAATTAAAAAAAGTTATATCTGAGCTGCAAAGCATTATTTAATGCAAGATATAATAACAAATGAATAAGTTAAAAGTATTCAGGCTAACACAAAAGATGTGAAATTTATTAAACTCAAGGATTTAAAACATTAACTGGGATGGTTAAGTCCTGGAACAATATATTCACATCACGAAGGTTTATTCATGATATGCACTGAACAAAGGTTAAGTCAATATCATCTACAAGTATATCAGTCAGGTGTACTACTTGCACAAGTTATTATTATTTACTTGAAGAAGTAAAAAAAAAATATACACATATAAGTAAATGAATAATGTTTAAATAATCTCCCCTAAGTTTTTTCAAAAATTTACTTGTATAAGTAAATTTTTCTTACAATCCCTCAAAAGTCCTCAAGTTTTGAGATGTCAATTCATGCCTTTAATGATTTTTCCCAGCTTTGCTCATATTTTTTTTTTGGTTCAATGTGTCGTCTCATTAATTCAACAAAGAAACTGATTGCGCAAAGATATTAAGTATTTGAGCAAGGCCTTCAAAAATAGTTCCTTAGGCAAATGTTGGGGGCTTGTAAATGAGCAGTGTTCTGAAGAAAACAGACAAATGGGATGTTCATTGTCCATGAAATTACACTTAAGGAGGCTCGAGGGTATAAGAATTTCAGAAAAAAATAAAACATTTTCAATTTTTCAATACAAATTTTATTTGTTACCTTTTGTAGTTGTTACTTTATCATATGGTACAAAAATCATTTAAAAAAATCAATTCTTGTTGGCCCCGGATGACTTTTAAAATGTATACATCATTGAAAAAGTTCCAAATTATCTCCCTTTGGTGGAAAAATGCCATTTTTTGGCTTTAAAATTGAAATATCTTTTTCAACTCATCGGTGACCTATATTTTTATATATAATTTCCACATAAGCTGTACTTAAACTAAATTATTGTAAAATTTGAGCGATTTCTGTAATAAATTTCTTTTTTTTATTTCGATGTTAACTTTATTTCTCCTATTACTTCACAACAGAGAAAAAAAACACTTTTACAAAAATATATGCTTCTTTCGAATGCAGATTGTGAGCGCAAATGAACGGTGACCCCACTTTTTTATTTTATTTTTCTATTAACTTTTAGATAGTTCATTTATAGATAAATATAGAGAAATCCTATATAAATGATTTAGACCCGCGAACCCCCTTAAATGATTAGTAAAGACATTTGCAAAGGGTAGATAATTTAAAATTCTTTTAAGGCAAAGAAATCATAACAATTCAATAAAAGATAGGATGACTTTTTTACAAGTAAAACAATCTGAATGTGTAAGGGACAGAACTCAGCCAATATTTTTTACCTATACAAGTAAATAAAATTAACTTGTATAAGTATCCTACACATTTACTTACATAAGTATATTAATATTACTTCTTCAAGTAATTAGAAATAACATATACAAGTAGTACATATAGTAACTATGCATTTTTTTTTAATTCCTTAAACTTTTCTTTGTCATGTTTGTAGTATCAATATATTTCATATTAAATGATTAACAAAATTAAAATGAACAGAAGAAATAACCTACCAATGATTTTAATGATGCAAGGTGTTATAACGCCTCTCCACCAATAACCTTTGAGGTACATTCGTTTTCATATAAGTTTTATCCTTTGATCAAACGAAGAACCATGAACGTTATACTAAACTCTAAATAAAATTTAAAAAAAATCATTAAACACATTCAAGACTTGTAAAGGCAAGAGGCTCCTTACTTTGGACAGGCGTAATAATACGGCGGTGTTGAACATGTTTGATGATATGATGGACGATTTTAACAACCTTGCATGGCTATACAGCCCTCGAACGATCTCCACCCTCAAAATATACCTCCGTATTATATATAGATATATATGTTGATGGATGTACTCAAAGGCTTAATTCAAGCAATTCGATCTTTTTTTTTAAATATGATTTAGTATGGCAAAAAATAATTTGTATTGCAGTTATTGAAAGACAGAGTACAGGATAATGGAAGAAATGAAGAAACATATTGGAGACAAGGCCATAACTTGGGTTGGGATTCAGTGGTTTATTGGCCGCCGATTGAGGTTCTCACCCTTAACCAAGGCCAAGAACATCAAACAATCCAGAATGATGAGTTTTACACACAACTTTCAGTTGGTCGGCAATTGTAAAAGGAAATTGCTTTTACAGCAGACCGTTTTAAATTCGAGAATGGTGTAAAATTTGGTAAATAATTTATCGGTGTAAACGATCTGTGTGCTGACGCATTCGTTGAGGATTCAGGAAAACGCCAGAACATTGTACCAAGCGTAAAACCCGAGCTGGAGCAAGAAATTATCAACAGAACTGGGCATAAGTCGGTCGAAAGTGTAAGGAACTACAAAAGGACTGCTGACGATATGCTTAAAAATATTTCAAATGTTTTGGAACTGGAGAAGATGCCCGTAAAAAATGAAACGTGAAATGCTTAAAGTCCTTTAATTCTCTACATTTATCTCCAACTGGTTTCACATCTTTGTGATTATCATGGAATAATGTAACTAACGATAACGTAACGTCACGATAATAAGTATGTGACAATGCATTAAAGGGACGTAACCCTTACAACAGTAACGCCTTATCTGTTTCGGCTTGGTTTGTACTTTAGTATAAACATATTTTCTTTGTTAATTCTCATTTCTTCGGTGAATTGGTCGTCACATTGGTAAAATGGGAAAACATTGTATTTGGGTGATTTGTTGCTAGCGCATAAATCCAGGTGTCACTTACGTTAATCATCATAATTTCTTTATGTCGGATTTGTTGTCGGTGAACAGTAAATCATGTAATATGTACATTTTACAGTCATATGTAATGTTCATGTTAAGACGGATTTACTGTTTTGTTGCTGGTCTCCTTAGATACTCATTGACCCTTGGTATGATGGCATCCTTCCATGTTCTTGGCTCTCACAACCCTGGGTAGAAGTACAGAACATACCGTTGGAATATTGTCTTTCTGTCATAAGGTAGTTATTTCTTATTACATTTTCCACCCCCGTGGTATAAATGTTGCAATATGCAGTTCTAGGTTGTGAACAGTTAAGACAAAATGTGACACCCAAACAGAGGGTCAGCTGATTCTAAGAAGGGCAGGTGTATTTGATTATAATAGAAATCTAAGCATATGTCCGAAACATAGGTTTGGGGATCTATTGGAGGCTCAGAACAACTCGCCAGGTCATATTGGGAAACCCAGTTCGAACAGAAACAAGTCCTATGAGTTATGGAATATGGTGTACACAGACACAGCTTGTTCATGCAGGATAAAGTATGAAATTTGGTAAAGTGCTAGTTCAAACACGAGACATCCAGGTGGACATAAATTTGGGTTTTTAGGGTGCCACAACATAAAACTGCCAGGTTTACAATCACTACGATTATACATTATGTTTACATTTTATCAGATACATGTATATTTTTTTTTTATTTGATGGCCAAACCTGAAGTCTAATCCTTGATTTAGAATCCAAGTCCGTGCGCCCTGATTTTTGATCGCCTCAGTTTGTTTGCCCCGAGTCCGTTCGCCCTGATTTTATTTTTAGTATAGTGTTGCGTTGTGTTTAAACAAGGACTTATATACGTCCCTGGTGTATATAATTGAATGTTTTGAAGTCAGTCTACAATTTTACAATTTCGCCGAATATTTACGATGTTTCATGTTAACCTGTCTAAAGCTAGCTGCTATGCTAGGTTATCAGCTTCATTACATTTCAGGAAGATATTGTGACTTCAAGGTATTTAGGTGTACTAATACCAAAAACACAGTCACACTGCAGTGCTGTAAATTGATCACTTGTCATCAGTGTTTTTACCCATCCTTTTTTTTTATATTTTTCATATTTCAAACTGAATTTTACCCATCCAAGCTGACTTTTATTTAAGAAAAAGGTTATTCTCATTATTAATCTATCAAGACAATTTATATAACAATCAGTGATACCAAAGGATTCAAATGACACCTAATCAGCAATCAAAATTCAATCAACAGTAATTAAAAGTAATTATAAAATAAAGTGTAACAATGCAGCCAAGAATTTTATTTAATCAATATAAATTTGGCAAATATTCTGTATTTAACTTTTAAAAGATATACTTTAATTTTAATATATAAAATTATATTTCGTTCATTGATGTAACATATATATATATATCTCATAAATGAATATAGGCAAACGAACCCAGGGCGAACGATCCCGATACCCTTGATTTACAATTTTTCATGACATTTTGTTTTATATAAGTCAGTCTGATGATTTACGAATGTTTTGTTCATCAAACTTGTTTTAAAAAAATGTTATACAAATATCTTTAGGATCCTCTAGAGCGTTTTATGCAATACTAAGGAGATATACATGTACATATATATGCCGGAATTGATTTGGAATTTTGAAAAAGGGAGTTTTATTATCATTTTATCGTTTCTTCTGACATGTCTGAGTCTCCCCCTTCTACCATAGACATATGTACCTTGTCTGCCATCACAAGTGTGAATCTATACATGTGGAGGTATTTGGTTGAGGTACAAATGACAAACTCACAATTGGCACATGCCCATCCCCAAAAATTGGGGTATGATGTTAAATTTATCGTTTCATATTTACTCAAAACAGACTTACGAGGTGCATGTAGCATGATGAAAATTTCCTTGTTATATTAGTAAAATGCTGTTCTCAAGTCAAGTGAAATTTGTTTATAAGAACATTTTACATGAACGTTGTGTACATACAGAATCAATAAACACCAATTCTGATGTGATTTTAAAACAGACATACAAACAAATCTCCAACAACAATAAAAAGTTGGATAGTATTCGTTTAATTGTGTGTATACACACTCCTTATACATGTTATAATATAACTTTCGTCTTCAAATTTTTTTTTATTATGGAATGAATGGCAAATTTAGGGAATATTTGTATAATGTGTTCCCAAGGTTAATATTATGCACTAAAACAAAAGAAATATTTTAGTTTCTGTGTCAGGTCTAAATCAACCATGCCTGCTTGGTTAGTACGTACATGTACATGTATATAGGGTGTACCGATAATACACCATGATTATATTATTGAACATGGAAACCAAGAGTTTTAGCATGGAGTTATTCACATACATACACTTTTAATGTATTGCACTTTAAAAAGCTCATACAACATAACAACTTAGCACACTAAAAGTATAGCAGTTGTGCGATAATTCTATGCATATATACACATATACATGGAATAAGAATCACAATATTTTCTTTTGTTGGGTGAACATTATTTAATAACTTTTTATTGCCTATTAATTTAGATTCATGTACATGTCATTGCTATTCACAATTCAAATTTGCTTTTCAGGAATATGCAGAAAATGTATAGATGTTTTCAAGGAGGTTGTACCAGACATTACTGTATACCAGACAGGTTTAGACAGTATCACAGATAGAAATGATAGTGAGGTAAACAAAATACCAACCTCAAAGTCTGTACACAGATTTACTGTATCATCATTCATGTAACCTGAGTATGAAAACTATATAAAAAAAAAAAAAAAACACAATTTTGTATTTCCTTCATGTCCTTTAACTAAAGCATGACTTTATTGTTTGAATTATAAATATGAGGTACGGCCTAAATTGACCCTAAATTATTTAAGTCTTTCTTGGCTTAAGACCCTTTTATACTTATATATGGAATACTATTTATATTTTTCCCCGTTGAAAGTACATTCAATACACATTTAAGAATTAAACTTTACAAAGTTAGAATTGCTGAAAAATATTACATCTTCATGTTAAAGTATGCCACTGAAAAATGAGGGTATATTGGATAGGGACAGAAATTTTGCCTTGCAACAGGCCACCTACGGACCCCTCAAAGAGTTGTTGCAAGGGTTCTTAACGTGCAAAGAGCGTGGCACTCTCTGTACACGGGGCATCGGATTTAACGTCCCCCTTCTGACCGGACGTGACTGCGAACTTGATACATTCCGCACAGCCAAACGGACGCCCCACTTCGGCAAGCGTTTTACTGCCGGTCGGGAGAAGACCAAGTGACCATATTTCTATACCCCAGTCACCCTTAGGGTCTGAACAGTTGTGATAAGGCTGATAAATCAAATAAGTGTTCTATTGCTTTGAATACATGATATGTTATATATTTAGGCATTCAAAAAGTATTTTTTTGCAATATTTTAATTTTTTAAGCCTTTTTAATTGCAAATAACTCGGACCATAAACTTTTATGTTACCAAGGTGTCCAGGACTTGCACGTTACCATAACCACTGGATTATCTTGTAAAATGTGCATGTGCTTGGCATTCATCGTCTGTGTTGGGTTAACGTCAAGAGACTAGCTTATACTGTCTCGAGTGGAGATTATAACATTACCATCGCACGAACATAATACCTCAGTACACACAGTACCACACTTTTTAGACTTTGTCACAGGTGTGTCTCTTTATTGAACAATGTGTGAAATTACTGCTAATGTATATATATAAACTTGTACATAATAAATATGATATAAGAACATTAGTTAGTGCCTAAGGAGGGCTCCGTGACAATTTGACGCATGCATCATTCGTCTGTCAGTCTGTCGTTAGATTTGTGGCAATATCATACATTTTAGTAGACTGCAGGGTTTGGTGACGTAAAGCCACCCGACCCCCTGTTACACTTACACGACAAGCTATTGTCAATCTAACTGTGTCATGTAGTCTTAAATTCCAATGTTCAATAATTCAATTCAATTCAAATAATAACAACGACAAAGCTATTTTCAATCTACCTGTGACATGTGGGCTTTAATTCGAATGTTCAATACTAACAACGACAAAGCTATTTTCAATCCACCTGTGTCACGTGGGCTTTAATTACCAGATATTCAGGGTTAACTAGTTACAGGCAGAGCACGTGGTTATTGAAACATGAACTCAACTAAGTACTATTTGTTATCCTTTGTCTTCACAATAATTTTTTAATCGGTTCAATTGTTGCAGTGGAAAAACTGCATTTATTAAAGAGCGATATTTATTTTCTCGTAAAGATATAAATAATGAGTGATGCGTCATTTTGCACTTTGTTGTTAGCAGAATGTATTATCAAACATGCATGCCTACAGATTTAAGTATATCTGTTGACCTCGCTGATAAAAAAATTACTGTATATGTTAAATTAGTTTTATCATGTACATACTTAAAATATGGAGCATATTTTTATTTCACCTTTTTTTTTTTTATTTATAAAAGCACACTTTTAACATACCATAATTTCGGTACTTATACATCTTCGGATTTCAAATGTTTGGCTGATGAAGGTAAATCCAGAAAAGCGCTTCGGACGCAATAAATTATAAAACGTGTTGTTTTCCATTTTTTAAAGCAGAAGGTTTTTTTTTAATGTAAAAATACTACTATGCATGCTTAAATATTGTAATAGTAAAGTGCTGTCTAGGCTAATTACGCATTCTTCTGCGGATGAGCTTTCTTTAATAAACTAAACGAACAAACACTAGAAAAAAACCAGTCCTATCACATATCTGTTCAATATTGCAAACATATCTACCTCTACCTATTTCCTCTGGTTTTTAATGAAACCTGTAAAAGAAAGAACCGGAATTACTAATAATTACTACCTTCTCTCCTGTTACTACTATTATGTCCGTATATTTGGTTTTCTTTCTTCTACAAGGGGAGGTGGGATGTGTTCATTGACAAGAAATCAAAAAGAATGCGTAGTGTGATCTTGTTTTACATCTTGATCATTGGGATTTCAATAAAGAAGAAATAAAAAAAGTAACTTTTTATCAGTGTGCACTAAGTTCCGTGCAAGTAATATGTATTTAATATATATTGTACTATCATAAATCGAGCAAAAATCTTACCTAAAAACGGATTGGCTCCATTTGAATCAGGTCTAGATTGTTGTCAATGACTAGCATGTCTTGAAAATCTAATACTTGAACTGCACCTGGAGTTGGTGAAGGTGGTCCAGCCTGTATTAATATGCAAATGAAATATAAGTTATTATCTTAAAATTTCTTGTATTGGTAATCAATTAATATTTCTAATAGAATCTTGCAAAAACAAAATTCAACAACACACAGGTACATACGATTTTGAAATATTTAAAAGTAGTGCCATATTCTGTGTTACCTATATTACTATATTAAACTGTATGTCATCGAGTGATGTCAGGTACATAGTATTACCTGATGGTTTCTGGAATGATGTATTTGCAGATCAGATGCAGATAAAGGGTACATGTTGGAGGTAGACCTGGAATATCCTCATGACTTGCACGAGTCGCATAACTCCTATCCACTAGCACCTTCAAGCTATAGCAAAAATCTGTATCGAGATCTATATGATGAACACAGAAAACGACCAAACACCACCAAATTGATACCAACATTAGAAAATAAGAAAAATTATATCACACATTACCGTAATTTACAACTAAAATTGAGAATGGAAATGGGGAATGTGTCAAAGAGGCAACAACCCGACCAAATAAAAAACAACAGCAGAGGGTCACCAACAGGTCTTCAATGTAGCGAGAAATTCCCGCACCCGGAGGCGTCCTTCAGCTGGCCCCTAAACAAATATATACTAGTCCAGTGATAATGAACGCCATACTAATTTCCAAATTGTACACAAGAAACTAAAATTAAAATAATACAAGACTAACAAAGGCCAGAGGCTCCTGACTTGGGACAGGCGCAAAAATGCGGCGGGGTTAAACATGTTTGTGAGATCTCAACCCTCCCCCTATACCTCTAACCAATGTAGAAAAGTAAACGCATAACAATACGCACATTAAAATTCAGTTCAAGATAAGTCCGAGTCTGATGTCAGAAGATGTAACCAAAGAAAATAAACAAAATGACAATAATACATAAATAACAACAGACTACTAGCAGTTAACTGACATGCCAGCTCCAGACTTCAATTAAACTGACTGAAAGATTATGATTTCATCATATGAACATCAGGCACAATCCTTCCCGTTAGGGGTTTAGTATCATAACATATATGAGAAGAACATAACCCGTGTCATGCCAACAACTGTTTTTAGAATTAATGTGTTAGTTCCGATGCAAAGACCTTATCAGTGACTCAATATTAACGCCAAAATATGCAATCTTTAATGACTTGACAACAGTATCGTAATTATACCCCTTCTTAATAAGTCTATTCAAAGGTTTTGTAAGTTTCTGAGGTGAATACTGACACCTTTGTGCTTTATAAAGAATATTTCCATTAAAATTGGATGTGAAATACCTGAACGTATTAGAAGTCTGCATGTTGAGCTATATTTACGAATGATGTCTTTATACCGATGATAAAATTTAGTAAATGTTTTAGCTAGTTTGTGATATCGAAAACCCTGGTGTAATAATTTTTCAGTAATACATAAATTTCTCTCGTTAAAATCTAAAACATTGTTACATACACGAGCGAATCGTACAAGTTGAGATATATAAACACCGTAAGATGGTGACAAGGGAACGTCACCATCTAAAAACGGATAATTAACGATAGGAAATGAAAAAATCATCCCTTTTATCATAAATTTTAGTATTCAGCTTTACATTAGTGATATAGATATCAAGATCGAGAAAAGGGCAGTGGTCATTGTTAGTATTAGCTTTATTTAAAGTAAGTTCAACAGGATAAATTTCATTAATATACATACTGAAGTCGTCATTATTGAGAGCCAAAATATCATCCAAATATCTAAAAGTATTATTAAATTTGTTTATCAGATTTTGTTTCGATGGGTCTTTGCTTATTTTTGTCATAAATTGTAACTCATAACAATACAAAAACAGGTCCGCAATAAGTGGTGCACAGTTAGTCCCCATTGGAATTCCGATAATCTGACGATATACGGAATCCCCAAAGCGAACAAAACTGTTATCTAGTAAAAATATAGTATCAAAGCATGTCCAATTAACATAGTTTTTTTGTTTATTGCTACTAAAAAATGACCTAAAAGAGTTTGAACATAAAAATTCACATTCTGATTTTTTGAATGCCCATTTAATTAGGTGTGTCAATTTTTTCTTAATGAGAATGTGAGGCAATGTGGTATACAGGGTAGAAAAATCAAAACTTTGAACAGATTCAAAATCACCAATTTAAGCATGCAATTTATCAAGTACTTCCAACGAGTTCTTGACACTCCAAAAGTAATTTATTCCACTATTTTCGAAGGCCTTATTTGAATAATTTATTATCAGGTTTTTAATTGTACCAAGTGTGCTGGTAAGAAAAACTGTATACAAACTTGGGAATGAAAATTACTAAAGTCCATAGAATATTGGAATTTCACCAGTGTCCTTGGTTGGCTACTTATATTCAAGCAGAGGCAGGAGGCAAGGATCGATTTTGAAAAAAAATTCTTCAAATTATTGTGTAGTTCCGTCTTTGGAAAAACAATGGAGAACTTGCGAAATAGTGTAAACAACGAATCCAGCCTTAAAAAGTATGTTTCCCGGCCTTCCTTTGGGAGATTTCAAATCTTCAATGAAGATTTGGTGGGGTGTTGAGAAAAAACACACCAATCTACTACTAAACAAACCTGTTTATGTAGGAAGTGCCATTTTAGAACTTTCAAAAATCATCATATATGATTTTCATTACAATGTTATGCAAGAGAAATATGGTGGGAACCTAAATCTTCTTTTCACTGATACGGATGGATAGTCTGAGCTATGAAATATATACAGATGACGTGTATGATTATATGAATAGTTTCTTGAACTACTTTGATACATAAAATTATCAACCAAGTGACCAATTGTATTCCACTATATACCAAAAAGTATCCGGAAAAATGAAAGATGAAAGGGCTGGTAAATATTTATTTTTAAGTATCAAATTTTTATTTCTAGAATATTGCTATTGTACAATAAATTCATATTAATAATTTCCTTAAACATTTGCAACTCCTTTGATTTCATATAAAAAATTCTAAGAACAGTGTATTACTTGTTACTCTGTTATTAATATGAACGTTTTGGTAATTTTAGGAGTTCCAATCAAAGAATTTATAGGTTTGCGTCCAAAGATGTATAGTCTAATATATGACATAAAGAATGGTGAAGAGTTATTAGAACAGGAAAAGCGGACTGCAAAGGGGTTTGCCAAATGCGCTATTGATAAACAAATACGACATATTCATTATAAACAATGCTTAGTTGATAACAAGATGACAATAAATGATATGGATTTAATACGCAGTGAAAATCATACTTTATACATTAATAATGTTCGAAAAGTTGGTTTATGTAACTTTGATGATAAAAGGTTTTGGAAAAACTCAATTAACAGTTATTCATATGGACATTTTAGAATACCAAATGTAAACAAATGTTGTTCGATCTATTGTTAAACCATTTATAAATAAAAAGTATATTGTCTATACGTCTTTTGTTGCCTGTATACTACATATAAAAACAACTATTTTCCCTCAAACTGCTGCAATTGTTGGAAAAAATCAAGAGGGTTAAAATTTCCCTCTGTTGTAACAATCTGTCTCTTCGGTTTTGGTTCGTCCCCGACCGCGTCGTGCTGTCTTTTCCCCCCTGGTGTTACTATTGGCGTGGCAATGTAGGGTGGTGGTGGTGTTGGTGGGGTGAACATCTGTTCTTTTGGTTGTTGTTGTGGGTCCTTAAAAATAAAAAAAAAAAAAACATCACACCAGTTGTTAGAAAAAAATAACTAAAAAGTTGAAGAGATGAAAAAAGAAGGACCTTTGAGCAGTACCATATTACACCTTAACAAAATATACAACTTACCTCAAATTGTGAATGTAGCTGCTCCAACATATTACGCATCGATGTCATCTGAATAAATTCATCCCACCCTAGGGAACACCTGCCTGGGTTGCGCGGGTTATTGTTGTACAAGTTAACATAATAGAAACCGTTAACTTTTGTCAAAACAAGAGCCATGTTTCTACCAAACATGGTTCTCATCTCTAAATTCCCCTTCATGGTGTTCTTTTTGGCGAATGCGTATTGATCCATAGTTCTGTTGATTCAAACTGTTTTGGTAAAGTGTATCAAACACTGTCATATTTATACCCATTCTTTGATTCGCTAGCTGATTATAGTCATAGAAAAGAAGACCACCTTCTAGTGGTTCTGGACAAAGTGCTTGATGGAAAAAAAAGATTAGTACGTTTTGTTAATTAATATGAGCTTAGCTGCTTCTGATTTTCACTTGATCTGGTTTTTATTTTTAGAAAATACAATCAATTTGCGTGATGGGTTTGATTTTTCCGATTGTACCACCACTTGCAGGATAAAGTGCTTGATGAAAACCAAAAGATAATTTAGTTTTATTAATCAATTTGAGTTCAGATGATTTTGAGATTTTAAGAAATATAGTCGAGGTGTGTGGCGAGTTTGCTTTCTTTGATTTTATCAATACTTGAGAGACAAAATGTTTGATGAAAACCAAATATAAGTTGGTTTTATCAACCGAGTACATGTTAGATGCTTTCTTTTTCTGATTTCGAGACAAAGTGCTCAATGAAAACCAAAAGATTGATCAATTCTATCAACCGAGTACATGTTAGATGCTTCTGATTATCAGTTAATCACGCTTTGAAATTTGAGAAAATATGATCGAGGTTTGTGATGCTTTTTTCAGATTTTATCAGTATGCTCAATGAATACCTATAATGATAGACATGCTCCTTATCAAAGTTTGGAGACATGTTTTCTCAATATCTAGTGTTCTAACTATTAAGACCTTCACAATTTATAGTGCATTGTGTTCCATTGTTTATGGTGTTTCGTTGACCGCTCGGTGCAAACTAGTCAAACACAGAAGTCAAAGGGTTGATGAGTTCTCAGTGTGTCCTACAACCCAATGATTCACTTTAATTTAGAAGTACACAAATGTTTTTCATCGTTGTTACATGAATTGATGGTATTTATAATATATCGGGTATAATTGAATAAATATATAAAATATATAGTTTTTAAAAGATAGTTTCACGACGACCACACTGTACATCATACAACAATTGTTCCCCTTTGAACAGTGATCACATTTACCATATAGTGTATGGGAGCTAACTCTATCATCCTTATTACGCAAATTGTACAACCATTCGTCACCATTCGGTCGATTCCGTAGGATTGCCGATTGAATGGACTTACGTAAAACAATCCCATAATGCATTTCACCTACGACTGTAAGCAATATGGCTGCTTTTGTTGTGATCCAAATTTGCTTTTTGTTTATGTTTATGCTTGGTGGTGTTACGTGTCGTTTTGAAGTACGGGATTGTGAGAAGAAGTATAGTATTATTGATTTTGTGTTGGAGGAATACAACTGCAAGTTTCAAGGAGATGGACTTTACACTTATGAGGGTGTAAAAGACAATATCATCATCAAGAAAATAACATTTGACAGGTTAACAGAGAAATCTTTTCTCTTCGTTGACGAAGATGTTGACGTTGTTGAAATTTTTGGAGGAGGCATCAGCTGTCAGTCAGTGAGATGTACATTTAAGAAAACAGAAATTTGGATCAACACACTGAAATGTGTAAGATTTTCACATAAGTTTGCACTCATGCGTTGCAGTTGGGGTCTTATTCTAAACAAAAAAAAATTCAAATCTTTACCAATCTTCAATGACTCCACTTTTTGGGTTACAAACTTACCATCGATGCAAAAGTTTAAAGTTCTTGAAACTTTTTCTTTTCAAAGACAGATCAATAGATCCTTTCATGCTATGATCAATGATAGATTCTAACCCGACAACATGTACTACAAAATGTACATTTATATATTGAAACCATCTTCAAGACTCTCTGATGAAGACCATTTTTAACCTATAATTGTTTACTTTAAAATATATTTTATGACTTGAATAATAGTCACATATATTCCAGCACACACGTTCAGCATACACAAGTTTGGTTTTTCCAACAAAGGGGATTTAGATAGAGTTACAAGAAGTTGTCCCATTGGCACTCCTATCACCTCTTATTGATATCTATATAGTTTTGAAATATTCAATATAGCATTGTGTTACCAATATAAAAAAAGCCTCCTTTATTGACAAGATTGAGACTTTTCTAAATATATGATTACAAAGACAATAATGTTTTATTCATGCATTATATCACATCAAAGGCTCATCATAGCATTTTGTTTTCACAGAATTCTGAGGAATCTTCAACAATCACAACTGACAAATAACCCACTACTATTTCACCCACTTCTTCAAGTTCTTCAACATCATCTGTAACAACCCCAAATGTTAAGAGGACATCGAGGCCTGCAACCTCAAATGTAGAAAGTAAGACAACAGGAGGAGCAGATATGAACATGTGCCCCACCACACCACCAATGGAGTCCACCACTGTGGTATGTATACATATGGTAAAAGTAATACAATATTTTGAAACCTCCAATGCTTTGCTCTGCAATTAATGAGTTTTGTTGGATATCATACTTTGGCATATAGATAGCTCAACATTGACATACACTCTACATTGAATGACAACGAATTGTCTCATTTGTAATCATACATCATTCAAGTATTTTGCTTTTAAACAAACCTTAATAAGTGTTCTTAAAAAAATTTAAAAAAAAGTAGTTGATCCGAAATATATTTAATTTATATAACAAAAACAAATTTACATAATACATGATTATAATTGTTCGTCCTTGATTGAGGTACATGACGATTGTACCTCATCTACGGATTGCAAACTTTTGGTTTCTGACATCTCGTCCTCCTCTACCCCCACTTCATGATTCCATGGAGGCTGGTCTAAAAAGTTGTCTGCCATTTCAGTTCTGTAAATTAAAAAAAATAATAATATCTTTGTTTATTCTAGGAAGCAGAATCAAGCAGTATTGGATGGGTGGTTGGGTTTGTGGTTTCTTGCATTGGTAAGTTGTTAATTTGCTGTTATTTCTTCTGTTATCATTCATGTCATTGTAATCATGGTTATACATGCAAGTTTGATCAACATGTTTAAAAAGAAATGTGCTCACCAGTTTATACAAATATTTACAAATTAATTATGGACATATCACTAAGATGATGATTAAAAATGTTCTTTCACTGTTCTTAATACTCTGGCAAGTGTACATGTATACCGTAAATGATTGATTGCAGTGTATTTTTAAGGTAGATTTTTGAAATACTTATTTTATTATTAGGAACAGTGGCATTTATAACTTGGGAAGTTGTCAAGTTATTGATGAAGAGGCGCAGGAGGCAGTACATGAGGAGAAATGTAAGGCAGCGTGCCTTTTCGGAGAGAATGGGGGAAAGTGGGGGGATTGCAGAAATTGAGCTAACTATACCATTGTGATCTAATTATATGTGTTCTATTTTCATTAAAGCAATCATAATTAGAAATCTCACCTATGGTTATTAAATTATTACCTCTCTAATATAAGTTAATTAATTATTGTAGATTGGATGCATGCAATATTTGTACTGATTATAACAGGAGTGGGGCTTATTTTTCAATTTTATCGAGGATTTCGACAGATGTATGATGATATGCAAAACCCCACTCCTGTTATAAATGGACCACCTGCACCACTCCTACCTGTTATCATTGGACCACTGGGACCACTCCAACCCGTAATAAATGGACCACCTGTAACACTCCCATCTGTTATAAATGGACCACCTGTAGCACTCCCACCTGTTATAAATGGACCACCTGTAGCACTCCCACCTGTTATAAATGGACCACCTGTAGCACTCCAACCTGTTATAAATGGACCACCTGTCTCCCACCTGTTATAAATGGAGCACCTGTAGCACTCCCACCTGTTATAAATGGACCACCTGCAGCACTCCCACCCGTAATAAATGGACCACCCGCAGCACTCCCACCTGTTATAAATGGACCACCTGCAGCACTCCCTCAAGCACCATTGAGGCGTTCGAATAGATTGAAGAATAAGCCGGATTATTATCATAATATGTAAAAATAATAACTTACCTCTTTTACAAAATTTTGGTGCACATCTGAAGGATGCAAGTATTTTGCGTCCTTTCCGCCAAAACTTTCACCCCCATCAACACCGTATTGTCTCCATAGAACAGGAGGTCCTCTGATTTGCTTATGGTACCATGTAAAATGGCGTGGTAGATTCCAAGCATCATTTTACTGTAATTGGTGTTATCAGTAAGGTTGGATACTAACGCCATCTGTCTCCTACTGTCCAAATCCACGGTGCAGAAGAGGCAGGGGATCTGTCTACAATCTGCCCATCTTAGATTGGGCACCTTCTCTAATTCGTTCGAGACTATAGTGAAAAGATCAATTGTAAAGAAGTAAAGTTTTTTCTGTTTATAAGCAAAAATATGATCTGTATATGGGAGGGGGTAGGGTATTTATACTAAAATCATTCTCAGTGAACATTCATCGTATAATTTTAAGAACTGGTAAAAATTGATTTATTCTAGAACTTTTTTTTTTGAAAATGGTATAAAATTCCATATTTTGTCTATATATTTGGTAGTGATACATAGATGATTTTTTTTTCTTCCAAAAAATACTTGTATTAATTTTGATTGCCTTAATGAAAACTAAACACATTTACTGAACTATTTCATGTATATATTTTGTTAATGCTTGTAAACATTTAAATAATAGACTTTACATTGTCAAATAATGTGATTTTTTTGTCAAGTTAACAAGAGTCTTTCTTTTTTTTATTTTCAAAAATCATGGTGCTTTTCATTGTCCTTTTTATTTTATTTACAAAGATCATGGTGCTTTTCATTGTCCTTTTTATTTTATTTTCAAAAATCATGGTGCTTTTCATTCTTCTTTTTATTTTATTTACAAAAATCATGTTGATTTTCATTAACCAATGTGGCGCATTTTTAAATTTTCCAGGTAAACATGTACTCCATTTTGATATATTAAAGTTGTTTTTATTTACAAAATTTACGAATCATATAATCCTTTCTCATTTGACATTTTTTTTATATATATATGTTTATGTATAGTTATAAATTAGAGATTTCATATTATTGTTATAACAATGTCTATGTGGTAAGAACATTTCCTAGTGGGAGTCTTTGAACATGTATTCAACAATGTGTTGTTATTTTTTATTGTTATCTACCTCATTTACTTGACATATTTTCCATCCAATCTTAATTGTTTAATCAAAATGAATCTGCATCCCTGTGTCTTTTGCTCCCGGTTGGGACTCATTAGATTTATTAAAATTCAATCCACAATTCCATTTACTTTTACAATAAGCTTTGTATTTTTCATGATGTATATGTTCTTGATTAAAATAAGTTTGTTTTTTTTAAATATAACCTCCATCATTGTTTCTCATATCTCATTGTTTTATTATTTTTTTTTAAATTTTGAATTAAATTATCATTTCGATTTTTATGTATTTTCTAGCCAATGTTTATAATAAAATCGGTGTTCAGATAAGTTGTATATGTTTTACTCATTTTAAAATTTAACTTAAATCAACATTCCAATCTTGGTTGTAGTTTCTAGTCAATGTTAAAAAAAAAAAACAGAATGGTATAGATGTTTTTTTTTTTATATATTTCTACAATAAATCTTATTAGTGGTTGTGTTGGTGATATATGTATATTCAGCAGTTAGCTGATTTGTTACTTTTGTGCAAAATTGTTTTTAGTCGAGGCTGTTGTTGGTGGGCTTTTTTTTTATGAGAAATGTAATGTCAATTTTCTTGATTGATATATATAATAATTTTTTTTAACTCAGTATTATAATTTTGATAACAACATCTGTTTTCCCCCTATACTGGTGCATTTTGTGAGTTTATTCCTGTCATTTAAAATGAAGTTATATACCTTTAAACAACACACATTTTGTTTAGATTGGGGTTTTTTTTGTCCTTTGTTTTACAAATTTTTACTTAAATCCTCATTCCAATCTTGGTTGCAGTTTCTAGTCAATGTTTTTTTTAAAATCAGTATTGTTTGGATGAGTTTAATTTTACAATAAATCTTTTCTAATGGTTGTGTTGGTGATATATATATATATATATTCAGCAGTTAGCTGATTTGTTACTTTTGTATAAAATTGTTTTTGATTAATGCTGTTGTTGTTTCATATTTTTATGAGAAATGTAATGTCAATTTTCTCCATTGATATGTATATGCAAGTTTTAGCACTTTTTAAAGCATTTTGAATAAAAAAAAAGTTTGATCTTATTATCAGTGAGTTGTTTCCACCATATGTTATACATGGTTAACACAATATTTCTAAAATCTCAGTAATTTAAAATGTCTCAGTGAACATTATTTTGGTATATGATTTCAACTCACTACTTAAATACTTTGATTGTATTAGATAACTTTCACACATTTTTACAATGAATATTTTCTACTGATGATGTTGAAAAAATTGTTTGTATGTATATATATAACAGTTAGCTGATTTGATATTATGATATTAAAATTGTTATTTGAAAAGGGTCTTCTTTTTTTTTTGTGTCTTAAAAATCTGGAAATAAATTGTTTAAAAGTTTGTTTCTGTTAAAACATCATGAGAAAACTTTTCACACATTGGTTTTGTTATATTGAATGGATGAATTGTAACCTTTGACCGGTCATTTAAAATCAGATGAGGTTTGCTGGATTGACCATTTAAAACCCAGTGATTATTCACTGAACTGATAAAATCATGAGAGTTTGCTGAACTGACCATTTAAAACCCAGTGATTATTCACTTAACTAATAAAATCACAAGCAATCCATTTGTATAAATGGATAATAAGCAAACAACTTGACATACAATGCTTATTTAACACAGCTTTATTGATGAAAATAAAATCACAAATATGATGGATTGTTTTAAATCAGTGCTTTAGTGATAGACTTGTCAATGTGTGGTATTAGTCTCTTTAGATATTACCACTGTCTTGTATTGAAATAAAGTCCTTCGATTGTTGGGTGTCCACTAATAAATTGTCTAAAATCAATCCTTACTTCTCTCTGATATCGACACACAGTAGCCTTATAGTCCTGTGGGAGGTCAAATTGTTGAAAAAAGTCACATATGGATGAATTGTATTGTCTTAGAGAATCTACTGGGTGGTGTGTTAATCTAATACAATCTGTAGCATTATGCGACTTGTATGATTTACAAACATGTAGATTGTTAGTAACGGCTAGTGTTGCACTCGTCACTGAAAGGAGGACAATTACCCCCATCACTTTCACCATGTCTAAGTGAAAGTCATAATTTGCGTACAGAGAACTTAAACTAGACCTCAATCTCGAAGTTCTAAATGTGATGCCTGCAACGCTATGATCTCTTGTTGAATTCATATCTTCATTAGAGTCTACAGTTGGAATCATGTCTATAAGCTTTGCATTCGAACAAGCCATATGCTCAGCTTGAGAGTTGTTGCAAATATAATAAAAAGAAAATCAGTTATCATACTTTTGTATTTCTACCTTCTATTATCATTGCATTCGAAGCTAGCAACATTCCTCGCGAGCACATTTCATGTGGCCACATTCCATACATTTTTGCTAATCCTTGCTAATTCTGTGCTGGTATGCCTATTACAGTACTACTCAGAGGGTGTAATAGTGTTGAGGAATTCTGTAGGATAGAAATATGCAGTAGATTCATCTTTAACAGTACCAACACCTGCGGGGAGCAGAGTAATAACAACGATAAAATACCGTTCGTTAATACTCACAATCCCCGGAAAGGCAAAGGCAAAAGGGTTAGCGCTATAGAACCAGGTTTAATCCACCATTTTCTGCATTTGAAAATGCCTGTACCAAGTCAGGAATATGACAGTTCTTGACCATTCGTTTTTGATGCGTTTTGTTATTTGATTTTGCCATGTGATTATGGACTTTCCAAATTGATTTTCCTCTGAGTTTAGTATTTTTGTGATTTTACTTTTTGCCTATTCTTGGTCAGGATGAAAAGATGCGCCGTTTAATAAAACAGAAACACAAAGTAAACGGCAATCACAACACCTTAAACGACTATTGACCCGAGCTCGATTCGACCATAAAGAACATTCAGTGTGACAAAATGTCGAAATAGTCGTTGTGGCAACGAAGACAATACCTGTAAATCCGAGAATTTAATTTATAGCATTAAATGTACTGAAGGAGAAAGATACAGAACATAATACTATGAATGACAAAACTATTTTATTCAATTATACTGCTTTTTTTCTTAAGTCTGATTTTTAAGATGTACATTTGAAGTGAAACTGTACTTATGTATCCCGTCAAACTTTGAACCACATATTTATTATTATAACTTTATGTTAAGTCTATTTTTTTCCTATTATATCAACTTAACGTGACTCTGCATGTATGCCGTCATACTTTGAACGACAAAATTATTTTTATGTCTTAACCTGTGCGAATTTCAAACGCACAATTTTACACCAGTACTGAAGACCTTCTATCCTTTAAGGTTAGACTTTACATAGATAAATTAAATCGTTTAAGAAAAGCAATGTTAAAGTTGTTGGATGCCTTTTTGTGCTTCTTTGTTACATTTGTTGTTTTTATAGTGACACTAAGATAACACAATATTGACTGCTGTACCCCTAGTTTTAACTTTTTACTCCTTGAGTAAGTTTGTTTTGTTCATACAGTGTTGACAATATAATGGAATTTGACGCGGCTGTCATACAAGTGAGAGATTTAGCTAGCTATAAAACCAGGTTCAATCCACCATTTTCAACATTAGATTGATTGATTGATTGTTGGTTGCTTAACGTCCAGTGGCAAATATTTCATGCATATTCAGGACGAGAACAAGTTCACAATAAATACAATAGGTAGGTTGTTGTAATAGAGGCCATCTAGGATGATGGTCGGGGAAATTTGGACTGCCACTGGAAATGAGGGTATATTGGATAGGGACAGAAATTTTGCCTTGCAACAGGCCACCTACGGACCCCTCAAAGAGTTGTTGCAAGGGTTCTTAACGTGCAAAGAGCGTGGCACTCTCTTTACACGAGGCATCGGATTTAACGTCCCCTTCTGACGGACGTGACTGCGAACTTGATACATCCCGCACAGCCAAACGGACGCCCCACTTCAGCAAGCGTTTTACTGCCGGTCGGGAGAAGACCAAGCGACGATATGTCTATACCCCAGTCACCCTTGGGGTTTTCAACATTAGAAAATGCCTGCATAAAGCCAGGAATATGACAGTTGTTATCCATTCGTTTGATGTGTTTGGACTTTTGATTTTTCCTTTTTGAATTATCCTCGGAGTTCAGTAATTTATGTTTATACTTTGTACATAATAACAGTCAAAATATAGGCTTATTTTACACTGACATTACATACATTTTTCGATTTATAATTTAAATTCAAATTGAAATACTTTCTCAATAGGTATTTAAAAATTCCATATGCCATAGACAATTCCATTTAGCAGCTATTTGGTACCATGCGGGCGTGGCAATCCCTAATGTTTGCGATATTCGTGTGGATATACCTGGACAGACATTTATTTTTTGTTCGTAACACAGGTAAAATAAAATATTTGTCGTTTATGGTATGGAGAGGTGCAATCATACTGATTTTACGTAAGAAAAAAAAAATATATAGTTTAATCTGTAATGTCTCAATCGGACGATTATACAGGCTATAACCAAAGACGTGGTCAAACACGTAACACCATTGAAGGTACAATCTTCATCAGTTTATGGTTCAACTTTAAAAACGGACTAATATGGCTGTATATACGTGTCTAAAATTACTCTGGAGTACAGACTTCATACCTGTGAAGTTGGAAGAGTTTTAATGCTTGGCATTCACTAAATATATTAAAGTTTAATGTATTTTGTGTTTCAGAAAGATAAAATTTCCTTTAGATTTTGATGTGCATGATCTTCCTGTTTTAAAGATTTGTCCTTCCGAACGTGAACAGCGTTTCTAGCGTAAGGACTGTTTTGACTCCCTTATTCAGCCCTCATCCAACATTTCACTTACATGTTCTCTTACCTCATCTACCAATGCTGTTTGAAAACGCCTGTCAGCTTGTCTAAGAGGTTTTTCATCTGATAACTCACCCAAGGGTGACTGGTGTATAGAAATATGGTGACTTGGTCTTCTCCCGACCGACAGTAAAATGGCAAGCGAAGTGGGGCGTCCGTTTGGCTGTGCGGGATATATAAAGTTCTCAGTCACGTTCGGTCAGAAGGGGGACGTTTAATCCGATGCCTCGTGTAAAGAGAGTGCCACGCTCTTTGCACGTTCAGAAACTCTTTGAGGGGTCCGTAGGTGGCCTGTTGCAAAGCAAAATTTCTGACACTCATTTTCCAGTGGAAGTCCAAATTTCCCCGACCATCATCCCAGGTAGCTTCTATTGTATCAACCGACCTATTGTATTTATTGTGAACTTGTTCTCGTCCAGAATATGCATGAAATATTTGCCACTGGACGTTAAGCAACCAACAATCAATCAATTTTCTGACATTTCTCAGTTTTGCATTCGAACCTACTATAATAATTTTTATTTTATTTAATATAAATAAACAGCTTTGAAAGGATGCAATAATTCTCGTATAATCATTAAACAGCTTGGAGTATTTTAAATTTATATTGAAAAATACCTTTTTAAACAAAATATTCTTTAATTAATTGATGGAATACAGCAGGGAATTAATATTCATTAAAATGGCATGTCCTTTCAAGTTCAAAATTATCAAAAGAAAGCTCTGACATGTGCGCTTACGCTAAAGTTCGGAAACTTGTTCCTCTGGTCTCAAATAACTTCTGGATTTGGGGGTAAAACAATTTAACCTTCTTCTGGTCATTATCAGTCAGCTACAAAACTGTGGCCTTCATGTAACTGTTTGATGCTGATCCTCTGAAAATTCCTTTGCATGATTTACACTTCATCAGCATTCTTCTGTACAGTGGTTGATTTTGAGTTATGTAAATGAAATATATTGAGTCTGTAGAAATGTAAGTGTTGTTTTATTTTCATTACCTTTCACATGTACATACATGTATCATTTCTATGATTTTTAAAACATTCAAAACTGAATACAATACTTTAATATTATTTTCTAAAATGTTGACACATGTTTGGGCTTCAGTACAATTTTGTTAAGTTTTCATCGTCTCTTGGTATCTTTTGATTACTTTACTTGTACCTCATACACTACCGATAAATAGAGTAAATTCTGGACAAATTTCCGTTTATTAAAGTGAGAACTAACATTGATTAGCTGTTGCAATAAAAAAAAAAAACACTATAAGGAATAAATAAAATTGGTAACGGAAATGGGGAATGTGTCAAAGCGACCATAGAGCAGACAACAGCCGAAGTCCACCAATGAGTCTTCAATGTAGCGAGAAACACCCGGAGGCGTCCTTCAGCTGGTCCCGTTAAAAAATGTGCACTAGTTCAGTGATAAACTTAGATTTTTACACAAGAAACTAAAATTAAATATAAGACAAGACTAACAAAGGCAAGAGACTCCTGACTTTTGACAGTCGCAAAGTTGCTTAAATACATACTTATATGAACCTTCAGTGATGCATTAAAACATACTTACCACCTTGACAATTATATTTCAATATGTGCTAGAAGTGTTAAAGAAACGTACAAAAGTAAGATGAACAACCTTTCTCTGGAAATCATGATGGTCCAATAAAATCAGTTAACGTCTCCTAATAACTTTAAGCTATACAATTTCCAATAACTTAAGTCATATGGGTTTTTGTGGTATGTGTCTACACTAAGCTTTATCCAATTCGTTTTGGTACTTGTTAAATAGGATTTTGAGCGCTATTTACCTGTTTATTAATTTCAGAAGTGATCTTATCTCTTTACATGGCTCTGGATAAACAGAATTATATTGAGATGTTGACCCTGTTGCAATGGTCATTATATTGATAATTCCTACCCAATTACCAGCACGGCATGTTTGTAGTGGTATGTTATAGCATCTCCCTTATTTTCAGTCACGTCATAGATGTTTAATGATTGACCTTGAAGTAAACAGGTAAAGAAATATTCAAGATTCTCATTGTCTATTTCTGGATGCCCTATTGTAACTTCTCCAAGATGTGTAAGGTTTGCATATATTTTGATACAACACTAGTACTGGTTAAAGACGTATTCTATCAGCAAGATCTTCGTTTCCTGTGAAAAGTTGAGAAAAAGGGTTGTATAGACAATTCCCATTACCAGTTGTTTTGAAAGCCAAACAGTTAGCATTTATAGGGCCTAGAACTGTTGGCAGAAGTGCTTGCGATAACCTGTCTATTTCTGAGTGGTCAAGATGGTGACTTTTGTAAAACTGTAACATTTATTTCTTTCATATTTTCGTCTTTCTGGACCTCTATAACATTATTTTTCTCCATTGCCAATCTTAATTTCTCTAAGTCATCCATTGCCAATAAAGCCTGCTATATCTGCAAAGAAATTGGTTATTTGATATATAACGTCATGTGTGAATTTGGCTCGCCTTGATAGAGTCAAAAAACAAGATTTAGGTATACTGTTTTGTGTGTCGGTGCCGTTTTCGTCAACAATGTATCATTTTGCGATTAGGTCTATTAGTTGGAAAACTGACCTCGAATGTAGCTACTCGTGGTGATATGGGATGGACATCTTGTCACACAAAACAACGAATACATTACTGTAGGCTATTGTGCAGACTTCTTCGCACCGAACAAACTAGAACATCATATAAAATATTGAAATGGACATCTAGGAAGAAAAAGGGCTGGGCTTTTGAAGTTGACAAAATTGTAAATAGTTTAAACATTAGAGATATTGTATACGACTTGTCTTATTCCAAAAAAACTGTTATGAGAACTGTTATTGAAAAATTGGTAGAACTCGACAATACAGAGTGGCACAGAGAACTTTTCAATGACAGGCGCAATATACAAAATGGTAATAAATTACGCACATATAGACTGTTTAAAAACAATGTAAAAACTGAACCGTATGTTTGCCTAAATATGGCCAGGCCGGAAAGACGAACTATGGCTCTGTTTCGGTCCGGTGCACTACCCCTTGCCTACGAGATCGGCAGGTACTCCAGGCCGCCTATTCCGGTAGAAGAAAGACTGTGTGTTTTGTAACGTTGGTTATGTAGAAAATGAAAAACACTTTCTTCTTGAATGTGAACTTTATAGTGACTTACGGTATAATTTATTTTCCGAATGCTCTAAATATATTGACCACTTTAGCAATCTTGATATGGAAGATAAATTTATACAAATCATGAACTGTTCGAGTATCCAACACTATTTGTGTAAAATATTACATAGTTTTTTATTCGAAGAAAATTATTTTCATAGTAAATATATTTTAATTAGAATTTACAACTGTTCTTTAACGTAAATATTTTTACCAGTAGAACATTTTAATACAGGCAATAATTTTAAAGCTTTATATATTACATTGTATACGTCAATTTTAACCATAGTCAAGAAATTATTATATATTCAAATTTTTAATTTGTTTTTAAAAACTTTGATATAAGACAATTTTACAAGTATAAGAACTACGATATAGGAAAAGATTATAAGTATAAGAAACAATTTTAATGAGTAATGTTTAGTTGTTTTAACTATTGATCATTAATTGTATAAAGTTTTATACTGTTATTGTCTCATAAGTCAGTATTTATGGCTGGATATTGATTGTTTTATGTGTAAATATTATAATTGTTGTATATGTTTTATGGCGATCAATATGTGACACTTTAATAAACAAATTTATATATTATATCTATTGACTTTGAAAATTTTACTTAGTTTGTTATATGGTCAGTTTATGTGGAAGCAATGGTGGTAGGTCAATGATGTATGGTATACAGTTGGATAGGCATTGACCTATCTCATTTCCATGGAGAATATTTTGCTGAACTGCCTTATTCATGGTCTACTGCTTTAGAACATTTTCCTTAATGTTATTCCGTACTTTACGTGTGTCCATCTATTTAGCATGTTCATTTATCCTGTATTAGGTCAAATTTTTGGTCAAGGTGAAGCAGCATCAACCTTAAACTTATAATACTTGTTCCTTACTGCTTTTTATTTGCTTTTTTCCTAGCAGATCTTTTTAATACAAACAATTCTTGCAGTTGTAGATAAATTACTCATAATTTTATCCAAAAAAATTAAAAGGGTGTAATTTTTTTTTTTTTTGGTGAAGCCTGTTTTTCTGACTTCTACATAGGGTCTTCTTTTTGGTAGCAGGCAAATCTAATCGAAGACCATTTTGATGTGGTGATGCTTCCATTTCAGTTTCTTTTACCAACACTACCAGTCTATTATTGAACTCTTCTAGGTATTGGCTGTTATTAACACGAAATAAATTGGATGTAATTTGTTTAATGTTGTCTAAACATAAGTTTTGAGCTTTGAAAGAGGAATTTTCTACTGTGTTATCTCTGCAAGCAGTTGAATCTTGTTGGCATTCATATTTCATTGAGCTGCTTGCATGCTTAACAATCAGTGTTTCTGTTCTGTTTTTTTCTAGAAGTCCAAAATCAATTTTTAAATGAGGGGTTGCTTTCAAGTACTCTGACAGTGTATTCCAATCTTTGTTTGGCATATTCATCATGACTGACCAGCATATGCTTACATGACCAGTGATGTTTCCTCCAATCTTGACATGAACATTTTGGTAAATCATCTTTGAGTTAACTTGGTATTCATTGTCAGACTCAACACTTCTAACCAGCATATCATGGTTAACTTCTTCCATATTTTCAATGGGGATCAATGTAGCCGCAGGTGGAATTCTTGCTAAACAATGGTCAGTACATTTCCTTGGACGGCACAGGCGAAAACCGATCTTTCTTCTCAAGGCAATGCTTAAGATTCTCTACATCGAGAAATGTGATTGATGGTTCTGGATTCAATCTAGGGGTGGTGGTGATTTTAATCCAGTTGTAATTGCAAAAATGTCCTGGAATGTCGAATTCAGTTTCATCTAAGAATAAAACAATTAAAAAAAACATACACCACTACTGTTATAGCTTAAACTAAAACTGTCCGAAACTTATCTTGGGTAGAACTGTTCTCGTCCTGAATATGCATGAAATATTTGCCACTGGACGTTAAGCAACCAATGTAAAGCAAAATGGTTCTATCTGCCAGATAGAACCTTTTTGCCCAAATTAAATTTGACATCTGTAGATAAAACCTTAGAACATATTACTATATCAATCTTATTATATACTATATGACTTCAATATTTTTACAGATAATAAATAATATAATTTCACTTATTTCTGCATAGAAAACTGAAAAATGATCGAAAATACAGATAAAACCTTTTTTTGTGAACCCTCGATTTGTAAATGGAACTTTTTTAAGGTTAATGAGCCCTTCTGAAGCCATTTTCGTACGAATTTTTCGAACTTTAATTGTATCAAAACTTCAAATATAATGAATACTAGGCCATGATTTAGTACATATACCAAGTGGACACTTGATGGAAAGCATATTATCAACTGTTTCATTGCGTTTACTAGAAAAAGAGGATTTTTTAAACATAGATTACTCACTTAATTTTCTAAGATGTGCTAGTGTTCATTTTACAAAATGTTCTAACATATTTGTAAATTCCACCAAGTAAAGATCATACGGATCCTATTAATTATCGACCAATTGCTCTTACCAGTTGTGTCTGTAAAACACTCGAACGGATGGTCAATGATCGCCTTGTTTGGTTCCTGGAATCCAATGGGCTATTAGCCAATATCCAGTGTGGATTCCGACAGGGCCGCAGTACTCTTGATCATCTTGTTCGATTCGAATCATTTGTCCGTAATGGTTTTGCGAAAAATGAACATGTGGTGTCGGTCTTTTTCGACCTTGAGAAGGCCTATGATACTGCATGGAAATATGGTATTTTAAAAGATTTATTTGATATGGGGTTGAAAGGCAATATGCCTAATTTTATTTCTAATTTTCTCTCTAACAGACAATTTAATGTTAGAGTTAATTCGACCATGTCTGATCTGTATGATCAAGAGATGGGTGTCCCTCAGGGTAGTATTTTATCTGTTACATTATTTAGTCTTAAAATCAACAGCCTTGTTGAAGTTTTAAAAAGTAATATTGAAGGTTCATTGAACGTTGATGATTTTTTAATATGTTACAGAGGCAAAAATATGAATAACATAGAAAGACAATTACAACTATGTCTTGGAAGAATTGAAAAATGGGCCTCGGAAAATGGTTTTAAATTTTCCACGTCAAAAACGGTCGGGATGCATTTTTGTAACAAAAGAAAATTGCATCTTGATCCAGAACTAACTTTGTACGGCAACCCAATTAAAATGGTTGATGAAACCAAATTTCTTGGTTTACTTTTCGATAAAAAGTTAACCTTTCTACCCCATATCAAATGTTAAAAGCGAGATGTTTAAAAGCTTTAGATATTTTAAAAGTTGTCGGCAGCACTGACTGGGGTGCTGATCGCAACATTTTACTCAATTTATATAGATCTCTAGTTAGATCTAAACTAGATTATGGCTCTATAGTGTATTGCTCTGCAAGGAAGTCCTACATACAGATTCTCGATGCTGTGCATCACCAAGGTTTGCGTCTCTGTCTTGGCGCATTTAAAACCTCACCAGTTGAGAGTCTGTATGTAGAGGCTGATGAGCATTCACTCTCTGACAGACGTTTGAAGCTTGGACTTCAATATGCTGTCAAACTAAAAGCCCATTCAGATAATCCTGCCTACAGCTGTGTTTTTAATCCGATTTATGAAGATATGTTTGCGAAACATGAAAATAAAATTTCTCCGTTAGGTATACGTTTAAAACCACATTTAGCTTCTTTTGATTTAAAATCTGTTGCTCAAGTTAAAACTTGCAAATGTCCTCCATGGGAACTTCCCAAACCAAAAATGATCTTTGATCTCCGTGAACACAATAAAAATAAAACAAATCCTCTTTTAATTCAGCAACACTATGCTGAAATTAAAGCCGATTATCTAGATTTTTCAACTGTCTATACTGATGGATCAAAAGATGGTGATAGAGTTGCATCTGCTGCTGTCTTCAGGGACAGAGCTGCAACCCTCCGTTTGCCATTTGATGCATCCATCTTTACTGCTGAAGCAAGAATTTTGGCTTTGAAATTTATTGCTTCTTCAGATAAATCCAAATTTATTATATGTTCGGATTCACTTTCATGCTTACAAGCTATACGAAATACTAAAATTAAAAACCCAACAATCCTGAAAATTTTATATGTAATGAGGAATTTAAAAATTCTTCTGAAAGAAATACTATTTCTATGGGTTCCGAGTCATGTTGGAATCCTTGGAAACACAGCTGTAGACCTTGAGGCAAAGAGTGCCCTCGGTGACCCTCTATCTAACTGTGATATACCATATACTAATTTTAAATCTAATATTAGAGAATATGTTTTTAATATATTGAAAAATAAATGGAGTAAAAAAGACGATAATAAATTGCATGAAATTAAACCTAATTTAGGCAAACCTTTTGATAATATTATGTGCAGAAAAGATCAGTGTGTTATTACTAGATGTCGTATTGGTCATACTAGAATAACACACGAGTATCTTTTAAAAAATGAAGATGAACCACAATGTGTTCCTTGCAACTGCAAGTATACTATTAAACATGTTTTAATTAATTGTATTGACTTTGCTGATATTCGTAAGAAGCATTTCAATGTCAATAATATGTATGATTTATTTAATAATGTTCCATTTACAAATATTGTTGCTTTTTTAAAAGAAATTGGAATTTAGGCCACACCAATTTGATTCCTTGTTCGACGGACCCGCCCGCACCTATTTTTTTCAAAACAGATTTTTTATTTTTATTATATTCCCGCTTCCCGCATCCGGAAATGAAATCATGTCCATTTCCCGCACCGTTTTTTTTGTAAATATTATATAAAGATCTCAACATTTGTTTTTTAAAATCACAGTCTAGCCTTTATATAACGATTTTAAAAATATCAGCACCCCACAACACTGTAAATATCTGCGATAATATTTGTTTCAGCATGAAACCAATTTATTCCAAGCGGGAGTGCACCTGTCCTGGTTGATTCAGAGACCTGTCGTTCAGCTGTTATCGTTTGGTGATGTGGTTCATTGGTATTTTCCCGTTTGGAAATATAATTTAGATCGTTGGTTTTCCTGTTCGAATTGTGTACACTACTAAGTTGTGGTCCCTTATAGCTTGCTGGTTGGTCTTGATCAAAGCACTGTGTAAAAGGCCGTACTTTGACCAATGTTTGTTATTATCAGGTTGGGACCTCAGACAACGGCCTTGAAGGGGTCATTTTACCATGTTTATTGTGCAGTCTGTTGTAGAAAAGAAAATAGAAATACTAAGGATTTGTACAGTGCTTCTATTCAAAACCTTTGACAACTTAGAATTTTTTACTCAAAAAGAGGAGAAATACATTATATTTTAAACAACTTTTCTAAAAGAGGGATGGGTCCACTTATTTTGAATAATATTAAACTGTTAAAGTAAATGTGTTAACATGGTTAAAGTCCAGGAATATTACAAAATTCTTGAACATGTTTTGACCATTTAATACCAAATATTATAGTTCTTTGGGAAAATATAAACCCTTTTGTACTTAAAGTGTTTTTACAAAAAAAATATATTATAACTTTAATATTTTGACTCCTCATAAAAGGGATCTTCATAACATTAAGGGGTTGTTCTGAACCTGATTATGACTTGGATGGAGAATTGTCTCATTGTCAGTCCCACATACATAGACCAGATTTAATTATTCAATTATTTCTTGTTGAACAGGGAAAATACTTCATAAATTAAATAAATGTCAAGGTACAAGTGATAAATCAAGTTTTAATATAGTCAAAACCTACTATTTTATTAAAATTTTCAAATCGCTCGCTCGCCCCAATTTTTGGAGTCCAAAAATCCGTAGAACAAGAAATTAAATTGGTGTGGCCTTATTATAAAATATAAAAATGTTATTATATTTAAATCGATTTTAATTTTTATCACGTTATTTTACTGTTGATTTTTATTTGTATATAATCAATTTGCTTTAGTCAAGAATTTTAGTGTATTGAAGGACTTTTTGTCTTATTTTAAAAATATGCTTTAAATTGTAAAAATATTCGAATTAGCTCTCGCCGCGATATAGCCTTTTTGTGCTAATGCGGCGTAAAGCAACCAACAATCAATCAATCAATCTTTACCAATTATTGATACCATGTTGATATTCCTTAATATAAAGCTTTATTACAACTTTCACATAAACTCTTACTAAGAAAACTAACCATTGACCAATGAACCATAACAATGAGGTCAAGGTCAGGCATAAACAGCTAACAATTCTTACATAGAAAAACAGACAAAAACATAAAAACTTAACACTGAGCGATAAACAGTGAAAATGAGGGTTAAGGTCAAGAAAACCTGTGCGACTTAATATATATGGCAAAGTATTGCCACACACCAAATATAGTTTACCTATTGCATACAGTATTGGAAAAAAAGACAAAAAATCAAAAACTTAACTTAGACCACTGAACCATGTCGGGCAGGCATGTACAGCTAACAATTCTTACATGCAACAAATATATTTGAAGTATTGTTTATAGTTTTAGAAAAACAGACCAAAACATAACAAGAGTGCACTCGCCGAAATGTCTCACCTTCTTTACTAATCATTGATATTATGTTGATAGTCCTAAATATAAAGCTTTATTACAACTGTCACATGAACTCAACATTAACCAAGAAAACGAAACATTGATCAATGAACCATAAAAACTAGGTCAAGGTCAGATGAACCATGCCACGCAGACATGTACTGTAGTGTTTCCTACAGGTGGTTTTGGCGTGTAATGGCGCCCTGCCGCGATTTCTCGACGCCCTGCCCTTTTTGGGAAAAAAATTTGGCGCCCTGCCCTAGTTTTGTCGAAATTCCTGACGCCATGCCTTTACGGTACTGAAAGACATATTTTATGAATACCGCTCGAGTTATTTCCCTTCAAACGTAAACAAAAGTTCACTAGGACGCCATTTTGTAATCGATTTCGTAATCAGCTGATTAGCAAACTGCAATAGATTGAATACTAATCACGCGTCCTGATTGTATCCCCCAAGTCCCAGAAACATCGTTTTGCCTAGAAGATTAATGATATGACATTGTTTTGACAAGAAACTAAACCGGAAAATGATTTCAAAACATCGATTGCTTAGATCAATATTTTTGACAACTGATAGATTTCTAATTTACATAATATACATTGTTTGCATGGTTGAACAAGCCAATGAACGGCGATCATGAGACATTTGTCAAAGTGAAAAGTAAAAATTCTTTGCAAACTATTTTTAAATACAAATGCTTGACTGTACCTTAAATGAAATGAATAAAAATCCAAACTAAATTATTAAAAGCAGAATAATCCAGAAAATAAATGAATTCCTTGATGAAATGTTGTCTTTTGTTTACAAACATGTCACATGATCATTTTAGGCGGGAAAAATACTTGGGAAAACACCTAAGTAACAGACAACTATTTCTGGCTATTTATAGACATTTAAAATAAACAGCTGATATGGTAGTGCCATGAAAGTAGTAAAACTTGGTGTATCTATATTAATTTAATTTGGAAAAGGGTGTAGAGGGGAAGGGGTAAATTTGTAAAGTTATTTTTTTTTTTTGTAATTTACTAAATTTTGGTTACTAAAAATGACCAGACAAATTCTTTAAGTTAATCATTTTAAATAGTCCATTCATATTTTAAAAAAAACCAACCTATCACCCTGATCTTTTTTATGGAACTCTGGCTTTGGCAAACCAACATTTTTTTTCAATGTGGTCCCACATCAAGAATATGATAGACCCACAGGCGCTTGGGTCTATGATACAGATTTTTTTTTTTTTTTGATTAAAATATTCAATTTTCTATATTTATAATACATATCTATCACTTCTGTGCATGTCTCACCTAATTTCGAGTGATTTAAACGACCCAGAGAAAATACCACATTTTACTAAGAAAGATAGTAAAATGTGGTATTTTCTCTGGGTCGTTTAAATCACTCGAAATTAGGTGAGACATGCACAAAAGTGATAGAAATGTATTATAACTATAGAAAATTGAATATTTTAATAAAAAAAAAAAAAAAATCTGTATCATAGACCCAAGCGCCTGTGGATAGACCCAGAAAGAAGTCTGTTACATGTATATATTTTGAACAATAACTATTAAGAGGTCATTAAACTAGTATTTTTTAAATGATTCCATTTTATAGAAATTGCCTGTTTATGTTAAGTAAGTGCCCTAAAATTGTTGTCTATCGCGCTTAATGTGCCCTCTGAGCTAACAATTACCCTGCCCTTTTTAAAAGCTGCAGGAAAATGTACAGTACAGCTAACAGTTCGTCCATAAAACAAATATAGTTGACCTTCAGCTTATAAATTAAGAAAAATAGATCAAAACACAAATACTAAACACTCATCAATGATCTGTGAAAACGAGGTCATGATCAAATAAAGCCTGCACACTGGCATATAGGTCATAAAATATTTCCATACACTAAATATAGTTGACCTTTTGCATATAGTATTAGGAAAATAAGTCCAAAGCTCAAAAACTTAACTTTGACCACTGAACCATGCAGATTAAGTCAAGGTCAGATGACAACTGTCAGCTAGACAGGTACACCTAACAATCATTCCATACACCAAATATTATTTTTATATAGTAGACCTTTTGCAAATAGTATGTGACAAACAGACCAAAGCACAACAACTCAACTGTAACCACTGGACCATGAAAATGAGGTCAAGGTCAAATGAAAACTTTTTGACAGATATGAGGACCTTGCAATATCTTTGACTACCAATAGTGGTTCACCATAAACTAGACCTAATCACAAACTAGTACATTGTTGGCACCCCTGTGTCAAGGGAGACCTAAAAATTATAAATATAAATATATAGCACATTATAAGCAACTACATTATATTTATATAAATACTAAAAATTAAAAGTCTTTATTTGGACATAAATTCCCTAAATTCTATTTATGATTAAAATTGTCTTTTGTCAGGTATGATAGATTGTGGACTTGGTTGCACACAAATAAACACCCTTCTTAGCCTAATGGATCTACCAACCATAGATGAAAAAGACTTGGCTTCCTACAAAGAAGAGGTTGGTGATAAGCTCGAGAAATATGCAGAAGAGACATGCAATAATGCTTGCAATGATGAAAAAGCCATTCAAGATGAAAAAGAAATGAAAGATTTTCAAAATATAGCTGTTAGCTATGACATGGGATGGCAGAAAAGAGGAAGAGCACACAACAGTCTTACAGGTACAACCAAAAAATACATGGAAATTATTTTAAAACACACAGTTGTGAAATGGTTACTCACTATTTTTAAAAAATTTCTTCTGATCTTAAGGACTGATAATTTCATTTCTCAGCAAAGTAGAGTGATATGAAAAATTATCTCTATAAACTAAGGGTGCATGTGACTGTTGTCATCGAAATTAACAACTTCGTCATAGGTAGAATAGCAGATTAACAGATTATAATTAGTCATCTCAACTTAAAATCTGTTTGACTTTTATAAATCTTCAAACAATAATTCTTAATAAAAGATAAATATTTCTTGTCATGTATTATTAGTTGCACAGTTTGCAATTGTTCTAATACGAGAATTGATCCAGTCAATAAATTCCGTATTAGGATAATTGAACACTGTGTAACAAATTTATCCTGATTTTGTTAAATTACATACTAGTATATTCAAATTCAATATTAAGACAATATCAGCCAAATATATTCAAGACATTTAGAATAAAAGTAAAAAAATTAAAATGTTTTTTTTAATTAGGTCAATGGTATAAGGGAGACAATTCCAATTGATGTAATACAAATATGTACTGAATTATATTGGCAATATCAGCCAATCAAATTGCGAGAAATTACGCTAAATCAGGATAAGTTAATTTATGATATATATGAACTCGGCCTATGAATATCTTAATTTTGAACCTATAATCAAAAAAGTAACTTAATAAGTCTATGTTACTTCTATTTTTTCAATATAAAATACTCAATGGAGTAAGTATGAGTAGCATAACAGCCTTCCATTCAAAAGAAAAAGATTAGACATGTGCTCTAAACCTGTTTCATTGTATCATGTTTCATTTAAATAACTATGGTCATATGTGCAAGCTTTTGTATTTCTCAATAATTACGTTAGATGTATGTTTCATTATAATACTTTATTTTGATTGGCTGAATGCATATCACGTGTTATTCCGTAAGCAATTCCATCACTCAATAAAACTTTTCATTCATGATAACACGCACGTGGTCCCACAATAAAGTGCACAGGTGAATAAAATACAAAAATTAAAAAATTCGTATTTTCATGATCATAGCTAAAAAATGGAATTATAAGTATTGAATGCCTCTTTTTGTAACTTTATAGGGTTGTAAAAGTGTTGACCGTTAAATTTACAAAAAGAAGCATTTAATTCTTAATTGAATACAGAAAGCTCAGCAATCACATGACCAGAGTTATTCAAATAAGCAGTCACTAATGAGTAACTTATTTGACTATAGGTTTAAAATTATGATATTCATAGTCGGAGTTCGTACGGTATACATCATACAGTAACATACATGAAGAAAAAAATGTTTATCTTCAAAAATGATATTTTAAGAATTATTTTCTGAAGATTTATAGAGGTCAGAAGAATAATAATTTTTCTCACTTTCGCCTTACTGGCTCTCAATCAAATCCCTTAGTGAGGTTGTTAAAAAAATGTTAACCATTACACAGTAAATTAATCCCAACCTTCCTTTTTTTGATATTGAGCCTTCTTGGTAAATTTCATATAGATATATTCTTAAAAACTGAAGTTATTATCCAGAAACCAAATAAGTCATTGCATCATTTACTGTAAATTCAGAAATTATTGCGGGCATTTATTCATGCGATTTTGTCATTTAAGACCTAAATGCGATTTTTATTTTTAAGATTTTGAGAAAAAAATCGTGTGTATAATTCATATAAAACATTTAAAATGCGAGTTTAAATTATTGCGTTTGCAACTCTTTAACAAATATACAATTATCTTTACAATTTACATCAAATTTAATATCAAATACAATTGTAAAATATCTTTGTATATTACTTTCAGGAGTTGGCGTAATAGTAGCAGCAGCTACCAACAAAGTGCTCGATTTTAATATCATGAACAAAGATTGCAGAAAATGCAAAAACAAAAATGTAAAAAAAACACAAATGCCAAAGAAACCATGCTGGTTCTTCCAAAAGCATGGAAGCTGCTGCGGCAGTTACCATGTTTAAAAGGTCGGAGGAAAAGGGACTCAGATACACCACCCTTATAGGAGATGATGACTCCACCACTCTTTTTCATGTTCGGAAAAATCTTAAGTACCAAATAACAAAGTGGAGTGACATACAACACACAAAAAGGTCCCTTTATGGCCAACTGCTGAATCTGAAAAAAAAAAACACAACCAATATCCTGACATGGTTGTTGCATATTTCAAAAGGCTTTTCACACATGCACTTTATCAGAATAAGGAAAACCAGAACAACTTGGATCAACATTCAGATCGATACAAATGCACGCATTTGGTGATCATACTCAATGTGGAAATTGGTGCAAATACAGCATACACCCTACTACATACAGACACACTGGTCTCCCAAGGGGAAAACCTTTATCGGACAACCTTCTGAAAGACAAACTGACTTCCTTGTTTTACGTCTATGCAAATAATGCAGACAGGTAACATACATTTTTCATAAACTCTTTCAACTCTTTTGAAAGCTGAATCTGTAGATAAAATTTATCATTCAAATCAATACAGAAAATTATCATAGAAACTGTATAATAATGCAATATTGAACTTAAGGCTAACTGCTAATGAGCACATACAAGTTACACCACATGTAAAAACAATTTTTTGTAAAACATTTAAGATTAAGATCCTATACAAGTTAACACAAAATTTACATGTAACCAAAAAAGGCTCACCGAGTTCCAGCTTTACTAAACAGTTTGCATACATAATAATCTTATTTATTTAATTGATTGATTGATGATCAACACCACTGTCAGCACTATTGGCTATTTCGTGGCATTCATATCTAACTGGTTCAAGTGCAATTAACAAACCATGACCTACAGCAGTGAAACTGATAATCCTAGTCAATAGTAGTGAAAGGAACCTGCCATGTGTAGGGTTCGAACTAATATAAACCTATATTGGCATGCTTATGAATTTCAAATATATGATGGCTTACTTATATTTATAATTGTGTTACCATTTTTCAGATTATCTCCTTTAGCTTCAAGCCAAAAAAAAAAATGAATCAATCAATTCTGTTATTGCCAAAAAAGCCCCAAAAAGCATGCATTTTGGTGGATCTAGATCCCTCAACTATAGAGTGTCTGCGGCAGTAAGCCAAATCAACAATGGCCGTAAATACACAACAGAAGTCTTACAAAGACTTAATGTAACTATTGGTTCTAACACAGCTAAATATGTATGCCATATAGACAGGAAAAGGAAACATGATGCAGCCAGGAAAACAACCATTCCTTTTAAAAGGAAAAGATCTATATTAAAATCTGACAGGTAACTACAAAATTTATTCAACATGAATATTTTTAAGTGTAATTGTCTTTCAATGTTATTCATATTTTTGCCTCTGTAACATATTAAAAAATCATCAACGTACAATGACCCTTCAATATTACTTTTTAAAACTTCAACAAGGCTGTTGATTTTAAGACTAAATAATGTAACAGATAAAATACTGCCCTGAGGGACACCCATCTCTTGATCATACAGATCAGACACGGTCGAATTAACTCTAACATCAAATTGTCTGTTAGAGAGAAAATTAGAAATAAAATTAGGCATATTGCCTTTCAACCCCATATCAAATAGATCTTTTAAAATACCATATTTCCATGCAGTATCATAGGCCTTCTCAAGGTCGAAAAAGACCGACACCACATGTTCATTTTTCGCAAAACCATTACGGACAAATGATACGAATCGAACAAGATGATCAAGAGTACTGCGGCCCTGTCGGAATCCATTTAAAAGTAAGGAGATGTGGCACGATTGCTAACCAGACAACTATATCCAACAAAATTCAATTTCAATAGTTTTTTTTTTCTTTTTAAATAAACCTTCTTTATTATTAAATTGAATTTATTTACTTGCATTTTTTTCATAAGTCATTTTGATTAAAAAAAAATGAAACTTCAATACACAATATGTTGAAATTTATCTTTGAGTGAAGGTACTATTTTAGGATAGGGATAATATTTTATTAGTAATTCCAAATTTTAAGTTTATTAACTGAGAAAGCTGTATTGTTTTACATTTTTGACACATTAAATTGCTTTGGAAATAGAGTATTTTTAAAGTTTATTCTTCCTTGCTTTGTTTTCATTTTTCTCTGAACAGAAGAGGATTTTACATGAAATGATATACTACAATGGAAGTGAAATATTTTTTGGTCTTGGATAGAGGATGAATTTTGTGTTTGTGTAATTAGAATGTTGCTCAACAAAATATTTCTTGAGTGTTTGGGTTGCTTGAGAATACAGAAGAACCAAGATGTGGGGTATACATGTCGATACCAACAAGTAGAATTTTGGGAAGTTATTGTATATAAAAAAGAAGATGTGGTATGATTGCAAATGAGACAACTGTCCACAAGAGACCAAAATGATGGTTTTCAATAATTGATTGGATGATTCACATCAGAAAGGTATTTACTACCAGTACATGAGAAAAAAATATGCCATCTTAACTTGTTTTCGGAGGGAATGCAGGATTTGTTTATTTCTAATGGAAACATGATGGAGGTTAAACATGTTTAGGAAAGGAACACATAGTGGCTAAACATGTTCTAGACATTTATACATGTTTAAGGTTAAACATGTTCTTGGATGCAGAATTATGGTGTTCTAAACCTAAACACTTGATCAGAGTTGAACGTGTTTAGGGTTAAACATGTGCTTAAGTGAGAACAAAATTCGTGTTTAGGATTATGTTTAGACTCTAAACGCCATTTTTACAGTGTATGCATGCAGTTTAAACGGGTTCACTTATTGACATTTTTTAACACACAAAAAAAAAATTATAGTTAAAGTTAAAACATTACTTACAGCCTGTATAAATTGGTCTCTTTGTTCTTCTAAATTCAAATGATTAGCCTGTCTTCTGATAGGAGATTTAGGCATTTGAATAAATTTCAAGTTTCAATATGTGAAACCTTGCAATTCCATAAAACTAAAAAATCATGCGAGACAATCTATTTTCAGAAAGGGTATGGTCTAGATCTTTTTATGAACATGTCTTTTATTGCACAATAGTAAATGTAAATGATATGTTATATTGTCTTATTAATGAATATATATAGTATAGAGGTGGGGATCTCGTTAGTTTCTATGTTATCAAGCAGGAAGGGGTAGGGTGACCCCAGGGACTACCCCTATATTTCATTTAAATAGTTATATTGACCCATAGAAGAATATATATTGTTTAGGGGTGGGGATCTCGTTAGTTTCTAAGTTCTCAAACGTTAGGTAACAAGACTACTAACTATGCTTAATAATATGACAAACCCCAAGGGTGACTGGGGTATAGAAATATGGTCACTTGGTCTTCTCCCGACCGGCAGTAAAACGCTTGCCGAAGTGGGTATGCACGAGTATGTTCCAACTAAGAGTGACATTAGCAATTCAGATTCGAGTTTCTGCATCAATGTGTCTGAAGAATCATCAGATGGGTTTGAAGTCGTCCAATCTAGAAAACGCAGGAGATGTAAGAAGAAACCAAAATTTCTATTCGAAAGTTAACTTTTGAACCAAATAAACAATTGGATAACTCAAAATTATCTAGACAAAAAGAAGACATTTCCATAGAGATGCAAAGGGCAGAGCAACAAAGTCTTTCCGAGTATAGAAAACGACATGATTTAAACAGAAATCACTCTAAGAGGTTGGATGTTTTGTTGAAAAGCAACGCATTATGTCGCCAGCATGTGCCTGCTGTAGGTAATTGCTTCTTTGAAGCTGTGTCAAGACAAACATAAGAGAAAATGGATGCTATAACACTTAGATAACTACTGTGTAATCATATAGAAGAAAAAGCTAATTATTATGGTGAGTTTTTTTAATTCCGCTGAAGACAACCTGTGTAATGAGATAGAACTTTTGCGCAAAGAAGATAGTTGGCAAAATAATTTATCAGATACCATGCCATTGGCAATAGCTAACATTTTGGCAGTTACAGTTAAGATATACAGCAGTAATCCTGATCAACCAGTTGTTGTAATCACTCCTTCTTTAACAGAGACCTACGAGAAACAAGAAATAACTCTTGCATATCTTTGTGTTCTGGGACATGAACACTATGACTCAGTAAAGAAACGTGTGATTGGGTTACAATTAGAAACTGAAAATGAACTGGAAGTTTTCGACGATCTTGACTGTCAACCAAGCACCGCAGACATAACTATTGAATATTCGTATGAAAATAATGATGCTTCTACCTCTGGTACACCATCAAAAGTACAAAATCCTTTAAGTGATGCTGAAATTATTACACCAAGAAAGCAGGCAAAATATCAGTCTCCAAAGAAGAAGAGACTAACAAGAAAGAAAATAGCTAATCCTGAAAGTTGGAAGAAAAATATTCGAAAGATCAAATGTCAGAGTGGTATGGAGTATGTTAGTAATACAGGAAAAACTGTATAGGCGAGATCAATAAAAAATCATGCCTGCAGTAAATGAAGATTTAGGTGTGCAGATTAACTGAGTGAAGATGAAAGACTCGCATTATTCAAGGACTATAAGAATTTAAAATCCTATGAACGACAGCGAGATTATATTAGTTCTCGTGTATTGGAGCGGAATTCAATCGGATCACCTAGCAAGAAACGAAAGCAGGTAGCTAGACTATTTACATTTATTGTAGAAGGACAATGTGTGCGAGTCTGAAAAATGTTTTTTTACAGCCACATTAGTAAGAAGTAGAAAAACCATTGAAACAGCTTTAAAAAAGAAGCAAAACAATTCCAGTCCTATTTCCGATAAAAGAGGAAAGAAACAGGGCGCACAACAGAACCCCAACAGAGGACCTGACATAATACGTGCACATATCGAGGCCTTTCCTGTGGTGGAATCTCACTATACCAGAAAAGATACCAATCGCAAATATCTTGACTCTAATTTAACGATAAGAAAAATGTATGACCTGTATAAGGCTGAATGCCATGAAAAACAAAAAAGGTGTGTTAAAGAACTTGTTTATCGAAACATATTTTGTTCAGAATTTAATATGTCGTTCCATAAGCCAAAAAAAGACCAATGCCTGATTTGCCATAATTACAATACAATGATTGAAACAGGTAATATCGATGAGGCAGTAAAACGAATTTACACAGAGAATCAACAACGCAAGGTTCGCGGAAGGGAGGAGAAGCAGATCGATAAAGAAATTGCCAAAAAAGACAAATCGTATCAAGCAGTAACATTTGATTTAGAAGCTGTGTTGCCTACTCCCTGTTCTTTGGTGAGTCAGGTATATTACAAACGGAAACTAAGCTGCTACAATCTGTCGTTTTATTCATTACGGGATAACAAAGGGACTTGCTATTTATGGAACGAAACAGAGGTCAATCATGGCAAAGCTATCTAATTAAATGAAGTAGATATACAAGACATTTTTTTAAATTTAGTAGGATTATATATAAAGACATGCATATTAGTATGTCACCTGGGCTCTACTATAATAAAGCTTTTAGTGGCTGTGTGTTACCTTTCCTCGTCAGTTTTATTCTAGCGGCGTACTACAGTACATGATATATAAGGCATGGCGATGTTATTGTTACTGATCAGCTCAATTATCTATATGTATATATACAATTGTTGTGCTCTTCTACAGGTACCATAACTCTTACCTATAGTACCGGTACAAATATACTGAAACATCAGTATTAAAAAATGATAGATTTGGTTTCAGATGTATCTTATTTACACAACCAAATATTTTGATCATTGTAAACAGAAGATTATTTTATATCTCTCTCTCTCTCTCTCTCTCTATATATATATATATATATATAGTAAAACAGTCCTATGTATTGTAGGCGAGACATAAACCATTGTACTATCAACTGAATGGGGACTTTAGTTTAATTCAGTATTAATACCCTGTCAAGTGAAAGAAATACATACATATTAAATAAAATTACACAAATAATATCTTTATTATCGTGGTCTCAAAACAATAAAATAAATGACAATTTCTCCTTGCACTAAGGGGAGTTTTTCTTTTAAAAACTCAAAAAAGTCAAAGCATTAACAGAGAACAATATAAAATATTGCAAAAATGTCTTTCAATACATGAATAAACTTCTAATTTAAAAAAGAAACCAGAAATGATCCCCTAAACATTTTAAAACATTTTTTCATTCAGAGACTGCTTGAGGAGCAATAACATTAACTTACAAATAGAAACTTGACATGAATATTGGTAGATATCAAAACCTAGTGTACAATTGTTTTAGATTTTAATTTTATATATACCAACTGTCAATCTAATTGTCTTATCTCTCTCTATATATATATATAGTAAAACAGTCCTATGTATTGTAGGCGAGACATAAACCATTGTACTATCAACTGAATGGGGACTTTAGTTTAATTCAGTATTAATACCCTGTCAAGTGAAAGAAATACATACATATTAAATAAAATTACACAAATAATATCTTTATTATCGTGGTCTCAAAACAATAAAATAAATGACAATTTCTCCTTGCACTAAGGGGAGTTTTTCTTTTAAAAACTCAAAAAAGTCAAAGCATTAACAGAGAACAATATAAAATATTGCAAAAATGTCTTTCAATACATGAATAAACTTCTAATTTAAAAAAGAAACCAGAAATGATCCCCTAAACATTTTAAAACATTTTTTCATTCAGAGACTGCTTGAGGAGCAATAACATTAACTTACAAATAGAAACTTGACATGAATATTGGTAGATATCAAAACCTAGTGTACAATTGTTTTAGATTTTAATTTTATATATACCAACTGTCAATCTAATTGTCTTATGCTCATCAGGAACAAAACATTCATTAAACCAAAATGTGTGGTTGTTATGATACACAGCTTTAAATAAATTTTTGATAACTGTCCAGACATTTTATTGGGTCTTACAAGTTCAAACTAATATTTGAAACATAACCATGTGTGAAATATAGATAAGGATGGTTTAATATTGGTAAATAGCATTATGCTATCTAATAATTATGCAAAATATAATGTATTAGTTTAAAAAGTTATGTGAAAAAAGTCCAAAATCGAAGAGGTACATATATAATGAATCTGATGAAAAATGAAATTTAGATGAAAGTGACATGTCAAAATAAACGGTCAGTGAATATGTTGTGCAAATGAATTAGTTAAATATCATTAATATTCTTAAAACAACTAATAACAAGAGGCTCTCAAGAGCCTGTATCGCTCACCTGTAAATTTTGGCTTAAATCTTTCATCAATGATTATTTTTGAATTTCAATATATATCAATGAGTGCTTAAAATTGACACATAACAGTTTGTATCTTTCATATTGTATTCAATTTTAAGCAAAAAACTGCATTTGACCCCTATGTTTTATTTTTAGCCATAGCGGCCATGTTTGTAGAAAGATCAAAATTTCGGATATAATTTATAAACTAGATACTCTAAGGAACATTCATTTTAAGTTTGGAAGCATTTTGCCCAGTAGTTTCAGAGAAGATGATTTTAAAATGTTCACAAATAAGATGAACTAATTGTGTAAAATTGTCTTTAAAGGGCAACAACTCCTTAAGGGGTCAATTGACAATTTTGGTCAAATTACTTTTTGGTAGATTTTACTTTGCTGAACATTTTTGCTGTTACAGTTTATCTTTATCTTCAATAATATTCAAGATAATGACCAAAAACTGCAAAATTTCATTAAAATGACCAATTATTAAAAGTGGCAGCAACCCAACAATGGGTTGTTTGATTATTCTGAAAATTTCAGGGCTGATAGATCTGGACCTATTGAACATTTATACCCTATGACAAATTTGCTCTAAATGCTTAAGTTTTTGAGATATAAGCCAAAAACTGCATTTGACCCCTATGTTCTATTTTTAGCCATGGCGGCCATGTTTGTTCATGGATCAAAACTTCGGATACAATTAATTAACTAGATACTCCAAGGAACATTCAATTAAAGTTGGAAGTATTTGGCCCAGTAGTTTCACAGGAGAAGATCTTTGAAATAGTTTACAACTGACGACCACAGACAACGATGGACCACGACGGACGACGACTGACGCCAAGTGATGGCATAAGCTCACATGGCCCTTTGGGCCAGGAGAGCTAAAATACCTGACAGACAAGGACCCATCTTTTGGCCCCTCGAAATACCCCTAAATAGACCCCAATACACAAACGAAGCTCCCCTAGACATATTAGTCTAACATTTTATGGGCAAAAACAATAAGTCATCAAACTTTGTTTGGGAGACTAAGATATTAATAAAGAATATCTCCTGATATGTTATACTAGATAAATTACCTAGAAATTAATCATATACAAATAAGAAGCCTTTTAAAATCAACAAAATAAGTTTAAAGGTGTTTTGTTTAAAATGAATACAAAGGCCTTTGTATTTGGTATGAGGAAAAATATGACAATCAAATTTGAAGTTATGGACTGGTAAAAATTTCTCAAGGCATGGGACTGGTGCAAAATTAAAATGAGCTATAATAAAAGTTGAAGTCCCATGGTTATACAGATGAAAAAATGTTGATGTCCCATTCTTTTTTGCAACAAAAAAACTTGGTGTCCCATGTTAATTCATAAAGTATATCAAAGATGTCTTTTGCTCCAGACAGCATACATCATTCAAATAAAACTGACATGTGATGTGATGACAGTGCTGTTAAAATGTGTTGCAAAATTGTTTAAGACAGCCATGTTTAACAGGTTAAGTAACTTCATATTTTGTAAGGATTAATGAAACTCCAAGTTAATTTTAAAAAGTTATAGAAATTTTTAAAGGTAACAATCTGAATTATAAAGTCTGAACTGAAAACTGTACCTTTTTTTTAATCTATCAATTAAAACATTGATGTCAAGTTTTATTTGAAAAAGTTATAGAAATTCTTTAAGGTGACCATCTGTATTTAGTCTGTATTGAAAATTGTTGCTTTTCTTAACCATTTATTAAAACCTTATAGGTTTGACAGTATTTGACAAAATACTAAATAACTTTGTTATTTGTAAGAACAGTATATAATCAAGATAATAATCAAGTTTATGAAAATCAAAGTTGATTTGACAAAGTTATGGATTTTTTTACAGGTGACCATCTGTATTTAGTCCATACTAATTTTGTTTTAGATTTTTAACTATTTATTAAAACATTATAGGTTTGACAGTAATTAAACAAATATTAAATAACTTTGTTACTTGTAAGAACAGTATATGATAAAGATAACTTTCAAGTTTAATGAAAATCAAAGTTGATTTGACAAAGTTATTGATTTTTTAAAGGTGACCATCTGTATTTAGTCTGTAATGAAAATTTAAGCTTTTTTAGCTATTTATTAAAGCCTTATAGTTTTGACAGTAATTAACCAAATACTAAATTACTTTATAATTTGTAAGAACAGTATATAATTAAGATAACAATCAAATTTTATGAAAGTCAAATTTAATTTGACAAAGTTATGGAATTTTTTAAAGGTGACCATCAATAAACAATGCCAAATAATAATAATCTAATTAAAGTACAAAGTATCAATTCAAAATAACAAATCCAAAGTAAAACTATTTCTCTTTAAAATGTAAAATATAAAATAAAGGCCAAAATTACTAAATCATAAAGTGTACTTAATCTCAATTTCAGAATGTAAAAGTCTCAAAACTAAAAAGTTTATCAAAAGTATTTCCAAAGTTAAATTATGAGTCAGAGATAAATTTTGTCTCACACTACAGTCAACTGGTAGACTGGTAGACAGTCTTATAGGGCCAGTATAATGACATGAGTAGTGTGAGGTTACGCTTCCGAAACACTGACTGCTTTTACAAAATTTCCCAACAATATTTATACTAAAATCTGAAATAACTCAACTTGTCCCGACACGTTAATAATACTCTCATTAGCAAAAATAGACATTAATTAACAAAGCCTAATCCTATAATGTTTTGATAAAATCTTAAACTTTCAAAGTGACATATGCTAATTACAATTAATATTTCAAAATAAAGTGCTTTGAGCAAACTGTGACATTTTGAGTACTAATGCCACAGCATAGGTAAAATTAAATAAACACTTTAATTAAAATTTTACTAAATACAAACACAAAATTTTCTTTCTTAAAATAAACATATTTTTTATCCAAAATAACACTAACACAAATGTAAGCCAAATAACACACCATGACATATTCCCCCCTACTCCAATATGTTTGTCCCCAAACATCATATATACATTCACATATTAACATCTCAAAACTATCTCAATACTCTATACAAATTATATATAACCTGGCGCCAGAAAAAAAAATGTTATGTACAATAATTGTTCGCTAGCTAGCTTCTCTCAACCTTTATATTTTTGTGTAAATCTCCAAAAAAACAAGACACTTTAACCAAAATCAAAAGATGTAGTAATAAGAAATAGTATGCGTGCACTCACACTATTTGGGGCTCATTTTTAAGCTGGATATACCAGGTTACCCCCTATCACATTCTTAAAAACGCAATCAATACCTATTAGAATTGATTACAAATTTTATGTTTACAAATAACGGTAATAAACTAAAAATCTGAAAATGGACATTAATGAAAACCCTCGACGTTTAATCGCAACATAAATGCAGTAATTTAGTTTCATTCTTCTTATCTGATCGAAGTTTTAGACCTTCACCTTTGATCCACAGAGTTGTACATACATTAAAAAACATTTTCTAGTGGAAATAAATATATATGCAATGTATAAAATTTGTAATTATACGTGTGGACATGATGTGTTATGGACATAGGCAAGGATGGACATACTGGTCTTTTAAGGGCGACCATTGGCCCGCCTGCCCTTTAAAATTTAGCAATATATCATTGTCTTAGGCCAGAGTCCCATACTAATGCAACAATTAAACCATTAATTCATTAATGTTAATTGTTATATATCTAGATAAGAATAAGTTGGAAACGACGTTGATATGAAATGTATCAGTGATGTAGTTATGTTCGTTATCAATTCACCTTATACGGACGTTCGTTATGCTCGTTGTGTATCAATTGAGCTTTCTTTGACTTTCTTAATGTAGAGCTCTATAAGCACTTGCTGTCAACTTTACCTTTAAGTTATTTAACATTGTACTAATATTTCATAGTTTTCTGGCCATTGTGTTTTTGGAAAAATTGCCGTTTCCTTCGTTAAAGGTATGATATATAAATATAAAAATATTGAAAACGTTAAATGTATTAAAACGCATCTTAAAGACATATATTTTTATTTTAAACATTCATATTACATAAACCAGTAGGTGATCATGAGTATGATTTTCATATATGTTATTTACCTTATTATCTCTGAAAATAAATGATACATTATTAATTTATTGTGTCGAAATCGAAATTTATTTGATGAACTCTACAATACTACAAATAAAGAAATAATAAAAATATTTATTTTTAGATTGTCAAAGAATTAATTTGTTATTTGATTTAAATAATTTAAACGGACTTGTCTCAGACATTTGCATATAATGCATCGACACATTAGTTTTCTAGTTCAGTGGTTAAATTTATACGTGTATAAAGTATGTAACTTCCTACTCAATGTAAAAATAATATGTGAATCGTAGAGCAAAAAATTAACACTTATTCTTGCATTAGTGATATCAAACAAAATGTAATTACTTATGTTTAAGTAACCACCTAATTTTAAGTGAAGTTAATTGTTTAAAAATGTACATCAAATTAAAAGAATCTATATTTAGAAAGGCAGCCAATTTTATAACATCAATTATTTCATTAATAGTAGTATTGTATAACCGGTATGACCCTTAAACCTTGGGCGCGGACGCGAACGCTATATTTGGACCTACGTGCGGACGCGAACACTATATTTGGGCCTTCGTGCGGACATCGGGACACTAACTCCATATTTGGACCTGAAATCGGGACGCGAGACGTTATAGTTAGACTTGCGCGCATACACTTACGCTATATTTGGGCCTCAGCACTGACATCAGAGTTGGACTTGACATGGGGATGCATACCTAAAGATATGATTCACACGAACACCGTATTTGGGTGCAGAGGCTATAGTTGGGCTTAGGCGCGGACGCTATACCTAAATATAAGCAACCAACAAGCAATCAATCGTTAGCAACCTCTTAAATATATGGGCTTCATAATCGCGGGGGACGATGATAGCTCCATGAAGGCTTGGAAATAGTTCCTTACTATTAATTCTCTCACTAAGGATGAGTTTCTTTCTTTGCTTCGGTTTTAAAACACGTTTAACTGTTTTGCTGGAGTCGATTTGAAAACGAAGCCAGAGCTTACAGTACATGGCTATGCGTCTGATTTCACATCCCTTTACTTCACAAGGCATCCTTTCATCAGGCCAATATTATTTAATTTCTTCTTTAGAGGGTATTACAAAGTTTGCCACTAAAATTTCAGACATACTATAAAAGGTTAAATACAATTTGAATTTTTTTCTAGGGAATTTTCCCGTAGGATTTACAAATCGTTTATTAGCACATAATATAGAATTTACTGGTGCAATACGTTCTACTGCAATATCTTTTTCTAAAAAAACATGCCAACATCTACACCTAGGGTTGAGTTTTGACGCAGACGATTAACGGACTTTATATCTAATCTGTAGTCAAGTACCTAGGGTAAAACTCTTGTTTGATTTGTTTTACATATTTTTTTTGTCATTTAGGGGTCTTTAGTAGCTGACTGCTCATTGTTGATGGCCATTCTATGACATACATTTGCATACTTCTTTGTCATATTGTCTTCCATACCACAAATACTTTTCATAATTAGTAATTATAAAAATGAAAAGTAATAAGCCTTGCTATTACTGATTCTAAGTGCAACGCAAACACTGCTTTTAAGAGTTTCAAAGTCGAAAGGAACCACTTGTGAGACAGATTTTTGGTGCTTCTTAGTTAAAAAGAGAAAGGAATGAAAATTCAGAGTTGTAATATTGTTTTTTCAACGTCGAGTCGCGTGTGGAAATATCTCTACTGGATGCATCACCTGTTATGTCTTCATTTAGGCCGGGAGTTGCTGCCAATGTATATACCAGATACGGTAAAACAGTCCACCCTCTGGTAAAAAAAATGAAAGTGTCGTTCAACGTGATTACAGATAAGAAATGACTCTTGAAGGAGTCGCTCATCGTACATAAAGGTAAGGATTAACTCTTGAAGGAGTCGTGCAACGCTGATTATGGCATAGGAATCTCCAATCCGATCTTCCCAACTAGTGTTCCTATTGCATTTATTTCCTGGGCTGTACCGTAATCGAAAAGCTGCTGCAGTTTTGAAGACACCGGAACAGTATCAGTCTAATTAGAAATGTTCACGTTGGTGGTAATTGTCTTCAGCTTCTTTAATGGTGGTGTATTGACATTGTTGTTAAAAGCTTGGTCATAATCATCAAAATGTATGCCAATTTTTGACAGTGAACTAGTTATATTTATAGTTTCTTCTTGTGTCTTAAAAAGTATTGCGAAAGTTCTATAGATTTCCCGGCATTTTGCAAGTTTATTTCAATCAATTTTTCCTTCGTATTTAAATTGCTGTCTAAAGCTTCTTTCATTGTTTAAACAAAATCTGGTGTTATTTCTAGGTTCTTAGCTTCCCCTGCTGTATGTAGTGCAATGGCAGCATTTTCTGTAGCTTGAAGATTCATTGCTAAGCGCTGTGTGTGGCCTTTTAATTTACATAGCATCCCTAAACCAAATAAAAATTAAAACAAATTAAGTTATTATTAACTATTAATTTATATATTAAATTGCTATTTTATATTAAACAAAATATGAATGCAACATTTTCAATAAATGTAATATATGTGGTAAAGTGATATTTTAGGATATATGTATTTTATATATAAGTAATACTGTAGTATTATATTGTTGCATGGTTTAACTATGCGGAGTGTATATTTCAGGTTCGCTCAGGTGTGACTTTTATCAGGTGTTTCAATTGTGTTTTATTGGTATTGATTAGTAGTCAATTTCTTTGGCGGGAACTTCATATTTCTACATGGTCACTTTGTGTAATGGACACCATTTTCATTGTCTAGTAAATTGTAATATTATATTCTATTTGGAGTTTGGTTTTCCTATTTATAAGGTCAGTTATTCTTCTTATACTAATATATTAATTATCTATCCTTCTAATTATATGTATGCATGATTTGCGAATGTTATGAATAAATGCATGTTTGAATGATGTGTAGATGTGATACGTAAGTGTAATAATAGAAAACTTAAAAGAACTTTAAATCTCTTTAATAATTGTGCTTTTATGGTAAATTATATAAAACAGTTAAATTTCAGTAAATGGATTAAACTATTGGATTTTATGGAATGAATGTTTTTATAATAATTTCAGATATTAAATAAAGTCATAAATTGATAAAGATAATAACTATCTTATTTTGATATGCAGATTAGGTTAGTTATGAATTTAATATTTGTATTGCTGGTAAATTCCATATTGATGACCCACCATGTCGGCATCAACCTGATGTGATTGTACTCTTATTGTATTAAAGCCTTCACAAATACCTGTGAGGTAGGTTATGTTATGTTGAATCTATGTGCGTTTTGCTTATTGTATTGTCTGCTTTAGAAAGTGCTTTATGCTTTGTTTGCACGTATGTTCTTGCTTTGCATGTATATGTTAGTTTTAAATATGCTTATTTAAATTTGGTATTTAACAGTTCATTGCATTACTGTTATGATGTATTACTAATGCATCGACATATGCATTATGATTAGATTTGGTATTTAGATGTATTCATGAGACAATAGAATTGGAGATCACTATTTCCGACTTAATGAAATTATATAGTATTCTTTTATTATTGAAATGCTTGGAAAAGTAAACAGTTTCCTTGTTCATAATTGTTAACATAATGTTTTAAATCTTTTATATAGTTACTTAATTATATTACATCCATTAATATAATGTATTGTTATTGCAGGGTGTTTATTTTGGATTACAATATATAACGAAATAAAGAATCCATAACTTTATATTGTCTAGGTGTAATCATTTGCCACCAAACAAGACTACATATATAAATATATAACAAGTTCACAATAAATACAATATGTAGATTGATACAATAGAGGCCATCTGGGACGATGGTCGGAGAAATTTGGACTGCCATCGGAAAAGGAGGGTATATTGGATAGGGACAGACATTTAGCCTTGCAACAGGCCACCTACGGACCCCTCAAAGAGTTGCTGCAAGGGTTCTTAACGTGCAAAGTGCGTGGCACTCTCTTTACACGGGGCATCGGATTTAACGTTCCCCTTCTGACCGGACGTGACTGCAAACTTCATACATCCCGCACAGACAAACGGACGCCCATTTTGGCAAGCGTTTTACTGCCGGTCGGGAGAAGACCAAGTGACCATATTTCTATACCCCAGTCACCCTTGGGGATAAATGTTGTCAATAAAACTGTACTATAACACAAACGGTGACCTTTAGTTGTTTATGTCTGTGTCATTTTGATCTTTTGTTGATAGTTGTCTCCTTGGCCATCATACCATATCTTCTTTATAGCCTAAATAAAATATATATGCACCATTTTTAACTTACCAGATGTGTATGTATCACTACTGTGATTTTCTCTCAAATATTGTTGTTGTTCATTGTAATATATAATAGCCACCTGTGTTGCCTCTGTGTCATATATGTATACTTTCTGTTGCTTATGTAATTCATCAACTACAGACAATAATCTAAAATCATAACATAAAAATAAATAATCTTGATAAATTACATCAAATTAATATCATACAGTTTCTAGACAAGAGTGTACACACTAAAATGTCTCGCCTTCTTTACTAATCATTGATATTATGTTGATAGTCCTAAGTATAAAGCTTTACCACAAACTTAACAGAAACCACTTAAACATGAAAATATATACGGATATCACACTAAAGACGACAGTATGACGACGTTACCGTCGTTGAACACTTCTTTGGACACACTTACAATTGTAGTGGATAAAACGTGTACTGCGTTGAATAATGCCTACCACACTTTGCGCAAGCCAGCGAAAGAGATTTTTTTCTCTGTTGATACAGATTTATTACTCCATGCTTGTCGTTAATCTCTCTAAATGGTCTATTCAGTGCTTGTTATGTACATTTTACTACATATCATATTTGAATTATTTAAATCATAGATCATTAATTATAGGAAGATCTAATCTCAGGCATATGATTATCTTATCTTCATTTTGATGTACATTTTGAGTTGTTTATTGTATTTTCAATACTATGAACACCATTCCATGTCATTATATTTAACATTTCATTGTAGAAAAGTATATATGAAGACCTCCATGAGAACAAGAGTTTATCCAGAACAAAGTCTCAGTCAAAACTGTAGTGCCGTTGGAGAAATGGAAGAAAGTGAGTTTTACAACTGTTTCAATACTCGTACCATTAAGGTTCCGTCCAAGTCCAATTTTTCCAAAAATGGCTGATATTTTTAATCAACTTTTTGTGCTTTATTATTCTTTACTAGCCACTAAAACAATCACAAGTGCTTAAATCATGAATATGGACTTGATTGCTTTCAAAATCACGAGTTTTATAGTAGTAATATTTCGACAGGGGTGTGTTTTGTCAGAAAAAAAATTAATAATTCTGAACACATTTTTTTCAAAAAGTCCCTTGAATTTATTACTTAATGGAATTCAACAAATCATATGCTAATATATTCTTCATTTCATCTCGCGGTGCACCCATATGCAATTGTGTATATGTTGATTGCCAGAGAAACAAAACGGCCAAGTTTCGTCATCACCGATATCGTTTATGTCCCGCCATTTTTAATTTTTGGGGTTCGTTTTTTTTATTTCATTTAGGGCGAGATCGAGGGGAGCTATTTCAAATAGCCTGATAGTGCATTATTTATGTCACTTCAGTCTCTTACCGTCATGCTGCTTTTGTTAAATATCACGACGCTCTTTGTTTAAAATACTTCATAAAATCACCTGTCATCCTCCTGCTCAAAGTGAAAGTAGATGTGAAAAAAAAAATCATTGCAAAATTAAATGATCTAAAAAGTTAATCCGATCAAAAAAGGGCCGATGTAAACTTAAATAGAACTAATAAAAACATCAAGGAACTACAAATGAAACAGAGGATACAGGGGGGATTATGTTGTTAAAGAAACACAATAATGCAAGTAACAGACTATTCATGCAACCCAAGATATCATACAATGAATATTATGATATGTGGTACAGGAACAAACCCATTGGACAAAACGCAATTATAGTTTTTTTTATGAAGAATATGTCAAAATAAGCAAAATTATCTAGAGACTACCACTGTATCCGCTCAACATTTGTGGGTCCCTTTATAGCTTGCTGTTCGTTGTGATTGAAGACTCCGTGATGTCGGCCTTACCTCGGCCTATTACGGTCTACAGTAATAAATTGTTACTTAGATGGAGAGTTGTCTCATTGACAATCATACCACATGTTTTTATATCTATCTATTATATTAGTAATTTTGAATATGTTTTTTTTTTATTTTCATCTTAAACAATAAACAGACAGCAAGGACAAAGTTACGGGACACCAAACCAAAGAAAGCATTTTTGCGCACTCTAGCAGTATTCACATTTAATGGAAGTCATGTAGTAGGATGATACAAGGGGAAAAAGGAAAACGGGAAGCATGGACACAAAATATCGACAAAACAGAAATCATGAGGAACATTTTTTTTGTTTAACAAAGGTTTTTTTATCCCCTAGAAATGTTTAAAAAGTCATGAACTCTAAGCCAAAAATTAAGAATTATCAATGCTAAATGTTATAATTCAATATGCATATTTACTTAAAACACCTTTTAGACTAAAACAAAAAATTTGGAAAAACAATTATTTCATTTTTTTGAGGTTTATTATTAATATAAATAAAAAATATTTGCAAACATGAACAATTATTTTAGAAACCAGCATACCTTTATCAAAAAAAGATAGTTATCAAAGGTACCAGGGTTATATTTTTTACGCCAGACGCGCGTATCGTCTACACAAGACTCATCAGTAACGCTCATATCAAAATATTTATAAAGTCAGCTTATACATTATGTGTCCTGCATTTTCCCCTCACAATTATTTTTGTCTATATCAGCATCAAGTTAATTGCGTCGAATTCAGACCTCGTTTTTGAGTTTGAAATTTGCCTAACTAAACTTTATAACTTCTCACGATTTTTGGACATGCAGAACTAATATGCTCTGATAGAATGGACAAATGATAACAACAGATTAGGCACTCATCACTTAAAACATATCATCACCAGATATATAAAATATTTGACATCAGACAAATATGCAAGAAAGACATTAACACTAATTCTCACATAAGCGTGATATTTCAAGGATTAAGGTCGGATTTTTTTTTTGGTTAGATTTACTTTGGCTTGTGTTCCAATAGTAACATACATATCTATAGAACGTTTTCCCAAATTTTCTGCAGCATCACATAAAAATTAATATTTTTTTCCATTCCAACAGGAAGGTGGGTAAGAAGGGCTTTGTAATTTACGAGTCGATGACCGCCTGTGAAGTTAACAATTGAAAATGAACCAAAACACATTGTGTGACAAATACAGCCAATTTAATGAATAGAAAAACTCCTTTGTAACATATAAAACTCAAACAATGAAAAAAATTCTGAATGAAATAATTTTAACAGATTGAAATAGATGGCAGACAAATTTGCCCAACTAAAGTTTTGCAAAAGATTTCTTTCAAATTAAGTCTCGATTTATTAAGGCTTTACCTAAGAAATACAACAGCTTTTTAGACATCTACTAAGGGTCATAATGTGATAATTTTATTGTTGAAATCCAATCTGAGTGTACTGAACTGTTTGCTACCCTTATAAAAGAATGTCTCGTAAATTACATATATTTGGCTTGTAGATTACAATTATTAAATTAACCAAGCAGAGGTCTTACTATACATTTACGATAGTCAAATACACTAATTTAATGTACTTGTTAAATTGTATTGTTAAAAAACATCGCTATTGATATTTTTGTCAGATTTTCCACAATGGCTCGTAAATTACATTTTTTTATCATAGTCAAATATTTCACTATTTATGTCCAGACAAAGACGTCATAGCAAAAGTCGTGATTTTTATGTATACAAAAGGCTTCATGAGTGTAAATATTCTCTGAAACGTCTCTCGGATTCAGCAACATCTTCAATTTGAAAGACAAAAACTCTCCTAGATCTCCCTGTCGGAGTAGGGTCATTAACTCTGCAAAGTATCTTTGTGAAATCTATCCAAACAGTATCCTCTGTGCTAGGCCATCTATAATGTCCTTCCAGTTTTCCTCGACCCATGAAAGATGTGTTCATTTCTTTTTCAGGTGCATCTATTTCCACCACTTTACCCATGTAAACAATGTTATCATATATCGCGGCTACATATGACCCTATCTTAATTTGATCATCTAAAGATATTTCTATTTCTGTTGGTACTTCATTGTTTTGTATTTCAACTTCATCAATCTCCGTTTGATGGACATCTGGTGTCAACTGATCACGATTTTTGAGAACAGACTGAACAGTCCAATTACAGTTGGTTGTTTCCTTAAATCCATCATCTCCAAAACATTCCTGACATACGCATGTTGTCTCCTTCGTGAGGATCCGTCCATCAGCAATAGCAGCAACAGCATGAAGTTTCATTGTACCTTTCACTGGTTTGATTTCTTTTAGTCTATTCTCAATCTCTGTTCTACTGTTTTCAAATTCCTCTGTAGATATGTATCTATAACTTATTTGACTGGCTGATTCACTTAATGCCCATGCCATAAAATCGTGTCCATCTTGAATGGTAGCTTTCCCTTGTTTGACGGCATTATCAGCGTTCCGCTTTGTTGTGCCACCTATGCCGTCACATGGTCCTTTTCCGTGACCGCATTCAAAATAATGCCATGATGCCTTGATACTGAATTTGGTTTCGAAGGAACTTATCAGGTCAAAAAAAGATTTATTCCTGTATTGCGAGGTAGGTGAATCTGTCCAAAAATGTATGTTGGTAAGCTCAGGGTTTTCGTCCTTCAGGTGATTGATAAGATCTTTAATTATTGCATACACCATGCTGGCATTATGTTGAAGAATACTGGAAACATAAACCGTACTGAAATGGACTATGGAACCATCGGTTGAACGAATATATGTAATAGTTGGATGTAAAGTTACCATCGAAGCATTCCAGTATGCTGACTGTATTTCTTCTAAGGTCTGACAAGAATAATTTTCTGCAAAGTCCATTTGGACAAGTGCGTGGTTGTTTGGAAGTTGTTTTTTCATGTCTCTTACTGCAGTATACTGCGCTTTGACCCTATCAACATGGCACGTGAAGCATTCAAATTGCTTCACCATTTCAACTTTGAAGTCGTCTTTTCCTAATTCTATATCTACTATTTTCATCCTCTCCTTACCATCAACAATTTTTACCTTTTTCCACTGCTTGTAATTGACTTTTTCTAGTGTTATCTTTTCTAAATCTTCTTGTATGCCATTATCTCTATGCATAGTTACGTACTGGTCTGGACTAGTACAGGTTGTGACACCCATTTGCTTCATACATCGAAGTTTTAATGCAAAGTCTTGATGCTTTTGGCAAAGACACGTATTTCTAGATGCATAGTTAACAAGACAAATATACTTTGGTCTATAACGTGCCAAAGTTGCCAGTGAAATTCGGTAGGTATGTTCAGCACAAAACTTAATTAGAATATTATGTAAATAATCATTTAGTATACGTTTCTGCTTCTTGACTTTCCCATACTTAACAGCATCAGCCTTGCCTGGCATGCATCTTGAATTATCATCCCTACAAAGAAATTGTTCTACATCACTGGCAATTTTTTGTCTCAGAAACATATTCCTGGGTTGTCTTTCATGGTTCAGCTTCTTTGAACGTTGTGCCTGTGTTCTCCATGTGATGTTCGTACTTTTCTTCAGTTCAGTAAGCATCTTGTATTTTTTCATGAATTTTCCTGAGACAACGATTCCAACCAGCTTTCTCTTTGTAGGATTTTCTTCTGATGTTTCTCTTATTTCCTTTGATACACATTCTGCATATAACAGTTTCTTTCTTATATTTTCTGTATTTCTTGTGCCTGGTGTCAGACCGGCTCTTTAGATAAGTGCATCAGTTTTGCTTCGAGGTGTGTTCTTTTTTTCACTGTTCCTTTTCTTCTCTCGTTCCAATCTTTTTCTCAAAGTATTCTGACTTTTCTTAAGGTTTTTATTATGTGTCTTTAAGTTACGAATCTCATTGGTTGCTCGTTTTAATGCATGCGAAGCTCTTTTCTTTCCTCCTTTACTTTTTGCAGATATTAATGGCATTTTTACAATCAATGGCTGGTTTGTGGATGTTGACGAAACGCCGTTTTCATCTGCAATTAAAACAACCGGATTGGGTTCATCTAGATCGGCTTCATTTAAAAGTGCAACATTATTGGTTTTATTGAGCAATGTTATTTGTCGTTTTCTGTACGCTGAAACGTTATCCCTAATCCGTTCACGTCTTGCTTTCTTCTCTTTACTGTTAAGTTGACTTGTTGGTTTATAATATTCTCTGGTTCGATTACTTTCTTGTATCAACCACTTCTCTCCTAGAGACGCTTTTTTCCTTTCTCTATATTCTTTCATCCTTTGTGACTTAGACTTCGCCATTTTGACCTGAAAAATAATATTTGTTTTTATCAAAACAAATGTATTTTTAAATTTGAACTGATGTTAAAATAATATTTGTTTTTTTCAAAACAAATGTATTATTAAATTTTAACTGATGTTTGGGATGAAATAACAAAAAATCATTCAAAGATGAGAATTGTGCACATCAAATTACAATGTAATTTACGAGACTACAAACAGGAACAATTGTCATTGTATTTTGTCATTAGTAATCACAAACAAACTTATCTTAGTCTCAAATTTTTGAATAATAGCATATAACAATCAGATATTCTATGGAATAACAGGCTAAAAGATAATAGATGACGATTTAAAAGTAGAATCGGTACAGCTTGTAAAAAACATTTTTAATGTTCTTTATATGTATTATTCTTAACCTTTTAATAGTGTTTTGATAATTTTGTTATGTTTCCGATTAATATAAGAAGATAATTGTTTATACATGTTCTAAACTAATCTTCATTCGTAGTCATATAACCTGTCAAACCTCATTTTTTTACTTCTGAAGTTGTTGTAATTTACGGGACAAAACACTGAAATTTACGGGACATTAATTGTGTCATTTCTGCACTCGTGATCGCAAATTTTTCACGCATGATCATCAATTATTGACATTGCAAAGCCAAAACAAACAATTGATTTTGAAAAGATGTAATTAAAAAACTTGTTACTTGTACTAAAATATGAATAGTAAAAATATTTTGACTTACCTGATTGTAAACAATTTGGATGCGTTATTTTTTTGTCATCAATTTAAACCATGCCGCCAATGGAACTTCGGAATGATAGAAGTGGTCGAAAGGAAAGATATTTACATGCGTTACACTCCCTTTTCATCGATACACCCCTTTTCTATGATCACATGACTCGTAGATTACGACTCGTAGATTACATTGCGGCTTTCAATTGACATTTTTGAGAGTTGCTTTAGTTTCGGGACATGATTCTGATATTTTTCTTTCGTTGTTAGAGTTAATAATTAAAGATTCACACGGTAACTTGTTGTATAGATGATGAATTTGTCTAGGACGATGTCCCGTATGATTACAATCTTAACATAGGCAAAACTTTTGAATGCCTTGTTTCTAGTTTTATTTTCACTTTGAAATATGGGATAAAATTAATTATTCTCTATGATATAAATATACAAGGGTAAAATGAACACGAAAATGTTAGTGATTGTCTGTTATATTATGTGCAAGCATAGCAATAAGCCTATGGACTCGTAAATTACATTGAAGGATACGACAATTTTTTGGAGATCAGGATTTTGAAACTGGACAAGTCAGCTTGGAAAGAAATGTTTGACCGAAAACTATATGTTTTAGTGATAATAAATTACTAGTAGCTATTTGGTATAAACAAATAATTAATTGCCATTTGTAAGTACAATTATATATAATTTAAATTATGACATAGACATTTTTGCATCGGTCCAACATTCCATGCACTTGGAATGAAATTTCTGGATAATTTAATCCTTTGCTGTTAGTTTTTTTCTTTTCTCTTGGTTATGATGGCATGAAAAAACACCCTAAAGCTTGTAGAAACAAAACAAATGGCAAATTTTAGACACTTCAAACCCAATGACGAGGAATTTCACGGTTATATGAGAATTAGTGACAACGAAATAAAAAAGATTTAATTAAATAAACTCATCATAGATACCAGGACTAAAATTTTAATATACGCCAGACGCGCATTTCGTCTACAAAAGACTCATCAGTGACGCTCGAATCCAAAAAAGTTCAAATGGCCAAATAAAGTACGAAGTTAAAGAGCATTGAAGGACCAAAATGCACAAAAGCTTTGCTAAATACAGCAGAGATTATCTATGCCCGAGGTAGAAAACCCTTAGTATTTCAAAAATTCAAAATTTTGTGAACAGTGAATTTATAAATATAGCCATATCAATGATAATTCATGTCAGCAGCTACTGGGCTGGTGATACCCCAAATGATACCTTTATTCTTTTTTTTTCCAAATAAGTTTACCTTAATTCGGTCGTTTTTTTTTTTTAGATAATTGTACTAACCTGAAACAGCAAAACTTGCCACTGCTTTACCTGCTATTAAACTATTAGTGATAATTTACTACATTTAACAGTAAATATGACCTGTTTTCGATAGTTCTAGTTGATTTTGTTTTAATCAGTCACTTTTGCAGGTAACTTTATTAAATCGGCTTGTTGTAAATTTTTATTTATCAGTAAATTTATCCATTTTTAAGGTCTTTCTCTCTGCGAGGAAATACCTTATTGTTTTTCTCATGTTTTTTTTTCATCCAGCATTTGTTTGACATGGCCTCCCCTCGTTTCTATTGGAGTTATCAAGACCAAATATAAACCATCGGTAGACGTCATCATGAAGTATTACCAGATGAGGCGGTATAGGATTTCATCATCCCCTTTAGAAGTTATCTCCCTTTTATTGTTTTTTTTTCGACATAAACCCCCCTCGTTGTTTTTGAAGATATCATGACCTTATTTGGACAATAGTTAGATCTCATCATGATGTGTTACCATATGAGGCTGCTAAGGATTTCATCATTTCCTATGAGAGTTATGTCCCCTTGAAGCAATTTCTTTCTTTTACATTTTTCTCAAAAAAGTATTTAAGATGGAATCGATTTGAAAACGGCAACATGTACAAGACCAGATGGCAATGTTAATAAACAGATACAATCATTATGTTGTTAACCCTAATAAGGAGTTATTTCCCTTGAAAAAATATACACAATTTTTAAAAAAGGTAATCTGGAGAACCAATAGTAAAGACTTGGGACCTACACCAATAATCTTAAGTTCATGTGACCTTTAATTTGCTACCAAAGTCAAAGGTCACCAAGTGCAAAAAAAATTACGATGCAATTTCAAGCTTGCATATTAAGAAAACGATAAGATAAAAATGTCCGACCGTCTGTTCAAAAGTTACAACCGGATGATTCTTAAAAGTATGGTATTGTGTGTATATCTTTTTAAAGATCACAGATATCAATGTACTATAAACTGCAAAAATAATCAGTAATTCAAGACTGTCAGTTTGAGGTCAATGTCAGGTCATGATGAAATTTCACCTTAACCTTCAGAGTATACAATGACCTTGACCTTGTGATAGTTGAAAGGTTAAGTGGTTCTGAGTTGAATGGTGTTAGTCCCATGTGTCTACGACTTCCGGTTCTTAAGTTTGGTATTGCATCATATATTTGATAATTAATTGTGACCTTGGTGAACTTTGAAATTGTCCCAATTCTTTTTCTATAATGTTGTCCTTCAACTGTAGATCATGTATCATTTAACAGATTTGCGATATAAATATTGTCGTTTAAGAGATAAGGCAGTTTGAAGTTTTGCGAGCGGATGCATGTATTTCTGAATCAACAAGAGCTTACCACTTAAAATGTTTTAGAAATTTAAGAGGTTAACATAGTTATATGTTTGACCAAATACCAAAAACATTCCATGGAAAAAAAAAACACCAAAAATTGAATTAGAAATTTTCATGTTTTGCATTGAATTTGTAAGTTTCATAACTTCTATTTAATGTATAGTTGATATTGCATCATTATTTGCACTTTTGTCAAATGGGGTCATCTGATATATCAAATTGAAGGTCTTAACTTCTTCTTAAAAATGAAAATTTTAAACCCCCTTTTTATCCCAGGGGGACGGGTGGGGTCATTTAGTGCAAACATTCAAATTTCTCAGATGGTAAGGTTGTCGCATATTAAATGAAAGAACATAAAGCGTACATTTCAAATTGACGTCTCACAAAAATGGGTTGGATGGGATTATTGAGTGCAAAAAATCAATTTTCTTTTAAGATAGGGTTGTTCTATATCAAATGAAAGGTCATGATGTGTACATTTGAAATATCAAACTCCGGACCTCCAAAAATTAGTTGGGTGCAGCAATCAAACTTTCTAGAACAAGGCGTTGTCGCATATCAACTGAAAGCTCATCTACTCTATGTTACATATATCATACTTCCGATCTCAAAAATGTAGGCAGATGAGGTCCTTAAGTGTTAAAAGCAAAAATAGTGTTGATGGACACATGATTCAGTATAGTAAATCCAGTTTATAACGTGTTATAACCTTAAATAACAGAGTTTATCATATGTTTAGTAGTAAACTAGAACACACCCGTGATATCGCGGGTCCGTGACTGAATTAAAGTATATAACTATGCGTAAGCCTTATCTTAGTATTGGTATCTGATAAAGTCTTGCCGATTATAAGATACACAGTTTTCTCTGCTTTCAAATCTTTCTGTTTTAACCCGTCGACCTGGAACTTTTCAATTATTGGTAATATTCAGGTCCTGGGATTGAGTATTTTTTAATCAACAGCATTGTCCAATAAAGTTCAAATCTTTGATTCGCTGTTTTGCGTCATGCCCGCTAACAAATTGAAAACTGTACATATACGCCTTAGTCCAAATTTTTAGTATTCGTATTGTTATCTTAGAAAGTTTTACTAATTAAAAAACTACAATAGGGAACAATTTGACAATGATTGAATTTAGTTGTGTCGACTTTGTGATTATGACCCGTGTATATACACCATTTGGTGGTGCGCCTGTTAGATGCGGAACGTACAGATAAGGTAATGGGTAACAGGTGAATATACTTTTGGTATCGGTACCGGATTCGACCCGGAACTTGTTAATTATTGGCAATATTGATTATGTGGAAAACAAAAGGGTCTGGAGTGGTGTAATTTTTAATCTACACAATTGTCCTATATTAGCTATATATAAAGTTGAATTCTTTGATATGTCGTTTTTACCTGATGCCGGCTGATAAATTGGACTCGTAATTTTAGTATTATAGATACAGTAGTTTTTCATATTTGATAAATAGCCTGCTGTTTAATCCATATCGCGCAACTTTGATGCGCACCCTTTATCGCATACCCTACCCTTTATCACACCCCTGAAGGTAACCCAGTGCTATGGATCAGAAAACAGTTCATATAACATAATACTGTTCTGTTGAAATATATGATAAAGCGTATAATACATGGCAAAATCCGTATCACATGCCGTATCACCCTCGACCATAAAGACCCTTGGGCATATATTGATGTCTCTGGATGATACGACATATGATACGGATTTTGCCATGTATTATTCTCTATTTAAACTCCGGACTTCTGTGGTATATAAATTGTATGTTTGCATTTTTCTGTATGTGTTGCCACCCTCATTGGTTAAAACTCAAAAGACAATTCTTCATCACGCACAGAAGGTTTCCACTTATCGAATATGTGAATTTCCAAAAAAGCAGGGTGATTTCGCAAGAGTTCATGAATGCAAACAAAATCGGAATGGCTATGGAAGCGGATGAGGTAGCTGAAATGGTGAAGGATTTGGTTGTGGTGAAGAAAATAAATGTGTCGGAAATTGCTGCAGACGATGACTCCATCAGGGTTCGGAAAAAAAATCAAATGCCACATTTGGAAATCGAAAACACTAGTGACAGAAATCATATTTTTATTGTTAATAGTAAATTGTAAAAAAATCCAAAAAGCACAGAGTCTACACAAACGATCGTAGACTCAATCCTGAAGAAATTTTCATACATGATTGATCAGAATCAAAGTTCAGAAGACGGTATCAAAAATGGACACTCAGCAATAACGGAACACATGTTTGGTAACCATACATTTTGTAATGAGAGTTTGCGAGGTGGCTTACTTAACAAAAAGAGATGCCTACAAACACTTAAACCTTCGATATGGAAAGGATTTAACGTCAACAGAATTAACAGATGATTTAGAAAATAAATGCATTCAATACTTCTATTCATTTAAATCAAGTTTTTTCATTTATTTTTTAAAATTTTGAAATTAATATTATAGGTTTATATGGGCAACAAGTTTTCATCAAATATTTTTGGAATGAGTTATGACAACAAGGAAATATTAATTGGAACTCTCTTCTTTAAGTTGCAATATAAATTTTTTCGGCTATTTACGACTGGTATGGTGATATTTTGTATTAGAGATATGCTCGTTGGTAAACTGTCTATGTTTGGAGGAGGCATATTGTTCAACAGTAGACATGGACAAGTTTGAAGATTTTGAGAAGCGACTGCATCAGGGATTATGCATGCTGGAAAGGATTTTTCAGTTTCTCTCTAGGTTTGTTTTCTTCATTTAAAATATTTACTCTTTTTTTTTTTAAGAATTAGTGATTGTTTTTGGGGACAAAATCAATCATTATTAGAATTGAAATTCCAAGATAAATATTTCTCAGTACAATAACTTTGGGAATAAATGGTATGTAAATTATCATATAATACTTTCAATTGTGCATACCTTATATAAGATTTAAGTCAATATATCTAAGGAATGAGATGTGTGCTTTTAGTTTTTTAAACATCAAGTGTTTGCATTTTTTATGTAAGTTATACCAATGATAAATAAGAGTTGGTACGAGTTCCAAGGAGACAACTCTCCGTCCAAGTAACAATTTATAAAACTAAACCAGCATAGGTCAAGGTACGGCCTTTATCACGGAGATGAGCCCTCACCAAACAGCAACACCTATTCCTCACGTATTACAACATTCGACCATTCAAGAACACCCAAAGATATTTCCATCGAGAGTGAAACACAAAAGGAAAGAGGGTCAATAATAACTGTGTTGGATCAATTTCACTCTTCTTCAGTTGTAGTGATGAAGATCTTGCATTTATTAGCAGGTTTTGGTAATTTGGACTATGATACTGGTTCCATTTGTTATTTTGTGAAACACAGTATGAACTTTCCAAATTAAGTTATACCTGTCACAGATGTTTCAGTACCACTTATGTATGGAGATGAAAATGGGGTCATTTTGATTCCAAAACTTCTGTACATGTTAATAAAATGTTTGCCTTGTGTCTTGACATTCGTCACTTATGATTCCTATGCTGTTTTTGTTTATCATTTCATTTGTGAATATTGTAATAACTGAACTGTATTTGTAAATATTTTGATATCTGAATTGTTTTATTTGTCATTATTTTAATACAAACTAAATTGTCTCATCTGTTAAACTTTGTTGTTATTAAAAGTAATCCAAAATTGGCCCGACTAAAGAATTTGTATTACATATATAAATGTAAATTTTAAATATAGCATTTGTAAATATTTACACTTTTAGTACAGTACAGTGGTGGAAAAATGTGAAGCGATCCAAAGATGGGGATGCCTTCCCAGACATCCTTGGGGGATTTTTTTCGGGTTCGGTTGACCCCTGCTCCTGTGGACCCAGTCAAGCAGTCTTTTTTTATCCGAAGACTTCGCCCCGTGTACCGTTGAAGCTGGAGCCGGGATGGGTCGGGGCGGTGGGATTCCATCCCAAGAGTGCCGGGCAGTTCGAGGATGCCACTCAGCAACGGTTTCATCAACTGGTAACTCACCCGAGTATGTCTGCCCTTGGAGAGGTGGGGTGGATGTTTTTGCTAAAGGACGAGTAATGCAAGTATAATTGGCAGAGAAGGAGGGGCTGTATCAACCATACACCTTTAACTAACACTAGACTACTGACTGTATTATTGTATATGAGAATGTTATTGTAAAGAATACTTCTTTTTTAACGATTGATTGATTGTTGTTTGCTTAACGTCCAGTGGCAAATATTTCATGCATATTCAGGACGAGAACAAGTTCACAATAAATACAATAGGTAGGTTGTTGTAATAGAGGCCATCTAGGATGATGGTCGGGGAAATTTGGACTGCCACTGGAAAATGAGGGTATATTGGATAGGGACAGAAATTTTGCCTTGCAACAGGCCACCTACGGACCCCTCAAAGAGTTGTTGCAAGGGTTCTAAACGTGCAAAGAGCGTGGCACTCTCTTTACACGAGGCAACGGATTTAACGTCCCCTTCTGACGGACGTGACTGCGAACTTGATACATCCCGCACAGCCAAACGGACGCCCCACTTCGGCAAGCGTTTTACTGCCGGTCGGGAGAAGACCAAGTGACCATATTTCTATACCCAGTTACCCTTGGGGAATCTTTTTTAACGAATATTCTTAAATACCGCTAACAAAATCAGGCTATGTTCGGTTAACTATTAAAAAGCCGGGCCGCCATGAGTGAAGACAAGATAAAATGTCCTTGCATTATCCAAGATGGGAAAAGGTAGTGATCAACATTGTTGTGTCCCTAACTTTAACGTCAATAGTCGTCGCCATCAAGTTTTTTTCCACCTATTTCCACAGGATAGTGCAGGGAGGCAATCAGAAGAGACACTGGACCACTATTCAATGCAAGTAATTTACTTGATTGATCAACTAGTTAATTGAATCATCGTTGCTTAACCCACAGAATCTTCAGAGCTATGTGTCTTCGCTGTATCATCACATACACGGTGTTTTTTATTTCACATTAAGTACAGCTCTTTATAAGAACCAGGCAGAGTGCCATATACATGTGATATATGGGGGGTTCCAGATTTTATCTATAATTGGACTAATAGAAGCAATAAATGAATAAGGCTAAAAAAATAATGTTGAGTGTGAAAATATGAGTGGTTGCCATGGTAACGGACACACTATTTTTGGGTTGTTAAGCATTGTAAAATCATTAAAAAATAAGCTAAATCACCACATTTTAGAGCCTGATTATGAATAGAATCATGCATTTTTCATTAATGTTCATATGTAACATTTATACAACTTGGTTTAAGCTTCATTTTAGTGAAGATTGCATGTCAACCAAGTTTGTATATTTTTTGAAAAATTTTGCGAAAAAATGCATATTTTCAACATTTCTGAAATTGGGATTTTTTCGAAATTATCAAATTTCCTCAGGTGTTTTTCAAAAAAGTGCAAATGTGTACAGGATAGTTAGCACTGTAGTAATGAAGTTTTGATACTACTTTACCAAATTGAATAGAAAAATGCGTGGGATTTTTTTTAATTTATCACCATAGCAACCGATTTTTTCCTTGGAAACAAGAGTTTTTATTTGCAGAATATTGCAGTTTTAGAGCTTAAATGTCCTGAATTGTTTTATAACCAATAAGAAAATACATAAAAGCCAACTCATTCTTTAAATTACTATCGTCAAATGTTGTTGACTTCAATTGTTACCACGGAAACACATATTATCCATAGCAACATCCACTTAAAAACTGCAAAAATAGAAATTTATGTAAAAAAATACATAAATAGAGGGTGTTTATTTTCAAATTGGAATATGGCTTCATTCTTTGCTTCACTCACAGTCTTGTCTGGGTTTTTTCCTTCGGATTGTTCAATAAATGTTATATATAATGTAACATATGGGGTTTGAGGGAGGGGGAAGGGGTAGGGGGGTATGTTGATTTTTGTAAAATGTTGCATACAAGTAGATACTTAAAAAGATAATTGCATTTGGTCGGACTTTGTTCCGAGTTCATCATCTGATTTTCAATTTTTGGAAGTTAGTAGATGATGAACTTCATTGGTTTACAATAACTGGGCCAACCTTGCTTATGGCAAGGCAAGATAGATATGGCCCTAAAAATTGTAAGAAAATTCTTAATTTCTTATGGCACACACCCGTCTAAGATGTTATTCCAGCATAGATCACAACACTGACCTGTAACATAATATTAAAAAACCAATAATAGAATCATTTGGTCAAAGCATTTCTAAACTGAAACTTGGACGGATAGACGGACGGGCAAATTGAACACATTTTAAGTTGGTGGTGACTTAAAAAAAAATAATAATAGTCAATTGTTGATCGCTAATATCAGAAGTCCAGTATAATGGAATCCTCTTTAAATATACATGTAGCTATTAACATATCATTAATAACTCCTTTGTTGTACTACTATCCCGCAATTAAAATTCAGGATCTCCGAGATAGACAAATAGAATACATCTGCTAAGTTGGAATTGTGCTAATCCCGGTAAAATAATTATGCTATTACCGGCAAGATTATCATATCAAAATTATCAAGCAAAATCATTGTATCAATTATGAATTATTTCTTACTATGCATCGTTCTACATACATCTCATAAGTTCAAGATTCCGATAACATTATATCTTGTTTTGTGTGTGTGTGTGTCAAAAGGAAGGTTGGGATTGATTTTTGAAGTGTTGGTCACAACAGTTTAGGAATTAGGGGACAAAAAGGGCCCAAATAAGCATTTTCTTGGTTTTCGCACTATTACTTTAGTTTAAGTAAATAGAAATCTATGAAATTTTTACACAAGGTTTGTGACCACAAAAGGAAGATTGGGATTGATTTTGGGAGTTGAGGTCCTAACAGTTTAGGAATAAGTGGCCAAAGAGGGGCCCAAATAAGCATTGTTCTTGGTTTTCGCACACTAACTTCAGTATAAGTAAATAGAAATCTATGAAATTTAAACACAAGGTTTATGACCATAAAAGGAAGGTTGGGATTGATTTTGGGAGTTTTGGTGTAAACGGTTTAGGAATAAGGGGCCCAAAGGGTCCAAAATTAAACTTTGTTTGATTTCATCAAAAATTGAATAATTGGGGTTCTTTGATATGCCGAATCTAACTGTGTATGTAGGTTCTTAATTTTTGGTCCCGTTTTCAAATTGATCTACATTAAGGTCCAAAGGGTCCAAAATTAAACTAAGTTTGATTTTAACAAAAATTGAATCCTTGTGGTTCTTTGATTTGCTGAATCTAAACATGTACTTAAGATTTTTTATTATAGGCCCAGTTTTCAAGTTGGTCCAAATTGGGGTTCAAAATTAATCTTTGTTTAATTTCAACAAAATTGTATATTTGGGGTTCTTTGATATATGCTTAATCTAATCATGTATTTAGATTTTTGATGTTTGGGACCGGTTACCAAATTGGTCCACATTGAGGTCTAAAGGGTCCAAAATTGAACTGTATTTGATTTCATAAAAAATTGAATTCTTGGGGTTCTTTGATATGCTGAATCTAACCATGTATTTTGATTTTGGATAATGGACCATAATAGGTTATGCCCAATTTAAAATTTAAAGCTTTTAAGTTTAAGTTCTGAGACCACATTCATTATGTGTCAGAAACCTTTGTTTTGCAACTATTTAATCACAATCCAAATTCAGAGCTGTATCAAGCTTGAATGTTGTGTCCATACTTGCCCCAATGTTCAGGGTTCGAACTCTGCGGTCGTATAAAGTTGCTCCCTGCGGAGCATCTTGTTTTAGGTTCAAATTTCAAAAAAAAAATATTTTGCTATCCTCAACGTTTTTTTAACCTTTACATGAATTACGCCCCTATTTTCTGTATCTGTCTCTGTAACCTTTATAAAAGACTACATTAATACCGAGATTTGGAATGAAACCACTAAGCTGAGAATATTTGCATAAATGCAAGATTGATAACAGTAATAATTTGAAGACAAATTCCACACATGGTCTTATTTAATTAAATGCAACACTAGAAACAGCGCAGTACATACCAATGTTATTTTTCTTTGTAATTATCAATGTTTTCTAGTCCCAACAAGTTGTAATCATTCATGAATACAAGACTTTAGTGTCCCATGTGTAAAAAAAGAATACATTTCCGATGTCCCACGCGTTGTGCACACATTTGATCGATTCAAGGTACAATGGCAAAAACTAAAATAAACACTTGTATTGCCGCGCCGCAGTTTGGGAGGGGGGAGGGGGTGTTGTAGTAGGTTTAATCCATGTCCGTCAGTACATTAGTCGTCACAAAGTTGGTTTCTATTTTGCAATTGTAGTTTGCCTCAATCAAATCTTATGAAACATGTATACACAATGCTTATTACCACAAAACAGAGATCAAGTTTGAATGTTGTTGGCTAACATTTGATCTTAAGATGTGGTATAATTGTTAATAAGACAATTCTCTACAAGATACCAATGATCATAAGATAGTATCCAGAAGTAAATTTTGTAAAAATAAAATTCTATTTTTTCCCGTATTTTACTTATAAATGGACTTATTTTTTTCTGCGGGAAAACATTACATTTACTCTGTGGTTAAAGTTTTTAGAATTTTAATAACTTTCTCAAACTATCCTGGGCATGCTGGGTTTGTACCAAACTTGGACAGAAGCTTATTTATGATCATAAGATAGTATCAAGAAGTAAATTTTGTAAAAAGATAAATCCATTTTTTCCGTATTTTACTTTTAAATGGACTTAGATTTTCTTTCAGTCAACATGACATACAGTCTGCAGTAAAAGTTTTTAAAACATTTATTAGATTCATAAACTATTCTGGATTTTTACCAAACTTGGACAGAAGCTTCTTACAATCAAAAGATAGTGTCAAGAGGAATATTTTTACCGATTTTTTTCCTCATTTCTGTTGAGCCTGCGATTTACAGCAAAAGTAGGCAAGACATTGGGTTCCGCAGAACCCTTACAAATTTATTCTTAAGGCATTCAAATGAATAAAACTTGAGGTTTCCCAAAATCTGACAAAAATCCCAAAACATGACAACTACAATGTACCTTAACTTAGCTCTGAAGCTTAAACCAAGTTATATCAATGTTATATAAGAAATTTCTGAGAGAAAAAAAAATGATTCTATTTATAATCAGGCTCGCCGACCAAACGTTATCTTTTCAAAAATCTTCATGTATGATATCTTTTTAAAAAAATGAACCTAACCCCCCCCCTTTTTTACCTTCTAACCCCAATATTACATTATATATTAAATTTATTTAAAAATCTGAAGGAAAAAAAACCAGACAAGACTGTGAGTGAAGCAAAGCATGCAGTCATGTTCCAATTTGAAAATAAACACCCTCTATTTATGTATTTTTTTACATAAATTTCTATTTATGCAGTTTCAGAGTGGATGTTGCTATGGTTAATATGTGTTTCTGTGGTAACAATTGAAGTCAACAACACTTGATGATAGTAATTTAAAGTTTTTATGTATGTTCTTATCGGTTATGAAAAAATCCAAGACATTTAAGCTCTTCAACTGCAATATTCTGCAAATAAAACTCCGTTTCCAAGGAAAAAATCGGTTGCTATGGTGATAAAACTGAAGAAAATCCCACGCATTTTTCTATTCAATTTGGTAAAGTAGTATCCAAACTTCATAACTACAGTGCTAACTATTCTGTACACATTTGCACTTTTTTGAAAAACACCAGAGAAAATTTGTTAATTTCGAAAAAATCCCAATTCAGAAATGTTGAAAATATGCATTTTTTCGCAAAAATTTTCAAAAAAATTACAAATTTGGTTGACATACAATCTTCACTAAAATGAAGCTTAATCCAAGTTCTATCAATGTTAGATTTGAACATTAATGAAAAATGCATGATTCTATTCATAAGCAGGCTCTAAATTGTGGTGATTTAGCTGTTTTTTGAAAGATTTTACCAAGCTTAACAACAAAAAAATAGAGTGTCCGTTACCATGACAACCACTCATATTTTCCCATTTAAATTTTTTTTTGAGCAATATGCATTTACTGCTTCTACTAGGCCAATTATAGATAAAATCTGAAACCATCATGTATCGCACTCTGCCTGGTTCTTACAAAGAGCTGTACTTAAATCGAAAACAAACAAAAAAGGATTGATATATAAATTGCTTATTGTTTGTAGACAGAAGTTGTATAAGTTTGTTGACATATATTCGTCCTACCTTCATGTCATCTATTTTTATCGCAAAACTTGTTTTAATTTTAACACATATTACTATACCAGTATTCTCGTTTTCCTTAACAATCAGATTTAAAATACATGTATTCATATTAATTAATTTATCATTATAGACATTATTATTAATAATAAATAATGCAACTTTGAATGTTCAATAGAGGATAAACCATCAGCAGTTTATAATTTATATATGCTGGATCACCAGCTTACCAGGCCCCAGCTTTGTGACGTTTGATGCAGGAACATCTTCATGACAATACAAACATCATTTCAAATTGTTTTTTGTTTGTCAAACTTTTACCAATATTAATGGTAAATATTTACAATAACTTCATAAATAACTTTATTTTTATTTTATAGTACCATCCTTTTCAGCATTGTGCTGTTATTTGCAATTATTCGAATTGGTCCTTTACTTATTTGTTGTTTTTTTTTAATCCTGTAAATATATACCTGACGAATGAATGTAGGACAGCAAATTAAATATGCATAAATTAAATGATCCAGAAACAACTGGTAATAGTGACATTTTTGGCAATAGTCCGGCTATTATATCAGTGGCTACAGGGTATAACCATAGACCAGAACACAACATCTTGCACAACCGCAGATTTGCTGCAACACCCACAACACATAAAACTGGCAAGCATCATATTGAAGAAAAGCTGAAGCGGTGGGCTCTGCTGGGAAGAGCAAGATAAAATGTGTAACAAAACCGTTGTTCTATCGATAGGTGGCAACGATATTGATTCCAGACACTTTAACGAGTCTGATTAGATGAAACTGTTAAAGCGCATTCTTGATACGTTCAACGAAGCAAGTGTTGAAAGAGTAGTTATCTGTAACATCCTACCTATATAGACTCCCATCAAAATATCTTTAGAATCATACAGCCAAAGAAGAGACTTGATCAACAATCCCCTTCGGCTATTGGCAAGGGAAACTCTTCGACGAGAGACCATCTACATTTACGAATTCCCATCGTGGATTACCAACAAAGACCTCTTCTGTCGTGATGAGATCCATTTTACCCACTTCGGTATGCCAAAATACTACATTGCCATCAAAGCAGCCATTCTGAAAACCAGGGGCATTGGAACCAACAAGAGACTTGGTAGAGCCGCCAGAAGATAAAGTCTTACTGATTGCAAAACGGCCCTTTTAAGGGCCACCAATATTGTTCAAAAAGAATCAAATTGTTGTGTATTAGATCAAGATCTAATAAAAGCTAAACCCATTCTTTTTTAAAACACTTACTTGTTTATCTCTTTGTTTCTTTTTTTAGTATTTTTTTAATTAAGGTTCAATAATGTATATACTAAAATCTGTATATCATTTTCAAGAAAACACAATACAAGTCATAGTGACGATGATTTAATAACAACTCCATTAGCCAGTTCAACCACTGACACTGTCGCTGAAACATTAAGCTCGAAGCCTTCAACATCAGCTGGTTTAGTTACAATGAAATTGCCCAGTACACCAGTATCCACTAAGACAGTTGTTAAATGTAACACTGTATTGATATCATCATCCCGAAAACGCAAAACAAGCAGTGAAGACATCCAGGAATTTCAAGCTCAGGTGTTGAGAGGACAATTGAAAGAGCAAACACTCAACAAGCCATTGACAGCCTGGTAAGAAATTTCATGATGTGTTTATCAACATAGTAAAAATTAAAAAAAAAATATACAAGACTTTCAAAAAAATATATACAAGACATCAAGGCAGTATAAACTTTATGCAATCAATTATCTTACAGTTTTAAAACACGATACAGAGAGATTGCAAACTTATTACAGTTATGCATCTGATATCCTAGAAATATTTCGAATTCACTGGTTGTCACTTGATAAATTTACAAAATACATTATCAGTGCCATTCCATCGATATTAAAGATACAAATAACATCATCATTTTGCATGAATACGACATGTATCCTCCTACATGAAAGACAGGGGTCCTTTTACATTAAATACTATAAAGGAGGGACCGTTCAGTTAATAAGTGGCTTCCTGGTTATGTATTTTTTTTAGGTACACTTTCACTTCTTGAATGATAGGAAACCCCAAGGGTGACTGGGGTATAGAAATATGGTCACTTGGTCTTCTCCCGACCGGCAGTAAAACGCTTGTCGAAGTGGGGCGTCCGTTTGGCTGTGCGGGATGTATCAAGTTCGCAGTAAAGTCCGGTCAGAAGGGGGACGTTAAGTCCGATGCCTCGTGTAGAGAGAGTGCCATGCTCTTTGCACGTTAAGAACCCTTGCAACAACTCTGAGAGGGGTCCGTAGGTGGCCTGTTGCAAGGCAAAATTTCTGTCCTTATACTAAGTAATATGCCCTCATTTTCCAGTGGCAGTCCAAATTTCCACGACAATCATCGCAGATGGCCTCTGTTGTATTTATTGTAAACTTGTTCTTGTCCTAAATATGCATGAACTATTTGCCACTGGACGTTAAGCAACCAACAAGCAATCGATCAATCTGAATGATAGGAAGCCAAATCAATAATAAAAAGAAGCCGAGTTTCCCAGAATTATCTAATGTTATTGCAGAGAAGAGGACAATCAGAAACGCATGATGAAAGTTTTAGTGAAGAGAATGATGCTTTCAAGAAACTCGGTTATCTCCACTTACCTCCCTTTGTATGTTGAATAAAAATACAATTTTGAAATTCAAATACAAATCTCGTTGTAGAGGGTTCTAAATACAGCACAAACAACCCTTGTCAGAAGACGAAAAGAGTGAAAAGGAAACAAATTTGACTTGCAGGTCGAACAACTGAAGTTCTCAAACCATGCTGACCACATCTTCTTTTTTATATTGTCTGTTATTGACGATTGCAAAATAAACTGATCACAAGATAAAACAAAATGAATCTTTACATTAATTTTATACAGGAAAAAACAACTTCAATTGCACTATATTTGTATATTATACATATATATAATTTAAAATTTCTTTTGCACTATAAATATAAATAATTTAGAAATTATAAACAAATAGTACAGTTTAAGTTAGTATAAAACTAAACAACTATTTGATTAAAACATCATAAAATCAAAACATTTACCCATTGTGTACCCCTAAAAAAAGGGTAAACAATACGAAAAACAAAACCAAATTTATTAACCAATTAATAATGAGACGAAAATGTGATCAGCCGTAATTTTTGTATTAACCATTTGATAGCTGGTGTCTTCGATTCAGACCAATAAATGCAAGTTTTGTTTCATCCAATAGAAAAAACTAAGCGAAAAGTATAATGATATAAATATAAAATTTTATATATTGGAATACTGTACAAAATAGAATTTGTCTTCGTTTACAGATTTATCGTAAAAAGAAATAGTAGTGGTCGGTCACTCATTCGTGAGAAAACTTCGCAGCAAATTCGGGACAACACCATTGCGCAGATCTTTTGCTCTATCACCCAGGACAGAATGCGTCGGGACGTTTGATGGGCGTAAGATGTCGACCCTTCACCAGGTAGAGCAGGATGCCAAATCTATAAACAACAGAGAACTTCACCATTTGCCGTTGTTCTATCAATAGGTAGCAACGATATTGATTCCAGACACTTTAACGAGTCTGATTACATGAGACTGTTAAAGCGCATTCTTGATACGTTCAACGAAGCAGGTGTTGAAATTTAACGAGTCTGATTACACGAGACTGTTAAAGCGCATTATTGATACGTTCAACGAAGCAGGTGTTGAAAGAGTAGTTATCTGTAACATCCTTCCTAGAAAGACTCCCATCAAAATATCTTCAGAATCCTACAGCCAAAGAGACTTGATCAACCATCGCCTTCGGCTACTGGCAAGGGAATCTCTTCGACGAGAGACCATCCGCATTTACGAATTCCCATCGTGGATTACCAACAAAGACCTCTTCTGTCGTGATGAGATCCATTTCACCCACTTCGTTCGGTATGTCAAAATACTACTTAGCCATCAAAGCAGCCGTTCTGAAAACCAGGGGCATTGGAAAAACCAAGAGACTTGGTAGAGCCGCCAGAAGATAGAGTCTTACTGATTGCAAAACGGCCCTTTTAAGGGCCACCAATATTGTTTGAAAAGATTCAAACTGTTGTACATTAAATCAAAATCTAATAAAAGCTAAACCCATTATTTTTTTAAACACTTACTTGTTTATCTCTTTTGTCTCTTTTTTCCTGTCTGATTTAGATTTTTTTTAATTAAGGTACAATAATGTATATACTAAAATCTGTATATCATTTTCAGAAAAACACAATACAAGTCATAGTGATGATGATTTAACAACAACTCCATTAGCAAGTCCAACCAAGGACACCGTCGCTGAAACATCAAGCTCGGTGCCTTCAACAATTATATGTTAAAATAAATACTTGCGTAAAATAAAAATTATTTACATTACATCTTATGAAAGGCATTGTTTTTATTTAGTGCTTCGATTCAGCACCATTTCCTCTAAACAGGTTTGAGGAAGCTATAGCTCACTTCAAGAGTCCCCCTGTTGTAGCCATCAGCCCTATAACCAATCTGCAAGTCCATCAGAGGATATCTATAAGAGGTGAAAAAGCCAGAGTAAGTTTGTATTCAAATTAATTTTACATTTTGCAAATATTAGTATGTGGAGAATACATCATTATATTTATATATCAGTTGCATATCATTTTAATTACTTTTTACTTGGAACTATTACCATTAATAACAAGTTTCTTCAAATGTTAATGTATAAGCATGAAATAAGTGTGTTTTTATAGGTTCTCTTTTCATCAGCAAGTGTGGCATCTTCAAAAACAAGTATTTACATTACATAAAGCAGTCAAGTACACATTTTGCAATTATTGCAATTGACCAGAACTTGAGAAGTTACATAAAGGGACAACATCAAAAGATAAGATCAATGTAGTATAAAATAGTTTGGAATAAAGATGAGATGCAATTTCAGCAAGTTTTGTGTATCCGAAATCTTTTTTTACATACACAAGAGGAGGGGGTAGTAGGGCCTTCATACGAACTCTGTGATTGGGTGTTTTTTAAGGTCAGAATTTTTGAATAGAGTCTTTTCGGATCCGGGAATTCTTTTCTCGAATTTGGTGATTTAAATGTTTTTTAATTTGGGACCTCAGGAAGCAAGGGATTTCAGGATTAGCATCCCTCCATCAAATATCTATATTGGTCAATAAATTTTTCTCAAATTAAATTGAGAAAAGTTGGTGTCCGTGAAAAAACTGGTTCAACTTTTTGATATCCTACATTGAACTTTTTATGTTGCCCCTAATGGTAACAAACATTTTGATTGTATCTAACTATTAGAATAGAAATAATTCCTGAAAGCTTTAAATTTGATATAAATACACATATGGCCTGGCTTGAGTTTTTATTTTTATGCTAATGAGGTATTTCAACATGATGGCCTGGGACATGTGAAAATTCAGAACATACCATAGCTTCTATGTTTTATTTAAATAAACATTAGAAGTGGTGTTAAAGAGCAGATTTTTTTGGGAACTATACTTTTATTGATTGCAAGTGAATACTAACCTTTACATACTTTTTTTATATTTGAAATCATTTTCTGATTAATTATTATATAATTCATACAAGATAAACATACATGTAAAACTCACATTGTTTCTTTATTGTAAAATAAGATTCCATTAGAGCTGGAACAATCAAAGAAAGCAGAAAATCCCTACAGTGAATTGCGCTTGACCAATCCCATCATGAGGCCTCGCTCATTGAAAGTCAAATTATGGAGAGAGAAGGCCTCCATGACAAATGGTTATTCATTTGGTGATAAGATCGTTGTGAAGAATTTGAAGGTCGTGGAGTTTAGGGGGTCAATCTTCCTCAACTCCATGTCGGATACAAAGATAATGGTGAGCTGGATTATTTTCAAGATCTTCATTCCTATGAAATATAAAAACAACTTAAACAAAGTTTTATCTTTTAAAATAACCATAACTTTCACTTTAATACCAATTAAATATATTTTAAAAAACAAATAAATATTAACTGATGTTTCAAATAATAAATATGTCAAATATACTACTTTGGATTGTACCACATGTTTAAAAATCCAATCTATTAATATATATACTAAAACACATTAATTTTCAGTAACATTTGGAATCATTATACACAATGTATACTGGATCTCTATTTTTAATTATAAAGTAACTATTAAATAAAAAAAAAAAAAAAAACACCCCGAAGATCAAGACAGAAAAAATATTTTCCAGTCAACTTGCAATTTTACAATTGTATAAAAGTGTATCTGCTGATACTTATATAAACCACATACCATTGTTTTTTGTCAATCCAATTTAAATTCAATTATATTGCAGAATGACACAGTTTGAAGAAACAATAGAGGGACTTATAATTGGTGAATCCTTCATTAGGTAATTAATACAGTAAACCAAACCCTTTCATGTCTTTTAAGACTGAAACAGAAAATAAAAAATGGTAAAATGAACTTGGAAGCAAATATTTTGCAATGTACTGGACATCTAAATGAAGCTATGATAATTGCATGTAATCTATTATTTACCTTAAATACAATGGAGGTCTCCTTTTTGTATCTTTTATATCAAAAATAATGTAGATTATTGACATATCCATGAAATTAGCTCTCAAAGAGACATTAACCAACGTCCAACTTTCTCCTAAAAAGTGTATAAATGCCTTACTGGCAAGAGCTAACGTACAAAAAAAAACATGCAAGAAGTCTTACTTTTTTTTTTCAGTGAAGAACTGTCTATATGTAGAGGACGTGGGATGTTTAGCGAAACCCAAGAATTGACGAGAAACATCTTCGCAACCTTTTTGTTTGAAGAAGGCATTACAATCAGATGTACCGTTAACAACGGGGAACTGACCTACATTGTGGAGCCAAATTGGTTTGCTCGCAAGTCTTGCATATTAAGGTGGTATTATCCACATTTTAGTTCCTTAGAATTTTTAAAAAAGGAATGTCGCAGATTCATATAAGAAATAAATCTGAAGTTGACAAAGTTTTGTAAGTTTTTCAAAAGAGACAATTTAACATAGTGTCTGATAACACAGAAAATGATACCCTAGTGTGGTGTCAGCAGTGTCAACATTGACCTTCAATGGGTTACTTTTATAAACTGTTACTAGGATGGAGGGTTGTTTATTGGCACTAAAACCACATCTTCCTATATCTTTCGAACATGAATAAAATAATCCTATACCTATCAGTCATCAAATTGTCATATATGAAAGTAGAAGGATAAAGGCGATGGGATATTTATGAATGAATGAAAGTTACAATATTACAGGTGGATTTTCTATTAAATTTCCATATGTTTAGCAATGAGTCAACAAAAGGGTACATAATCCTTAAGGTTAATGATCATTTATGTGGCCTGTTAATTACGAAATTATCATATTACAATAATATTAAAACAGCCAAGATAATGAAAAATAGAAATAGACCATTAGGTACATATATCACAGGGAAATTTGTGCAAAGTATAATATTATTTATAAATTAATTGCATTATGTAGAAAAAAGAAAAAATGGAGAAAATAAACCCAAGGTTTTTGAAGAAATTCCATACAGTTTAATAGAGGGTTTTTTCTCCTTCCAAGAACAGCTTACATTTATTGTTTACAAAAAGTCCAATAAAACAACATTTAAATTCCAAACACCACGTGCGAAGCCACTGAAGTCGAGCACACCTTCTTGAATAGGTCCAGATATACATTTCTTTAAACCAATAAATTTGTTTTAAGGAAATCATTGCTAACACTGTATGCGATAAGCCTATATATATCGAGCATCGCATAACCTAACATGAGAGTACAAGGCGAAATGTTTGGGTTTTCTGTAAAATTACCATGTCTGGCATTGAATCAACACAAGGGTACATGAGATTGAGGAATTCAACTAACAACTGCTAGTTCACAATTGACATATCTATACATCTAACAGGCTGACCATGTGAAAACAACAAACGAATATAAACAATGGTTATCATAGAATTTAACAGACAAATCTGATTAATCAACTTGCTCCTATTTCACGTTTATGTGAAAAAGATAAATTTTCAACCAGTACAATGCCGTAGGTTTTCGAAATCAAAGAACCGGTTTTATGATTCGGAATCTTGAATCTCATACAATTTTAAGTGGTCACGAATTTAAATCTCTTGCTCTTACATATTATCTTCATACATATAATTATTATTGTGGTCACAAATTTAAATCTCTTGCTCTTACATCTTATATTCAGGGGTTAATAAATTTTGTTATAGCTCACTAGCCCAGGGCTTATTGGTAGTAGGATTTTACTAGCCCTGGTGGAAGAACTACTAGCCCAACAAAACTGACCTGCTAGCCCTAGTATGCCTTACAAATTCAGAGTTTACTGCAATAACAATGAATTCTATAACCTGAACAATTTTAATCCATTGTACAGTAGATTTTTGCAAAATGGATACACAAAACTTATGTTAGCAAAACATATCCCGTTAACAGATATATTCAATTAATTGATAATTGAATATTCTGTAATACACAAATGTAATGAGTTGACCAAATCCCAAGATAATACACTCTTGACCACTGCTATGTAAGGATATATAAAAGGATTGGAGTTTTGTTTTATCAGATACATCATCACGTTTGTGTAAAAGAATTATCAGCTGGTAAATTATGTAATGCTCATATTAGTTTTCAGTTATAAAATTCTTTTTATTAAAATAAATTAAATGACCTCAAATATTTATGTGAATAAATATCCCCATCCATAGTTTTGGTCTTTTATAATTGTTTTATAAATGTAGTACAGTAATATCCATATTAAAACATTTATCACAGGTAGGCTAATTGTGGGCTATAAATAGAGTACAACCTGAGCACAGTCTCTAAACTGAAATCGTATTTTTTATAATTTTTTAATTCTTTAAAAATCGAATTCATTTAAATATCAATGAAGATTATCATGATTGATGAAATTTTATCTCATCAAGTTTAAGTTTTCTGAAGACTGTTAATGTTTAGGTCATGGTTCTGGAGGCTTCTTCGCAGTATGTAAACAAAATCAAAAAAGCGTCCATAACATGTGCACATGTTTCAAAAGTTATATCTGACAAAGACAGGTTTCTGCTGTGAAAAGGGATTCACATTTATATTGCAATAAATTTTACAGAAGGAGGTTGAATCAGGTTGCATAAGCAATGTACAATACCTTTGTACTGACACATCGATATTGAAAGTACCGGATCCACCCAGAGTGATTTGTTCTATTTTAAAACTTGTACAAAATCAGTTCAAATTCAGGGAATCCCGGATGACGTTATCGAATCTGATTGGCTAAAATAGAATAGTGATGAAGGGATTTTCCCCTTTCTATTTTCGAAACGTCAAGATTTGTTTGTTACTAGTCCGTCGGGCATATTGGGTTAAAAGTGTTGGTTGCCCGAAGCCTAAACGCTGCAGCCCCGGGCGTCGGGCTAGTGGATTTTTTTAACCCTGAATATTCATACATATAATTAGGTCTTTCCACTTTTCCGTGGAAAGACCTATTGGTTTTCTTCTGATTATTATTTTTTTCCTTCCACCAACTTTTTGTTCCTTCGCTGTTTTTTTGTTTCGCAAGATGTCACTTAGACATATGGTATATGATATCGAACAGTTATTACGCTTTTGTAACTGACACCGCGTAACCAAAATCTTTTCAGTGTAAGAGTTATCTCCCCAAACACTGTTTTTCTTGTTATCGCTTAATATTTGCAACCGTATAAGAAACCGACAAATTTATTTTACCAAATTGCTCGTTATATCCTCAGGATGATTTGATTTATTTTGACCGAAGCTATCCGGAGACTCCATATGAGAGTTATTTCCCCTTTTATATTTGATATAAGTGATATGCATTTTTAACTGGAAAACCATAAGTGTTAGAGGCCTAGGGTCTTTTGATTTGAGGTCCTTGGTCCAAAAAAATAAAAATGAGGTCAAGGTCAAAGGTCAAGGTCATGATTAAATTTTTTATTTTGGCTCGTTATCTCTTATTTTCAGAAATCTTATAAGATATCGACAAAATATTTTCACATAATTGTTAGTCGCGACATGTAGTTACACATAAATTTTAGTCGAAAGGGTACGTAAACATTTGCTGCGAGTTTTTTCCCCTTTTATATCTAATATCAGTCGTATGGTAATATAACTCATTAACAATATAAAGTAAAGACCTAGAGTCTTTTGATTTGAGGTCCTTGGTTCATGACCTTGAAATTGAGCTCAAGGTCATATGTTAATTTAACGTTCTAGATTCTGACCTTTGCTTTTACCTCATATGTATTCATGTTAAAGCTATTAGACTTTTTGCATTAGGTTGCAAGCAGTATGACGTTGAAAAAGCTAACCGGAAGTGACCTTTTGTAAACCGGAAGTAGCTAATTTTTGTAATAAATTATTGTAAAAGTATGTAAAACCATATATTTTTGGAATCAGCGTCAAGTAAACTATAAGACAGTACCAGAAGAAACATATTTTGAACCCTTATTTATATCTTATTGTATAGAAACCTTATATTTTGGAATCAGCGTACAATAAGTTGTCATTTGACGCTGAAATTGACATTTAAAACCAAATTTTAATATTTTCATATAAAAAAATCATTACTGGTGGAAAGACCAGCAATGGTTCTCTGAACAATTGGTTTTTAATTATTATTGTTTTACTATTACGTATCCGAAGTTTCTATAAAATAAGCATATTTGAAGTTATTATATTTCTATACTGTTAATGTACCTTTTTAACAAATTTAACTTTATTTAGGCTTGTATCTTTGCACGTTTCATTTCTATGTAATGGGCTAAGAAATTGCGTTTGATAGATTTCACATTTGGCATTATATTTTTACAAAACGTATGTGGCTTTAACAATAAGCATATTATCTACGCCACGAGTAGCTGCAAATGGCATAGAAAAGACAAATTAAAGCACATTTATAACGGTCAAACGTATTTGAATACAATTTCGAATAATGTTTTACCTTTGGATTTAATTTTAGTCTTTTATATTTTACAGATTAAAAAACAAATATAATTGCTATTAGATAGTAATATCTAAGATGTCTTATTACTAATTGAATTAGACATTTTTTTTTATCTTAGATGGTGAAATATTTAGCTTTGAATTCATAAAAACCGTCTTATTGCCATTGATAATTAACCCTTTTTCTTATTTCCATTATGGACACATGATTTCTGAAATTTACTCTTTTTTTTATCGATGTATGCACAAATTTATTTGCAGTATATGTTTATTGTCCGACAATAAAAAATAAATTTTCTAGATATTTTTTTTAGAAAAAGGTGTTTACGCGCTATTTTAATGTTTAGCAGGGACAACAAAATATTTTACATACACATGTAGTTTTAAGCTGCAATTTATATCCGACAGTTGAAACTATTTCTACTGATATATAAAAAAAATTAACAAATTAACATTAATAGTTTAAACGCGGACCTCGAAGAGGACCCCTGATGAACTTTTATTGAAAAAGAAATATCCACAATACCGTTTGCTCAACATTGAATCGAGATAACAAGATATTTTATTTGTATAAATATAAAACAAATGAAGCCAAACAATCTTGTTATTTGTAAAGAAGTTGGTTGATTGATGAATAATTTCTTGTCATTATATGAGGAATAATGTCTTGTCATTATGTGAGGAATAATTTCTTGTCATTATACGAATTACTTGCCTTCTTTTTTAAATGCTGTACGAAGACTTAATTAACACAAATTTATGTTATCATTGTTATTATGATTGTTAAAAACATTTGAAAAAAAGTATGCGTTTGAAGAAAGTATGCATATGAATAAATGTTATTTTCCAGATATCTGATTTCATGCCCAAATGAGATAATTTTTACTTCAGACATGTACCAAGTTCCAGTACCGGAGAAATTGAGAAACAGCATGGATAAAATATTTAAAATCATTAATGAAAAACATGAAAATGATACATGCTACAAATTTGACGAGGAAGCCAGGATTACATTTAACTATTTCAATGACAACTTTTATATAGTCAAGAAAAAACAGTTTGGTGAGGATGAAAATAGAAGAGGGGTTTTGTCAAAAAGTCTTGGTTACGTGGTACGGCTTTCGGGAATTATAACAGCAATACAGAATGCATTAGATGTAGTAAAAGGTACGCCGATTATGTTTCATGCTGTCTTGTCAACAATGAAAAACAATAATAACTGACAAACAATATTTTTGTATACTTTAGAAATTAAGATAAACATGTTGATTTTATTGCTTACCCATATGTAATCTAGTATTTGTTTTGAATGAAACGTTTAAATATGTATTAAATAATACATAGAAGCAGAAAGGATTTTTTTAAATGTGTTACCACTGCTCTTTTTTTTAAAATTTTTTAATAATATGAATAACATTATTTTAACAGGGGAACTCGACTTAGATGAATACAGATGGAATTGTGTAATTCCGGCTCACAATGTTTCCAAGGCTATAGCTTTAATGGAATATTTTATAGACACTAAATTTTCCCTATTTGTGAAAGCTATGAAGAAACAAGATTTCAAGATTTTATTGTAAAGCAACGCTCAGACACATATATGTGTAACATGAGGTACAAATGCATCACAAACTCAATCAGGTGAGAATATACAAAAATAAGATGTTACTGTGGTAATTTTGAAAATGATACAATACTCTAAAAGATACCAAATATCACAGATAATAATACTGTAGGTTAATGTACAGTCATCAACATTGAGCATAGCCCATACTAGTTAGTCATAAATGGGCTATAAATGAAAAATGTAATTACATTTTAAACTAGAAAACTAACGGCCTAAATTATGTTGAAATTAAGGTTTATAACTAAAAATGCAATGGTAAGCACTTATTTTTTAACACTAGTATACTCTGATGGTACGTTTTTCACGATGGTACATATATTTTATAAAATTTTAAATAATTTTTATCTAGTATTTTCTTTTCCCTGCATTACAATTATTCTTTGATTTGATGTTGTTTTAAAGAAAGTTCCAGCGATATGCAGATATTAACTGATAATGGACCGAAAATCAAACGCTTGTTAGAGTTTAATGCAGAAAATTTAGATGTAACCTCCGCAATGGCATGTAGGAATGCACTTTTCCCAGTAGTTCTTAAGGATCAGCGTGGTGGCAGTAATAATAGATTCCCGTCTTGGGCAGTGGATAAATGTTTTAAAGCTGTGAGTTTCTTTTTAAAACCATTCATTAAAAGATAGAATACGTCGTTTCCGAGATGTTGGAGTTCTTCTGTCGTAAGACAAGAAAGGGTATGTCGATCACGTGACAACGTCAAAATTTAGGGCACTTTTAGTTCAACAGCGGTAAATTTTCAAAACAATGGGTAGAGCCATGAAAGCCAACGGAAAAAGAAATTTATATTGTGTTGTTCCCGGTTGCAAATTAGATACTAGAAAGAACACTGACAAATGAGAATGGGGCCATATAAACATGATTTAAGAATCAACAATAAAAAAAAATCTAAAACACATTAGGTTAACAGATATGCCAAGCTAAAAAAAAATGCAAGACATCAACTCGAACTAAAGAACAAACCTGAATTAAAAGATTTGATACAAGAGCATGCATAGGCCAATCCTAGCTATACAGATACACCAGCACTTGAGCATGTTGAGACTTTGGTGGCAAATGATCCCAACAATGTTTCACTTATTTCACTCCCTAATGATTTGGTCAGCCTAAGTCATTGTAGATTAATAATTGAACTAGATTATTTTCACTTATTTCACTCCCTAATGATTTGGTCAGCCTAAGTCATTGTAGATTAATAATTGAACTAGATTATTAAGTAGAACACTGTGAAACATGTTTAGAAAAGATGCACTTGTCAAACGCATAAGGGGAGAGACCACTGGGTGTTTCTGGAATGATGTACATTCAATGTACGCAGTGTGCCACGATCAACAAATTGAAACTTGGAAAGACACATCGACCCCCTGACAGTAAAAGAACTAGTGTTGGAATATTTAATGTCAACACAAAACTTGCAGCTGGTAAGAATAAAATATTCACATAAAAAATTATACATATAATAAGATTGAGAATGGAAATTGGGAATGTGTCAAAAGATAAAAAAAAAAAAAAAAAACCACCATAGAACAGACAACAGCAGAAGGTCGCCAATACGTCTTCAATGCAGCGAGAAATTCCCCCACCCAGGGGTCATTCAGCTGCCCCTAAAAAAATACATACACTAGTTCAAAAATGTGGCAGGGTTGATAATGTTTTAAAATGAAATTTCCTCCCCTATACTTCTACCCAATGTACATGCTGTAGGAAAGTAAACGCGTTACAATACGCACATTAAAACTCAGTTGGAGAAAAGTCTTAGTCTGATGTCAGAAGATGTACGTTATAAGAAAAGAAAATAAACAATTAAATGACAATTTAATACATAAATAACAACAGACAACTAGCAGTTAACCTACATGATAGAACTCACAAACAAAAACCAACCCACAACAATCGAAACAAAAAAAGTAAACAATACACTGAACCAGCAAATTAGATCTATGACAAAAATATCAAATACAACATTGAAACATAGGTTCCTATAAGACATAGAAGTTACAAGTAATTATAAAAAAATATTTTATATTTTATTCCCATATCATAATATAAAGCATTTGAAATGACTTATTGAGTATAAATGTTAAAACAGATATTTATTTAAAAGCTTGGAACGACAAAAATATTAAACATATCTAAAAGGCAAAGAAACATCCGAGACAAATGCATGAGTATCATCATTGATTGAATGGACCAAAGTAAGACGGAAATACCACACTATATATATGTTAGTTCAATGGTTAGATGTCTTTGGATATTGCGTGTTCATTTGCAGGTACACATGTATGCTCTACATTACTAAAGTCAAAATTAAAGTCAACCATACAGTTGACATCGAATTAAATGTTTTTAAAGTATGTCAAAAAAAAAAAATCAACAACGTAAGACAGTTGGTCAATGTCCAAAAGATTATCATTGAAGGCTAAATATTGTTTTTTTTTTATAATGTCTCAAATCACTATTACATATAGCCAATACAAATTTAAAACAGAATTTTAACTTATTTTTCCTTGATTTGCAAACCCTCTTGCTCCTGTTATATGGCAAAATGTGTTATGTTGGTTAGTGGAATATGTTATATATTTTTCTATTCTTGAATTATGTTGTTTAGAATAGTTATGTATGTACATTTTAGGAGCAGTTATGCACGGTGTTGGGATATGTTTTTTTTTTGTATTACATGAAGTACCAACATGGAAGTGCCCTTACTATTAATGTTCTAATAAACATATAGAAAAGTTACCAGACACGATTTATATACAAATGGATAATTGTGGTAGAGAGAATACGAATCGGTAAGATCTACTTGTTTTGTTCTTGTACATCTAACACAATATATCAATATATATGGTTTTTAAGTTTTACTTTTATTGTCAATTTCAATTCGAGTTTAAGGGAAGTCACCTCGGAAATAGTATAACTTCAGAAAGAATCATTATTCTTATTTGTTTCAGGAAGTCAAAATCTTGTCAATAGTATGGTGATGTTGAGTTGTCAGGTTAGGAAAATGAGAACATAGTTTGTGTAATGAACTGCTCCTACAGTTTTTAACTTAAAATCCTTAGAAAAATAATTATAGGAAGTTTGTATATATATTGAAGTTGTGTACATTGTACCTGCTATGTTGGTTTCATTTGAAGATCTTTCGCCCATACCAGTATCCCAGACTTAGGAGCTTAGTCATTTCTCTTATAATATCTTTTTTTACAACGCTTGTGTTCTAAATTCTTTGTCAGTCCCGTCTCGTAATTTTAGGCAAATTCGTCATTTCATTTTTTGTCTTTTCTTACATGTACAACCAATCACTTGTACATATTTTCATTTATAATCAAATGTGTTATGCAAATAACTACTTTTATTTTGAAAATATAAAACATATCTAGTTTAGGGCCAACATGGCCAGAATCGTACCTTCAAGTTATTTAACAAAATAATCTGACGTCGGATCTTGATATACTTTCAGACTGCTTCGATGACAACAGACAAAACCTCCCTTCAAATTGTAACCATAACTGACGAAAAAATGATTATAGGCAAGAAATTAGGGACGGTAACCAGGAAGATGTGTTACCACCATGGAACGGTGTACTGCACATTTCATCAGTTCCATGGTGGTGGAACTGTGGCAAGGGAATGTCCAATTTAATGCCACTGTGGACACCTGCATAAAGGTACGTATTTAACATGATCTATAAATACTTGGGACACAAGTTAGGGTCCAATGGATTAAGTATATAGCCAACAGGATGGTGTAATATTAAACATAAGTTTAGTCGTATAATGTCCATGTACTCTACGAATACTATATATTAGCATTCAAAATCACGACCTACTGGAAATGTATCGGCCTCTTTACATTTCATTGAAATATATTTCAAATATTCCAATTACGATCTTTTTTAATAAAACAAAAACATATATTAAGTGCACGGATGCTCATTTTTGTATTTTGATGGTATTTTTTTCCACTTAATAATAAGTTGATTTATTAAGTAGAACTACCATCTGAAAATGTGCACGGTCTTGTCTTACTAAACAGGTGTATTAAAACTTTTAACTACAAAAAACACCAAATTTTGTAAAACTGTACAGTAATGTTAACTGGCATGTGCAGAGTTGATATATGATTTTAGAAGTTTCAAAATGGCCACCGTTTCCATGAAAACAGCAAAAATGTCAAAAAAAATCTAAAAGTCTCAACTTTCTGAAATTGAACAATAATGATAACTGCTACCTTAAGATGCTATATTAGACTGAAAATTTTAAAATGACTGCCGTTATCCTGGTAATTGGGGGACACTCGCGCAAAGTCACTGAAAAGAGAAACCAGAAAGAATTTACTTCCCCTACTCCACAACAAAGTAAAAGGCCTTATTAAATGAAGAAAAAGGAATAACTGCTTTTTAAACTAAAGCTAGAAAATAAAGCCTGTCCACTTGTATTATTGTTAATGTAGATTTGATGCACACACATTTTTCTCACATCTATAACACGTGTTTAAGCTAAATTTATAAACGAACACAATCAAGCAGTATAATTCAAATCCATAGTAAATCTTCAAATTACAACGTCAGTGTTGACTGGCTAGTGATTATAGAAGTAGTTGAAATTAGAGATCTGTTTTACTGTACATTGCAAGTATTCAAATAAAAAATGAATATCACAGATAAAGATAATCTATATTGACCGATGAAACTAAATATAATTCTAACACAATTCAGTTGTTATCTATTTGCGTGATATGTTCCAGTATTTCATTTTGTCATTTGATTAGAGTCACTTTGTTTGGAATGTTTTGGCTCCCTTTCATTAGAATTAAAATGGTTGCACATCCGAACCAAATTTGGATGGAGGAAAGGTGTATCTTGGCATACAAAATACTACGGAGATGATTTTCGCATGAATTAAGGCCCACAGTGGTCTTGTCAGGCTTGGGAAACTTTTGCAGCAACAGAACCAGGAAAACATTTCACCAAGGTACAAATGTTGCGAAGTTATGCTTAAAAATACAATTCGTCACAAACCAATGCCAGATGTTAAACAAAAAAGGTGGAAACGGAAAGTCTCATCTCTGAAAGGCTGCGCTACAAGACAAGCTAGATAATCATATGGTAAAGATACCATTGAAGTTTGTACTGATGTATCTACCACAGAGCTTGAAAAACTTCAATATGATTTTTTGAACACACAGATCATATCAATCTTTCTGCAGATCAATATACAAACACATTACACTATCAACAGTTCAACAGCCTTTGACATTCTGAACGTCATAAACATGATAAAAGAACAACTGCTTCACACTTTGGTTCCATCATTAGACAAAACCCATCTTTACCAATACATACATTTGTCCATAATTTGCTGTACTCCCAATGTAAAGGAAATAGACATACAAGTAATGGCATTCATCATTTTTATGAAACTTCAGGTTTTGAATTTGGATATTTTTCGAGAATGACCGATAAATATCAGCTAATGCCTTCATCTCTTTTCTGATTCTCAGATTTGAGAAATCCATTCCTATGAGGTTAAAAAGATTTTGATTTGTGTCCACAAATTGTACAACTACATGAACAGCAAAACGAATACCTCACTTGAACTTGAGTGTCAGTTTAAAACATTTAAACGTTTTGTGTTTTTACTTTTTATTTTTAAATTTGTGTTTATGGCCTCCGCCACAATCAAGAACAACAAATATATTTCGTTAAAAGATTGAAAATCCATTTCAACTTTAACAAGAGTGCACACGCTGAAATGTCTCGCCTTCTATACTAATCATTGATATTATGCTGATCGTCCTAAGTATAAAGCTTAGTTTTATTACAACTGTCTCATAAACTTAACATTAACCAAGATAACTAAACAAAGACCAATGAACCTTGAAAATGAGGTCAAGGTCAGATGAACCATGCCAGGCAGACATGTACAGCTAACAATGCTTCTATACAACATATATAGTTGACCCATTACTTATAGTTTAAGAAAAATAGACCAAAACACAAAAACTTAACACTGTGCAATGAACCGTGAAAATGAGGTCACCGTCAAATAAAACCTGCGCGACTGACATAAAGATCATAAAATATTTCCATACACCAAATTTAGTTGACCTATGGCATACAGTATTAGATAAAAAGACCAAAACTCAAAAACTTAACTTTGACCACTGAACCATGAAAATGAGGTCAATGTCACATGACATCTGCCCGCTAGACATGTACACCTTACCATCATTCCATACAACAAATATAGTAGACCTATTGCATATAGTATGAGAAAAACAGACCAAAACACAAAAATTTAACTATAACCACTGAACCATGAAAATGAGGTCAAGGTCAGATGACACCTGCCAGTTGGACATGTACACCTTACAGTCCTTCCATACACCGAATATACTAGCCCTATTGCTTATAGTATCTGAGATATGGACTTGACCACCAACACTTAACCTTGATCACTGATCCATGAAATGAGGTCGAGGTCAAGTGAAAACTGTCTGACAGACATGAGGACCTTGCAAGGTACGCACTTACCAAATATAGTTATCCTATTACTTATAATAAGAGAGAATTCAACATTACAAAAAATTTGAACTTTTTTTTCAAGTGGTCACTGAACCATGAAAATGAGGTCAAGGACATTGGACATGTGACTGACTTCGTAACATGAAGCATCTATATACAAAGTATGAAGCATCCAGGTCTTCCACCTTCTGAAATATAAAGCTTTTAAGAAGTGAGCTAACACCGCCGCCAGATCACTATCCCTATGTCGAGCTTTCTGCAACAAAAGTTGCAGGCTCGACAAAAATATACTGCTTGAATTTTGTAAGGATAACGATAAATGGTTATTTATGCTACGTAACTTAAGTGCAATGAGTTAATCATGTTAGACAAATTAAACAATATCACTAATACGACTCAAGATTGGGAACGAAGAACACATATTTAATGCGTTCACTGAACACAGAAAATTAAAGTGGGAGTTTCGTGTTAGATTTTTGTCAAAAAAAGAGTTTGATTACACTGAAGTCAAATCAACTTGGAATTTAGTACACAAGTTCCCTATATTATAATCTTTCTAATGTTAATGCCAAATTAGATTTGCATGGTCTAACGGAACATGGAAAATGATAATGCGAGTGGGGCATCCGTGTACTGTGGACACATTCTTGTTGTCCATGATTTCAAAATTGAATGGTAATGCATATTTGCTAGAATTAAGTCAGTAAAATCAATTATTTTCTCAACAATTTATAGCTTTTTCAGAGAGAAAGGGAAACAATGAGAAAAAAAACAAGGAAAAGCTGGAGTTCCATGAAGAGAATACAAACGTTTATTAAAATGTTTTTCTTGGCTCTGACTAATAGATATAAAAAATAAACCTTTAGAGATTTTATTTTTAAGTTTGCAATTACAATATATGAGTGTCACTGTCCCTCTGGTATCTTTCGTCCCTATTTTAGCCTTCTTTGGAAATTTGTTCAGTGATACAGAGGTTTTAAATTAATGTGCACCATTCAAATAGCTGTAATTTAAAGTATATGTATACATTCGAATCTGTCAACATTGATGTTACCAATAATAATGTCAGCTCTTGTTATTTCAGATTTCCCGGCTTCCATGACTGGTACCATAGGCGAACAAGTATTGTATACATACGAGCTGTTAAGGGATTACAGAATCGGAGATGTGGAAATGCATGTAGCTGTCAAAACTATCATTTTCTTGATGTATGTACCATAGTATTGTTATTGTAACGGAGGGGGTCGGTGACGACACCTCCCGGGACGTGTAGTGGCCAGTACTTCGTCCCTATTCGACCATCGGGATACCTGATATCAGATCATGGCTGAACAACAGACAATAAATATCAAATGACACTATATTGAATTCACAAATGTACAATAATTGCATGAATTTAAACAAAGTCGGAAATAAACAGGAGTCAGAAAACTTTCTTAAATGGAGTTCAAAAATAAAGTAATTTCAAATTTCAAATCCGTCCATATTCCTGGGGAAACGAGCAACAGTCTTTCGACAGACTCAGGGAAGCCATGGTGTCAGCCCCTGTCCTGTCATTGCCCAATGCAACTGATCCTTTTATCTTAGACACGGATGCCTCCGGTAATATAAGAAGTTCTAGAACACAACGTCATTCTACACGATTTCCCTACCGTGTTACATAACTTGTGTTGATGTACTTGAAAACATCTATCTACATACAGTATCATCATTTACAAATAATATGAAATTTTATTTATGTAAATATATAATACTTTATTTAATTTTACTGATTTATTTTTAGGTTTACAAGACAAGATTTGACAGTCGGTAATTGTCAGAACAGATAATGTAAGTATTACCGTTGTTTTCTTTTCTTTGAACAACTTTTGTTGAGATCTCGTTGCATTATATCTGTTGTTAATAAAGTTTAAATTGTAACTAAAAATAGATATGGGAAAACCCATTTTTGAAAATGTATTTGAATTAATACATTTATTACAAATAAGTATGATGATAAAATACAAATATACTAGTATTATCATCAATGTTGAATACTTTAACATTTGCTTTTATGTTGATACTGAATGTATAACATATAGAGTTCATTTGTGTTATTACACTTTTGTAATAAATGGTAACTAAGTATCGAAAAGACTAATAGTATATACATTATATACAATGACATCATTTTTTTTTTAATTTTTTGTATTAAAATATAAGATATGATTAAAGTTTTAGATTACATCTTTGAAGCCTTGTTTTCTCTGTCTTGGTCTGGTGGAGTTGGTGGTGTTCTACCTTTTAGAGTTTCTTGTTTTCTATTTAGAGTGGTAAATCTGTTAATGTCCAATTGTTTCCGACTTGTTTTTTCCTTTATGTGACAAAATAAGTACCTTACTGGACAAAATAATCATCGATGAAACTTTATATGTTGCCTTGGTTTCCATAAAAAGGTCTTTATGTCTGGAAGACTGTATGTCACGACCTTCACCGTATGCGTAGCAGTTAAAAAATTAACATCCATAGAGATTTGGGGGGGGGGGGGGGTATGAAAATAATTGGGGGGGGGGGGAGTATGAAAATAAATATTCATATCAATCAGTCGGATGGTGATGTTCCTGGCAGCAAGTCAGATCATGGTGTATCTTGGATGAGGTATCTGTCGGTGAGTCAGGTGGTGATGGCTCTCTCTGACAGTCAGATAGTTGTGTCTGTGTCAGAAAACCAGATGATGGTGATTATTCTGCCGTCAAATAACTATGTTCCAGTTGACCATCATGTCCCAGGAGATGTGGCAGCTAGTCACTTTGATGTAAACGGGTAAGAACATCAGTATAGATGATAGTTACATTAAAAACTAGTGTATTTATCCCTATTCAATCACCGGTTTACACATGTATCTGCTTGCATACAAGTCATTATAATATGGGTTATCTTCTGACTGAAAGCGAATAAGAAAAGATTAAAAATATTCAAAATTATTTAAGTCTTCTGTTTATTTGCTTTGTCAATCCGCAATATGTACGATTTGTTTTGCTAAACAATGATCCTATACAACGTTCTCAAAAAACATTATCTGTATTTTATAACTTCTCTTGATCTAGGCACTCATAGAGATTTTTTTTTTTGGGGGGGGGGGGGGGGCACTCATACCACATACTCTAAAAGTAAATCCATTTTATATCAATCACCTATCTAAATACCACAAAAGTCACAAGCACACATATTACATTAAATTAGGATAAGAGCGAAGACAACAGTCACAGCTTTTAAGAGAGCTAAACCTTGTTTTGTTTCTAAGTTTGTTTTTGATAATAAAGGTCAAGGGAAACTTTCGGGAGTTCCGTATTGGTGAGTTTAAGTGCCAAAATTAAATTAGTAAATTGCTCACAATTGAGAAATTGGTGCTTCAGAGAGCTTATATACTGTAACAAATGTCATTTGTTCTGATCATTGCTTCTGTAGATACCAAAATTATATTCAAGTTGCTTTCTCTGGCATGCATCCAGTGATGAGTTCCTAATTAGAATAATATAAGACGGAAAAAATTATCTTAGAAAACACTCAGTTATAGGTGTGACTGATGATGTCCGCCATGGTGCTCCACCCGTCAACATGCTCAAAAATATTCTGCAAAGTTTACTATAGAAGGATGTTGTGCGTAGATGATTACTTAAAGTGTTACAGAAGTCAAAATAAAAGAAACAGAACGTTAACTGCAGGTATGTCTTGATAGAGTTGAAAAATTGGCTTCTGAAAATGGTGTGAAATCATCTGCTTCAAAAGCTGTCGAGATTCATTTCTTGCAACCTGAAATTACATCTTGATAATATGGATTATAGAAATAATTTATCACAATGAAAGTCTGTTTTAATTACTTTATGAATTGGATAAATCAGTTATCAGTTGTATGTTAGTAAATTTTCAAAAAACTTTTGTAGTGCAACAGTAAATAGTTATCAAAGGTACTAAGATAATATTTTAATACGCCAGACATGAGCCGTGGTGTAGTGGTTAGTGCATCGGACTACTAACAAAAAGGTTCCTGGTTCGATTCCCGTCTGGGTGTAAAAATTTCAGGGACTGAATTTTCGGCTCTCCCTTGACACCATTTGCGAGTATGGTCTTGAGGAAACGATAATAATCCGTCTGAAGGGACGATAAATGGCTGACCCGTATCAAGAGAGAGCCATATCTCTTGCACGTTAAAGACACCCTTGTAGATTTCGAAAAAGAGCAGGGTAATGCCGCTACAAGGCAGCACTCGCACCCGCAATGTGGAAAGGGATTAATATAGTTGCAAAACATGAAACGTCCACCAGCAGTGGCATAGACCCAGTGGTGTAAATAGTTAACAAAGATATCAGGTTTCGGTATCACAAAAAAACTTACGACAAAGATTGGTCTCAAGTCATTAACAAATCAGTATCCTTACGATAAATCTTAGTCGTAAGTTTTTTGGTGAAACCGACTTTAGGATTATTTATTCAATACGCCAAAACAAGACTTTCCAGCATAAGTACTCCACCCTTAGGCCTTGTGGCACACCTGTTCTCATTGATGCATATTTAATACACCCTTTGTGAATCTTTCTCCATGTACTATATGTATTAATCTCGTGAGATTGAAATCAGTGTCCACTGTAAATTGTATGTTTTTCAAGATTAAAAATCCGGAAAGCGGTTTTTTGACTTCGTTCAAGTGGTTGAAAGGAATAGGCCCAATAAGATCCCCTTTTGTCCCAAAAATATAGCAGTTTGACAAAAGTGCTGAAATTTAAACATTTAGTTAGTAATTGGATAGCTGCTGCTACATAACTATGGACTGTTTCTAGCATTATAGTTAAATTTAAGACGGTTTCCGTGTAAAATGTAAGTGGTCGAATTCGTTTTCATCCTTAATATTGAAATGTAAGTTGTATTTGATGATAATACATAGCCTATATAAAAGTTAAAGATGACTGATGCGGCCATTTTCATTCATGACAAAAACCATCTGAAAAGTGACATTTTCCGGCATTACATTATGTTTGTATGTTTGTTTTCCTTGATTCCAAATCATATAGACGCTTCAATGCAAAAATGCCTTGCTTTAAAACACTAAGTCTTGTTGAATACAGCATCAGAAAGGTATAACAAAAAACCAACGCACGTTTACTACAGCATCGGAAAGATATCACCAAAAACCAACATAGCAAAACAAAATTTTGGACAAGAATGGCCAATAAAATTTTTCGAATCGCGGCGATTTTACTGTGTCGGTGGTGGGAGGGGAAACAAACAATATTTTATTTTTGGCCTTAGGGTCTCGGCGTAACGGGATTGTTAAGCGTGAAAACATCAGCGATCAGACATTCCACCCCCCCCCCCCCCTTTTACCAAAACCAAATTCCCCTCTTGATAAGCCGAATAACAACAGGGGTGTAGCCCTACATTGAAAATAAAAACAAAAATTTCGCCTTATTTTATTAGAAGACTTGACAAATCAAATTGGTATATGTGGGAAGGGTGCCATCCGCTATTGCTTCCAATGGCAAATCTAGTTCTTATTTTTCTTCCACATATTTTGTCCGCGCGAGTTCTTGGAATCCTATGGACCAACGTTGATGGAACTCTACTATGAGGACCTTCATCTGAAGTTGTGCACCTTGCTATGGAATGCTAAAAAATGGCCGCCGTTTCCATGGAAACAGCAAAAATACGAAAAATATCAAAGTGTTCCAAACTGGAGAAACTCCTCAGGAATGGTCACTGGTATGTGCTGATTTGCTCTGTTTTACTCATTATATCCTTTGATCACTTCTACTAGATTTTAAAGATGTTATATGGACTGTGAATTGTCACGATTTCGAAGACGAGGACTGAAGTCCTGCCACAAATTAATATGTCTTCATGATTGAACCTCGTTTGTTGTCCTCTGTTTTACCATAAGAGCTTGATTTGCTCCTAACATATATGACGGAGACCAAGTGTTGACATCTCTTATTTATTGGTCAGCAATGTCGTGTGGTTGCTCTCTTAATAACGTACTGCCCATATATGTTTGCATCTTCATTTATGAATATCGATATTAAGAATGTTGGAACGTTCCTTTTCCTTCTCGCCTCAATAATGAGTTCTTGAACGAGTTATAGTCTGCTAAAGTAATGTCAAGAATTTTCCGGGCACTGCCTTTCCAGTATCCTAGTAGAAAAAAGCATTTGAAATACAGGATGGGGCAAAGTTTAAAAACGCAAATACATATACTCTTAAAATTTCGTTCATAACTTGCTAATGTTGCACACTTATTAAAATCAAATTTCAGTATTGCACCAGATATCTCTGATCAGAAGAAATGTCTACCCCATGGCAGCAATCCTTGGCACCATAGCAGGCATTATAGCGTTTAAATGGTCGATGAGTGAGGTTTTTTAACACTTTTTACTTTGAATTATTTTGTTAATTTTTCTAGCTTTTATTTCTTTAAAGAGGGACGAAAGATACCAAAGGGATAGTCAAACTTTAATCTTTGAATGAAGAATGTTTAATGTACACAAAAAAGAATACAAAAATTTAACATGTCTTAATATTATCAATGATTGTAGACATTACCATTTTTTGTTTATGAACAACTAGGAATTTAGCAAAATATTTATAAAATCCTAGATGAGAAGCTAAAACACTTGTCATAATTATTTCAAAACGGTACAGATCATAATAAATCACATGACCAACCCATGGCCACCCTACCATGATATTGTTTCCTATACACATTTTAGATGACCAGATATTTAACTATCACCTTGATACATAAAATTAAGATTAACTTTACTTTTTCTTTTCTGAGGGGATATAATTACTATAATGATTTATAGTCAGCCAATATTGCAATGTTTTTCAATGGTAGCTTATCATGGAGAAAATATCATGGCTTATATTTTCTTCACTGTGACCCAGTGCGAAGTTTTAAAGTAAATGAAGGAAAAAAAAACAAATATATATTTTAGATACCTAAGCGAAATCAAAATTTTATAGAACTTTAAAATCCTCTATTCGATTTGTTTTTCATGATATTTGCGCTTTGATGCCTTTGATTTCCGTTTATTGACTTCCGAGCGATGACCTATCTTAAGAGGCCCATATTCGAAAACAATTAGGGTCCAAATTTCCCCGACCGTCATCCCAGATGCCTCTATTGTATCAATTTACCTATTGTATTTATTGTTAACTTGTTCTCGTCCTGATTATGCATGAAATATTTTCCACTGGACATTAAGCAACCAACAATTAATCAGTCAATCGAACCCAATTAAGAGGGTTGGGAAATCCCTGTAATAACTGGGCCGAGTTCATTATAGATAGAGATAATTGTAGCAACAAGAATGTTCAGTAAAGTAAGATCTACAAACTCATCACGATTTCCAAAACTCAATTTTGTCGTGAATTTATCTGTGTCCATTGTTTAATATGCACCAAGGTGAGCGATACAGGCTCAAAATTTAAATTGCATGCTTAAGCTACTTATGATTATATGTTGAAAAGCAAAAATAATCCTTGATAAAAGATAAGATTGAGAGCCTCTTGTATGGGATACTTTCCCGTATACATATTACATACTTACAATTTAAATTAAAATGTTGTTATGAGAGTATTAGTATCTTTCTTTCAATCATTCAAGACATGACAGTTTAAGATACATTTATAATAAAAACCAAATTAAAAATTATTATTAACTTTGAATAAATACTGTTCCAGACTGATTTCATGTCACTTATATAGACAAAACGCGCATCCGGCGTACCAAATTATAATCCTGGTACCTTTGATAACTATTATTTTTATCAAATTGGATACTGCTTTAACAGATCATCATATAGTTTTTAAAACGGATACCTGATAACAGTAAATTAAAGTTGAGATAAAGTTCTTTAACCTGTTGTTTATAGAAAAATATCTTACATGCTCTCAATTTCGTAATCAAATGGTTAAAAATGATGTCAATAGAATAATATGGAAAAAATATAATATGTGGCATAGGTATAAATAGTTTCTCTCAAAAGTATGATAAACATGACATGGAGTATATAAGATTTTCATAAGTGGCTTTGAAACAATGTGTTATAAGATTATGAAAAGAAAAGTAAACGTTATTGTCCATTGTTTTTATAGACTACATGGATAAAAGCAGAGGATTCAAAATATCTGACAAAAAAAAAACAAGATCAGCGAACAGCCTGTAACTTAATTTTCAAAGAGATGAAACAAAATTCATTTATGTGTCTAGGTAAATATCCCCCTTGGTCGGTTGAAAACAAAACTTTACGACAAAAGAGATGATTTCAGCTTTCCAATTGTGAACTTTCCATTTCTAAGTAGCAACATTCCAGCAGCACCTGCATACGGGGTATATATCTCCCAATTGATACGATATTCCCGGGCTTGCATTTCCTATCATGATTTTCTTGATAGAGGTTTGCTGCTCACAAGGAAGCTATTAAACCAAGAGTTCCAAATGGTGAAGTTGAATTCATCCCTTCCTAAATTTTACGGACGCCATCACGAGTTGGTTGACCGTTATGGAATAACCGTTTCACAAATGATATCGGATATGTTCCTTACGTCGTAACTACAATCCCCTTCCCTTTCATGAATATGACCTACCGAATTAGACTATTTACCGGATTTGTAATCACATAAGCAACACGACGGGTGCCACATGTGGAGCAGGATCTGCTTACCCTTCCGGAGCACCTGAGATCACCCCTAGTTTTTGGTGGAGTTCGTGGTGTTTATTCTTTAGTTTTCTATGTTGTGTCGTGTGTACTATTGTGTTTCTGTTTGTCTTTTTCATTTTTAGCCATGGCGTTGTCAGTTTGTTTAAGATTTATGAGTTTGACTGTCCCTTTGGTATCTTTCGTCCCTCTTTTAGTTGGCTCACAATTTCCATAAATAATTGAAGTAATATCCACGGTTCTCTCTTCCTTCCCTTTTTCCCTCTTACAGGCTTAGAACATGGCTTCCAGTTATTTGAATTTGCACCTTTATACCAGTGGATAGTGCAAGTACTGTTTGCTTCTTGAATCTCCACAACTTGTGCAACATGCGGCCATTCATTGCAAAATTCTTGTAAATTCAGCAGAACCATTACTTTTCAAGGTCCTGGTTTTCTTTCTTCCATTAATGATCCTCCCCAAGGGTGACTGGGGAATAGAACTATGGTCACTTGGTCTTCTCCCGACCGGCAGTAAAACGCTTGCCGAAGTGGGGCGTCCGTTTGGCTGTGCGGGATGTATTAAGTTCGCAGTCACGTCCGGTCAGATTGGGGACGTTAAATCCGATGCCTCGTGTAAAGAGAGTGCCCCGCTCTTTGCACGTAAAGAACCCTTGCAACAACTCATTGAGGGGTCCGTAGATGTATTAAGTTCGCAGTCACGTCCGGTCAGAATGGGGACGTTAAATCCGATGTCTCGTGTAAAGAGAGTACCACGCTTTTAAGAACCCTTGCAACAACTCTTCGAGGGCCCGTAGGTGGCCTGTTGCAAGGCAACATGTCTGTCCCTATCCAATATATCCTCATTTTTCAGTGGCAGTCCAAATTTCCTCGACCATCATCCCAAATGGCCTTTGTTATGACAAGACCTACCTATTGTATTTATTGTGAACTTGTTCTCGTCCTGAATATGCCTGAAATATTTGTCACTGGACGTTAAGCAACCAACAATCAATCAATCAATCAATCAATCAATCCATTAATGATCTGAATCTGAAATAAACAATATACTTTCCTCACCAATACAATGATTGCCAATCTCATTTTAAATTAACTGTATTATAAGCCATCTATGATAGCAAAGATATGCACGAGTTAATAAATATAATATATAGTATGAGTGCCAATAAGACAAATCTCCGTCCAAGTCACAGTTTTTAAAATATAACCATTATAGGTCAAAGTAACATCTTCAACACAGAGAGTTAACTCTGTTTTAGGTACCTCTTTCTATAAGATGTATTTTTACCGTCCCCAAGGGTGACTGGGAAATAGAAATATGGTCACTTGGTCTTCTTCCGATTGGCAGTAAAACACTTGCCGAAGTGGGGCGTACGTTTGGCTGTGCGGGATGTATCAAGTTCACAGTCACGTCCGGTCAGATTGGGGACGTTAATTCCGATGCCTCGTGTAAAGAGAGTGCCCCGCTCTTTGCACGTAAAGAACCCTTGCAACAACTCATTGAGGGGTCCGTAGGTGGCCTGTTTCAAGGCAAAATTTCTGTCCCTATTCAATATACCCTCATTTTCCAGTGTGATTTCTCAAAGGAACTCTTTTACACCAAGAGTGTGACATTTTGACTATAACGTGTCTGTTCGGTTAAGGAAAAACCGTTCTGTAGTTTTTTGCAACCTTTGTAACAACTCTTTTGAGGGGCCGTAGGTGGCCTGTTGCAAGGCAAAATTTCTGTCCCTATCCAAGATACCCTCATTTTCCAGTGGCAGTCTAAATTTCCCTGACCATCATCCCAGATGGCGTCTATCGTATCAACCTACCTATTGTATTTATTGTGAGCTTGTTATCGTCCTGAATATGCATGAAATATTTGCCACTGGACGGTAAGCAACCAACAATCAATCAATCAACTTCGTACTTTATTTGGCCTATTTAACTTTTTTTGATTGGAGCGTCACTGATGAGTCTTTTGTAGACGAAATGCGAGTCTGGCGTATATACAAAATTTAGGCCAGGTATCTATGATGAGTTAATTGCTGATGTGAATGGGGATATATCACAACTGTTTGCAACTGAAGCATATGGGATGGGTGCAGATGCGCCAAATTATACATTATGAACCACCTACTTCTGTAGAAAGTAAGATTGAAAACTTACAACGTTCTCATTCTGACCGAACGTGGCTGCGTACTTGTACATCCTCTACATACTGTTAAAAATCAATCTCTGAAGTATGAACGAACTGCTTCTACGTCAACTTATCCTTACTCCTGTTGTAGTCTCTTTAACACTATCCTATTGTGCGTATATGCTTTCCAACTCCGGCATCAAACTTGTACCCTATTGGGCTTATCCACCTTGGTCACTGTCTTGCTCTTTTGTAGGGTTTTTGCCAATCCAACCTGGGGTTAGGCTTTATAGGGACAATTTCTATGGTCCCCCTTAGTGAAAGGTAAGAGAAAGTAGCGGATTATGCTATACCAAGTCAAAATAAGCGAAATAAGCATGCCCTTGAAGAAAAGCAAGCCATTAGTATTACGGAAGAATTGGGATCAGATGGAAACAGGTGAATTTGAAATATATATCTTAATAACTGTTCATATCAGGCCGGATTGGTGAATTCATCGATATCGGTGATTTCAACGATGTTACGGTAGCGTTCTTTTGAGATCGAAGTATACAAATTGCAACCATACTGAACAAAGTGAGTATGTTTCTTTCTAAAGAACAGTGTCGACAGAAAAAACATTGCCGCGTCTTAAAAATATCTACCCTGTCATTAAAAAACGTGAAGATTTAAAGTTCAAAGAATACATATTTTCATACTTTTTCTTTGATACAGACTTATTTCAAGTTGCTTCAAATGCAATGCTCAAAGAATCGCCATATTTGCTTCTTATATCCCTTTGATTGTTGTATGTACTTTGCTCTTATTTACCGATATAAAATGACCCCCTTTGAAGGAACACTCCTTGGTAAATCGAACAGCTCTCTGATTTTATCTCTTTCATAAACAGATACGTCCCTTATATGAATAACATCAATAAAAGCGTCACTGATGAGTCTTTAGTAAACGAAACGCGCGTCCGGCGTATATACTAAATTTAGTCCTGGTATCTATGATGAGTTTATTTATACATTATCTGTAGTTTACTCGGATTCATCTGGAATTATTTCACCAACTAGCTGATCCTCATCTAAACTGACCTCGTAATATAATTCTTTTAGAATAGGCTTCTTAACACACTTTTTAAATTGTTTATTTGTGACATGTACGAGATATGCACTTTGTCATTAGACATTACAGTAATGATGTGTCCAATCGGAGCTCAAATCTCAACCCTAGTTTTATTTTCTATCTTTTCATGTCCTATGCAGCTTTCAGCGCTAATGAAAACATTTTCAAGTTTTACCTACCAAATTTTTCAATTTTAGAAAGATTTTCTTTGTATGCTGAATAATTTCTGCGACCCAATCGAATGCAACAACTTGTCAATAAACTCATCATCAAGTGGGTCCCCGTTCAAGTCGAGAAGTTCTGCACTTGCAAGGTTGATTTAGCTCACTACAACACTGACCTTTTAATTGCTTTTACATTTCAGACTTGATATTTAGAGTGTCTTCCGTCGAAAAAGAGTGGATTAAAAAATGCCATTATTATTTCATATTTACATAACACTTAATTACCAGTATATTTTCAATGACCTCCATCCCTGATATTTCAATTCATATATTTTTTTCTCAATTGCATCGCATAACTACGATGTAAATTTTGCGGACGCCGGACGAGTTCCAATGAAGAACATCTTTGAAAATCAAGAACAGCACTTGCGAAACATTTCAATTTGATTGAACAACTTCTACCTTAAAATTAACCTAGATGAAAGTTTGTAATTTATGTTGATACGCTACACGTCTTTTCGAGGAATTTTGTAAGTACTTTGTAAGAAAACACACAAAAGTCAAAATTTTGTTGTGTCAAGTGCAATTGATGATCATTGATGTGAGTTTTCCTCAAGTTAGATTTTATGGGACTTTTTTTTCTGTGTATATAGATGGTATTATGCTTAATATAAGAACTAAAACATTTTCTGTTGCAATTAGTTTGAGGTTTAATCTTAGTTTTGACTGGAGTATTATGACATTGGAGGCCATGCATACATCAAGTACATGCACCCAGCTAAAGTAGTAAAAAAAACACCAAATGAATGTATTATAATGGGAAATACACATTGTTTCACAGATTATTATAAAAATAATATCTTGAACTTATAAAGTATATATCTTTTATAAGACAATTATGATGAAACATATGAAACAAAACCAGAAGTAATTTCACAGATCTTAATTGTGATAGATCATAATCAATTTAATATATTAAATAAGGTAAGTCTAATACAGGTGAAAGTAAGTTATTTTCAGAATTCAAAAAATAAAAACAAGTAAACTTTAAGTAAAAATTCAGCTTTTAACACCGTACATGTATATATCATCTTCTTATATAAATAGATAGCTATAAAGATGTTTTTCAAGGTCTTAATGTGCAGGCACTTTAAAAAAAAATAAAAAATATATATGTATTTTTTCCCTAAAGACATTATCTATATTTCATCATTTAATGCCGTTTTTAAATAGACAAGCAAGCAAAGAAAGAAATTCAGCATTTAACATATGGGGAAAAATTATTTCATTTACATGGCTACTAAATTGATAGGTTTTTGTAGTTTCATGAGTTATCTCCCCTGTTTTGTCATTTACAACAATTACCAACAGGCTTTTCATTAGAAGTAGGTTCCAATACATTGCATAACCAATTTGAATAATTTTTAAAAAGCATGCAAGTTCACTAATTGGTCTATACAACAGTGCAAGTTGGGATCGAAACACTTAAGATATTTAAAATTTAATACTTGTAGTTGTAGTTATACATGTCACCATATATATAGATTCAATTATGTACCTATTGCTTTTAACAAAAAAGAGTTACATTTACACCCATCACAACAAAAATGTCCATGTGGTAGATTAAGGAGGGGTGCTGCTACCCCGTCATCAAAGAGGTCCTGTTGTGACCCTCCTTCATCAATACTACTAGTATTACATTACTCTCTTGGCTGTCCTGTTAAAAAATAATTCTTTTAAAAGGACACTAGCTGTCATTTCACTGATTCTAATCAAATTATCATATTTGATTTATAACAATGTAAAACATTTATTCAAACTATTAAAAGTTAAAAAAAAAACACCAATAAACAAAGCACAGGCATGAAAATATGTAGCTTCGTTTCGGTTGTATTTGAGTATAGACGCCATTTAATTATTTGTCGAGTTGACTTCTATAGTCATCTGAGTTGACCATATAAGCAATGTAAACATTAATATAGATATAAATATATCAAGCAAACACGTGCTGTTGAATTATTCTAGGACTATTTAATTTCATATTACAGATAAAAAATAAAAGCCAAACGGACGCCCCACTTCAGCAAACGTTTTACTGCCGGTCGGGAGAAGACCAAGCGACCATATTTCTATACCCCAGTCACCCTTGGGGTTTAGATACCAGGATAAACAACAGATTAAACATTTATCGGCTCTTTCTTTAGAAACTTGCTCTCATACTTCTTATTGGTCAAGTATTTGGCATGATCATATATCCAGGAAACCGGGAAATGGATATGAATGATTTAAAAAGCTGCCAAAGTTTTATATTTCTTGTTCTCTCTAATGACTTCAGATACGGAATGGCTTCGTCTTAATTTTCAGGAATTGATTCATTTATCTTTTGGAACTTTGATGCAAGTTCATGGTTGCACTTGATGCAACATTCCTCATCGATGAAATGACGAAGAATGCCGAGCTGGATTTGTTCCTGGAGGACAGACACACTTGTCAAGTGATATTTGTGTACTGTAGATGCCCTGTTTTCCCCCAGTTAATGTACCAGAATTTGTAATATTTGTTTTGATGATGATTTTAGGAGCTATAGGTTTTCCGATTGCAATTTCTTCAGATTTTTTTTGGTCGTCAATACCGCTCTTTAATTTTTTGGCAGATCTTACAGCTAGTACTGATACTCTCATGTCTTTGTAAACAATAGATTTTCTTGCCCTTCTTATACACGGTTTATTGATTACTTGCTATATGTGAATTGGTTTAAAATTTTGAGATATTGATCCCTAGGTCAAGTGTATACGCCTTCGAAACCGGGTCTGCATTTCGAGGAACTTTGTCCTTGATTTTCAAGTTATATCTTTTGGCTAGTAGCCGACTTCAGGCTTTTGCTGGATTTCATTTATGATTTTTTTTGTCAACTTCATAATTCAACAAATTACCATGTTATTTTTGGCATTTTTCCAAGTTGTTCTTTTTGTAGCTGAGTATGAACTCTCTCTCTCTCTCTATCACCCCAAGGGTGAATGGGGTATAGAAATATGGTCACTTGGTCTTCTCCCGACCGGCAGTAAAACGCTTGCTGAAGTGGGGCGTCCGTTTGGCTGTGCGGGATGTATCAAGTTCGCAGTCACGTCCGTCAGCAGGGGACGTTAATTCCGATGCCTCGTGTAAAGCGAGTGCCACGCTCTTTGCACGTTAAGAACCCTTGCAACAACTCTTTGAGGGGTCCGTAGGTGGCCTGTTGCAAGGCAAAATTTCTGTCCCTATCCAATATACCCTCATTTTCCAGTGGCAGTCCAAATTTCATCCTAGATGGCCTCTATTACAACAACCTACCTATTGTATTTATTGTGAACTTGTTCTCGTCCTGAATATGCATGAAATATTTGCCACTGGACGTTAAGCAACCAACAATCAATCAATCTCTCTCTCTCTTGTATATGTTTTTTCTTCAAAACTAGTGTCCATACGATCCCTGGTATGCTGGTTGAATGATTTCCAAGACGAAAGAAAAGAAGATACGTCCTGTCCAGAGGACGATAGAACAACTTTATTGAGTTCCTGGTTTCTTTTAGATTTATTTCAATTATTTTTCTTGTTGATTTTATTGGTGAAAGAGACACCTTGACCTGGTTCTGAAATTTCATTTTAAGTTTGTCCACTACAATTGGCTGGATAATTTTGATCAAGATCTATTATCCCTGAAATTTTCAGAAGAATCAAACAACCCATTGTTGGGTTGCTGCCACTTAATTGGTAATTTTAAGGAAATTTTGCAGTTTTTGGTCATTATCTTGAATATTATTATAGATAAAGAGAAACTGTAAACAGCAAAAATGTTCAGGAAAGTAAGATCTACAAATAAGTTAATATGACCAAAATTGTCAATTGACCCCTTAAGGAGTTATTGTCCTTTAATGACATTTTTACACAATTTGTTTATCATATTTGCTTTAAAAACTCTTCTCTGAAACTACTGCACCAATTTCCACCAAACTTAAGCTGAATTATCATTAAGGTGTTCAGAATAAAGTTTGTGTTTAATTTCGATTTGTTCATTAAAGAATCTGTCATCAAATAATCATACTCTGATTGGCCAATACCTTTATTATGTCTATATTTAGAAAGGGAAATTCTAAACAATACTTTGAATTTTCGATACTGTCAGGTCAATTGATATTGCGCATTATTAATCTTTCGCAGAATTACCATTAAGACTTGATTAAGAATTTCACAGTTAATAACTTTTAATATTTTATTTGCCCACTTTTACACTACAGCTTTTACTTGCCCAATGCAGACTTTTACTTGTCCCGGGCAATCGGTCTACCTTTAATGTCGAACACTGCAAATGACAAAAAAATTAACAGCTAATAAGTCACCGTAGAATACTATGGGAGAATTGTATAAAACAATTTATTGAAAGTACTTAAGAATGTCCCGTAGTCCATCAACTTGAAACTTTCCCCTTAGACCCAAAAAATATTTTCGTGCAAAATGAGGTTTAAAAAAAAAAAAAACCAACACAGATCAAAACATCTTATTTATCTTAAAGTGACAGTGAGGCCTTCAACACAGAGCAAAGAATCTTATTTATCTTAAAGTGACAGAGAGCCCCAATAGACTTAGTAAAAATAAATAAAAAATGAAAAAAAATCCTTACGTACCTACCCTATTTTTTTCCAACATGTGACAGTAAACACGCATACTTTTTTATTTGGCCTAAAATGCATTACAAACAAGGATGTTGCCTTCATTTGACAACATATAAATGCAAGCAAATCAGGGTATCTTTTGGACACATATTCATGTAAATCTTCGAACACAATTCAAAATGTATTCACCTCAGAATGATAAAGCTAAAACAGAAATCTCAGGTTATTCAAAAACAAACAGCTGAATTCCCAAAGTATACATACATTTTAATATTGTAATGTATTATAATGTTATTTTTATATAATGCATCTTACAATATATTTTTTTTATCTTTTCAGTGCACAGTGTCTGAAAAGACTTTGAACATGATAGAACCAGAAAGCATAGATACTGTATATGTTAAAAAAAATGCTCGTAACAGCAGTTAGTGCAGATGACACCAACAACACTAAATTGCCACTTTGGGGTACACATACTGACAAACTGAAGTTGGTCAATCTTACAAAAAAAAAGCAATTTGGTAACAAAATCCTTCAGGTCAGAGTTACAGCTTAACACAACAGGATCTACAACACTTGAAACAATAGATGAAATAGTCAATGCCAAAGAAGATATTCAGAATGAAAATGAAATACAGATCAAAGGCAAACTGAATTAAGTTCAAATTACTTCCACAAGAAAATGTCTCTAATGCCACAAAGTGTTTGATACTGAGTATTTTCAAAGTCAACAATTCACCATGACAATATAAAGATGCCAGAACTGTAAGAGCAAACAAAGAGTTACTGATTTAGCAACAAAAAGACTTGCAAAAATTAAATTAACTGATCTAAATGATCAGATCCATAACATCCTAATTTTCCATGATGTGCTAACAAATTACTGTCAGGCAGAGGCCATTGCAAACATTGATAATTGTATTAGATGGTACTTTAAATCGGTCATTTGATCAAGATAATATTACATGTATTAACCATTGTATCTGAAGTAAACTTGAACCAACTAAATTTTATCAAAAATATTATATTGTTTAGTAAATTTTACCACTTTTATGATAATTCATTCTGATGTTACTTTAAATCGACCACATTCCAATGATAGACTGTAACACAAAACCTGCCAACAGTTTTATTGACTGTGGTCAAGGACAGTTTGGAAAGAGTTAGATCCAGATGAACATGAGGAGGAATGTGTCATTCCATCTACATGGGTAAATCAAGAAACTAGAAAAGTGAGATGGCCTAAGGGAATAAATACCATCAGAGCCATGAATAAACTCCGAAGACCGGAGGAAAAATGGAACACATTTGATCTAGTCAAAGTAAAAATTTCGTCTGGTAGGTATATTTGTGTCCTGTACATAAAAAATGTCTCAAGATCTTGTCGAATAGTTTTTTAATTTTATGCCCCATTTATGTTATCTGGTATGTGTGACCGTCCAATCGTACCTTTTCTAGTTAAAGTTTTTGGTTGAGGAAGTTTCTGGTGAAGTTGAAATCAACTTTCGAAACTTACTATTAAAAGTGTTTCTTATGATATGATCTTTATAATTTTAATGCAAAATAAGAGATTTTATCCCATTTTCAAGGTCCACTGAACATAGAAAATGATAGTGTGAATGGGGCATCCGTGTACTTTAGACACATTCTTGTTTATTTAAGGAATTTTCTCATTGTTGAAGACCATACAGTTTTACTGAGACCTATGTAGAGTTGTCCCATTAGCAATTTTAACACATTATCTTATTTTGATATGTTTTCTTGAAAAGTGTGAGAATAGCAGTAACCAGGTGCTCCGCAGGGCGCAGCTTTATACGACCGCAGAGGTCGAACCCTGAACAGTTGGGGCAAGTATGGACAAAACATTCAAGCGTGATACAGCTCTGAATTTGGATTGTGATCAAATTTTTGACATTACATGTTTTTTTTTACACAAAACAAATGTCAAGACTTTACAAATCAATTAAAGATTTCTTCTTCAAACTTTTAAATCTAAAATTAAATAGTTGACACAGCATAGGTTTCTGACACAGAATGAATGTGGTCCAATGAACTTAAAAGTTTTTTTTTGCCTTTGCCTTTGAGCAATTCACTATGCTGTTGAAAATTAATCCTCTCAAAAAAATGTTTGAAGAAATTTTCTTTTTATTTATGAAATCTGAAATGAGAAACCCCCCCCTTTTTTTCACATCCCTGTTTCCCTTTTTCCAAAACTGATATCAATTCAAATTTCTAATGGAGTTTGCAACAATAACTACTCTTTTAAATACATCATAAAATATTAAAATGTAAAATAAAGTGCTTGTTATCACTGAATGGTAAAGATTGGTTGGTAGTAAAAGTGAATATACATTGTTTATTGTATAAAACAATAAAAAAACTTCATCAGCAACATTTTATATTGGCAAATTTCCAATGAAGTTATTTACATAACGTTATTGGCAAATAAAAATAGAAAATGACATCATAGTCATGTCTGGCAAATGTCCAACATACATTATCTAAAAACATTTTAGATAAGATAAGGAAAAAAAGCTTCATCAGCAACATTTTATATTAGCAAATTTCCAATGAAGTTATTTACATAAAGTTATTGGCAAATAAAAATAGAAAATGACATCATAGTCATGTCTGGCAAATGTCCAACATACATTATCTAAAAACATTTTAGATAAGATAAGGAAAAAAAGCTTCATCAGCAACATTTTATATTGGCAAATTTCCAATGAAGTTATTTACATAAAGTTATTGGCAAATAAAAATAGAAAATGACATCATAGTCATGTCTGGCAAATTTCCAACATATATTATCAACTACTATTCTATACAAAGAAAGGTAACTCCAATTGAAAATTAATTGCTATTGCACAATATTGTGCAATTAGATATTTCTTGTTATTGTGCAATACTGTGCAATTGAAAATTTCTTGCTATTGCACAATACTTGATATGGAATCCTGATTTGGACCAACTTGAAAACTGGGCCCATAATCAAAAATCAAAGTACATATTTAGATAAAGCATATCAAATAAGCCCAAGAATTTAATTTTTGTTAAAATCAAACTTAGTTTAATTTTGGACCCTTTGGACCTTAATGTAGACCAATTTGAAAACTGGACCAAAAATTAAGAATCTACATACACAGTTAGATTTGGCATATCAAAGAACCCATTTATTCAATTTTTGATGAAATCAAACAAAGTTTAATTTTGGACCCCCCTTTGGACCAACTTGAAAACTAGGCCAATAATTAAAAATCTAAGTACATTTTTAAATTCAGCATATCAAAGAACCCCAAGGATTCAATTTTTGTTAAAATCAAACTAAGTTTAATTTTGGACCCTTTGGACCTTAATGTAGACCAATTTGAAAACGGGACCAAAAATTAAGAATCTACATACATAGTTAGATTCGGCATATCAAAGAACCCCAATTATTCAATTTTTGATGAAATCACACAAAGTTCAATTTTGGACCCTTTGGGCCCCTTATTCCTAAACTCTTGGGACCAAAACTCCCAAAATCAAACCCAACCTTCCTTTTATGGTCATAAACCTTGTGTTTAAATTTCATAGATTTCTATTTACTTATACTAAAGTTATGGTGCAAAAACCAAGAATATTGCTTATTTGGGCCCCTTTTTGGCCCCTAATTCATAAACTGTTGTGACCTCAACTCCAAAAATCAATCCCAACCTTCCTTTTGTGGTCATAAACCTTGTGTTAAAATTTCATTGATTTCTATTTACTTATACTAAAGTTATTGTGCGTAAACCAAGAATAATGCTTATTTGGGCCCTTTTTTGGCCCTTAATTCCTAAACTGTTGGAACCAAAACTCCCAAAATCAATCCCAACCTTCCTTTTGTGGTCATAAACCTTGTGTCAAAATTTCATAGATTTCTATTAACTTAAACTAAAGTTATAGTGCGAAAACCAAGAAAATGCTTTTTTGGGCCCATTTTGGCCCCTAATTCCTAAAATGTTGGGACTAAAACTCCCAAAATCAATCCCAACCTTCCTTTTGTGGTCATAAACCTTGTGTTAAAATTTCATAGATTTCTATTCACTTTTACTAAAGTTAGAGTGCGAAAACTAAAAGTATTCGGACGACGACGACGACGACGACGCCAACGTGATAGCAATATACGACGAAAAATTTTGCAAATTTTGCGGTCGTATAAAAAGCTACATAAAACCTTTTTTTATTTTATGTTTCGATCAAGTTTGATTTTTATGATAGTCATGATAGTATATCTGTGAATTGAGACTGATTATCTTTTTCAACATAAATTGTAATACTTGATACTCAATTACAGTTAATATAGAAACTTGCTACAGCTCCACAAAATCCTAAATAGGAAAAATAATATCATATAAAACAAATCAATAATTTTATCATTTAATACACAGATTTTGAATCTGTGAAGAATTCGACTTCACAACCTCTGCAGAAATTACAGATGAGGAAAAGAATTCCCAGCAAGGAGATCTACATTTAGAAGGGAAACGAATTTCAAAGAAAAAAACTTACCCAGAATTTGACACAGGTACATCTACATCAGTACATTTGTTTCACACAATATAAATAATAAATGATAAAATGTTATTTTAAGCAAATGCAATCTTATTTTATTGAATGTGTTGTTTTAATTATGAAATGGCATTGGTCAATAAAATCATGATGTAATGAATTGTCATGATTGCTACCAAAAAGTAATAGACAACATTTTTTGTTTATGTTGTCACCAAATGATAATTTGATTTGTACATGTGACATAATGATCATGTTTATTTCAGGAGATAGAGCTCCAACACTGTCAAATTTACAGTAAAATGTCGAACAATGATCAATATACTAATAATAAGTTTGCTGTTGTATAAATCTTAACAATATGGTTAATTTAAAGTAATTTCTGAATGAAATATCCAAAAAGTGGTAAAATTTAGTATTGATTGATTGATTGTTGGTTGCTTAACGTCCAGTGGCAAATATTTCATGCATATTCAGGACGAGAACAAGTTCACAATAAATACAATAGGTAGGTTTATACAATAGAGGCCATCTGGGATGATGGTCGGGTAAATTTGGACTGCCACTGGAAAATGAGGATATATTGGATAGAGACCGATATTCTGCCATGCAGCAGGCCACCTACGGACCCCTCAAAAAGTTGTTGCAAGGGTTCTTAACGTGCAAAGAGCGTGGCACTCTCTTTACACGAAACATCGGATTTAACGTCCCCCTTCTGACCGGACGTCACTGCGAACTTGATACATCCCGCACAGCCAAACGGACGCCCCACTTCGGCAAGCGTTTTACTTCCGGTCGGGAGAAGACCAAGTGACCATATTTCTATACCCCAGTCACCCTTGGGGATGTAAAATTTAGTAAAAAAGTATAATAATTCTATAATGAAGGTATAATAAAGACAGAAAATATAGTGAGATAGATATGACATTTAAATGGGAGACTATTTCTAAGGAAAAATTATATACTGTTTTAGAAAGCAGCACTAGAGATGAAATACTTGGTTATGAAAATACACCATTTGAAATAAATTGTTCTGGGGTTGAAAGAGCAGAACAACAACTAAATAATATATTTAAAACATTAACCATGCGCTCAAGTAAAATTATTAAATCCTTTCGTAAAAAAGAAGCCATAGGAAGCTAAACCTTTGGTTCACTGTTTTTTACAATCCAAGATGGAGGAAGACACCCATACCACCTTAAACTTATAAAAAAAATCATTAAAAAAAACTTTTAAATGTATAGTGAAGGAAAAGTATAATAATATCACTCTTCAAAAACTTTTGAATGTATAGTGAAGGAAAAGTATAATAATATCACTCTTCAAAAACTTTTAAATGTATAGTGAAGGAAAAGTATAATAATATCACTCTTCAAAAACTTTTTAATGTATAGTGAAGAAAAGTATAATAATATCACTCTTCAAAAACTTTCAAATATTGATAACAATTCAAAACTTTATCTTTATAATATAGTTTATTGAATAAATGCACATTTATACCCCAATGGGGTTGAAGGCATATATAAATGAACACAATACATCATACAAAAATAGCAACAAAAAACAAACATTATATACATATAAGTATTTATCATGCAGTTGTTGAGTCCACCCTCCTCAGTGACCATGACTTTTTAACAAATGGAGCCGTATACTGCATAATTGACGGACACGAAATACATAAAACCAAGTTATCCACATCATCCATATTATCTATATCAGAATAGGTATTTCTAACTTTCTGCAAAAATTCAAGTCTCAAATCTTTATTTTTAATACATGTAAATAAAAAATGTTCTTCATCATCTATTTTATTTAGACAACAATGTTGACATAAACGTTCTTCCCTTTTTATATTTTTGTGTCTACCCCTCTCTATTTCCAAAATATGGTCACTTACCCTTAATTTAGTATTTTTTTTCCTTATTTCAAAGTTATTCTCTATAAGTAAATAAGGCTCAGTTTCATATTTCTTTTTGATTTTACTATAGATAAATAATTTATTATTTTCTGTTAAAGAATTTAATTTTTTAAAGAACAGCTTTTTATAGTGTTCTTGCATACTATCTTTCATGTGTTTATTCATTTTATATTTTTCTTTTGTTTATCAATATTTTGTATATCAGATATATTTAAATTATTTTCATGAGTTATATTTTTTACAAAAGTATACCTAGAATAGGTTCCTGTTCCTATGTTTGCATTTTAACCCGTCAGGGTTTCATGTTTTTTGCAATAAAGTATTATAGTAACTATGCCGATGTTGTAGGCTTTCCTCAGTAGTATACAATCTTCTTCAACTCACAAGTCATTAACATAATTTATTCCTTTCAACGTGTGTGCTACCAGTTTCACCAGTCCCTGATTTAACAATCACAATTGTAAAACTGTATGATAATACCAATGATTTCAACATGGAGAAACAGATGTTGTCAATATTGGCTAAAGATTATACTACGAAATAGCTAAAGAAAATGATTCCAGGACTGACAGTTTATGGTAAAGACCAGGCACGACTACATGCTTAAGTGAATGGAGAATGTATTACTAGTATATTAACCTATAGCTTCTTATAAGTATACAAGACAAATTTGCAATTTAAAAATCAAATGTATTACGTCATTACTAAATAATTGTCAGTGGGAGTATACAATTGTATGGAAAGCCACAGTGAACCCCCTGATTATTATTATTATTATTCCCTCTTAAAAATACATGGATAAAAATAAATCTTCGGCTTTGACAATCCCGCCGATTATTATAAATTTTACAATCTTCGGCTTTTTCAAAACATGTAAACATGTAGAATCTCTGCAGGCTTTCAATGCTTCTCATGTAACTTTGTAAACTTCCAATGATCAGGTTGACATAATTTTGATCTGAAAATACAATAACACATTTTTGTTTACTTTGTAACTTCTGGTTTTGATGTACAGTAGGTAAGGGATGTATATGGTATGCCATTGTTCACTGGGGTAAAGCTGATGACCGTAACTGCATTCACGGTCATCCCAAGATGTCGGATGAAAAATTAGGTCAATTTCTGTATTGTCTGTTAAAGTGTTTCTATATCATTTTCTTTACAAATCATACATAGAAACGATGTAAATTTATAAAAGAATCACTCGAAAATCACTAATTACTTCCGAGAAATGTGCATGAAACGGGAAATTCGATTTGAAAAAATCGTTAAGATGACCGTAAATCATAATCAAAATATTTTCAAGATGACCGTAACATAAAACAAGGATGACCGTGATTGGTAAAAAGATGACCGTAACTTGTAAAGGATGACCGTAATTTGTAAAGACTGAATGTAATTTATATAGGACGACCGTAACTTTTATAGGATGACCATCAATTCTAAGAAATATCCGTATTGTATTCAAAGCTTTTTTGTTGAGTTTGTCGATCTCAATAGGGGCTCGGTTAGCGGATATAAATATGTTTCATAAATTTCTTTTTTTAAACTATAATATAATTGGCCATATTTAGGATTTATAACAATGATAGTAAATTGCATATTTCTCGTAAACAATGAAATATTTATTGATATCGACGTTAAAATTTTAACACAAATTGACAGCGATACGACGAAAATTTGAAGAAACATGAATGTGTTCCTAGTACACGGATGCCTCATCTACACTATCATTTTCTATTTTTAGTGGACTATGAAAATTGGATAATTGGCATTAGAATTAAAAAGATCATACCATAGGGAAAATGTGTACTAAGTTTCAATTTTATTTAACTTGAAGCTGGACAAGCGGACAAAGAAACAGACGAACGGACGAACGTACGCACAGACCAGAAAAACATAATGCCAATAAATGGAGCATTAAAAACATTAATAATACCAGAGACATATAATACAATGTCTCTGATAATACATACGAATATTTGGTAATGGAGCCCATGTGTATGGTTCCAGAGGAAGCAGATTAAAATCTTAATTTGTCTTGATATATGCAGGCGGAAACACTTTTGAGATAGAACAAAAGAATCGAAGCTCTGTGTTTATCGAGAAAGCGATAAATGTTAACTGTAATGTTTGATATAGTAACAAAATTTTAAAAAGTTAATAGAAACAAATAAAACGACAATTTTCTTTTTTTAAAAACATCATTTGCATAAGTTTTCAATATATCTATTACATAGTAATGCAAAACAATAAAACAATCAAGTCGACGACATGGTTCTTATCGGGGCCTTTTATAGCTGACTATGCGGCTTTGTTCATTGTTGAAGGCCTTACGGTTACCTATAGTTGTTAATGTTTGTGTCATTTTGGTCTTTTCTGGATAGCTGTCTCATCTTCTTTTTTATATATAGTATCTATAAGTATCTGGATGTAGAAAATGCATAACCTCCTAATTTTTTTTTATCACGGACGGAGAACATATCAATCTTTTAGTTCAGAAATTTTCGTGTCTGCCCTTCCATTATGTGAATCAAGAAAAAATTCCCCAAAACAGGTAACGATTGTATCGAAAAGAGAAAAATCGAGTGCACCTTTTTATGTTAGGGCATGTTTGGGGTGTATATTTTGTCTTTAAAACGTACAAAGGAAGAGTACTTTATATAGCATCTCGCTTCAGATTCTATCATTATTATATATCAAAGCTACAGGTTGACTTTATAACGTAAAAAAATGACAGTACGAAAAGATGAAATATATGGGTCAAGTGAGATACCTATCTAATGAATCACAAAAACAGAGTAGGTGTGTTCGAATAGCTATTTTTTCTAAAAGTACTTGACGACAGTCTTTTAATTTGGATGATGTAAATAGATCTCTTCGAAAAAATATGATTTTCTTGTGTGTGATAACTAGTAATCTTCAACCACTGAAAATGTTTAGTCTGCCCTTCCACGAAATATTTTAAAATTAGAATTTTTTTAAATGCTTAAGAATTTTCAAAAATTCCATCTGACATCCGAACAGACAATATTTTTAAGTTGAATCAATGCAGACAAGATAATTAACTACTGCTCATTAGCTAGTAGATACATTTGTCTTTTAAAATATAACTGACATATAACGATCGATCGTAATGGTGCTATGTGGATAAATTTATCAGTTTTCAAGAGCAAAATTGGCAGAGCGTCATCCCAACAATGACTTCCATTTCTACGATTGTGAGCATGAACTGGCGTAATTGGGAGATAATTTTGAAGAAGTAGAATCCTGACTGTATGAATAACATTTCTGTATATATACAAATTGACAACGTTCCGCCTTGTGATACGCTTTTCGTACAATACTATTTTAAGGATCTACTTCGCTGGAGCTCACCTTCACTAGTTTATTCGAATGATATTTTCAAAATATTTCTGTTATTTTATTTGCACGATAAAATGAAAGACGATATAATATCAATGGGTGTACATGCAATTTTTTGGCATTTTTAAAAATGTGTATTTATTATATGTCATTAAAAGGAATCCCAGAAACAAAAGAAAAATCTTTTGTCGAGCAGTTGAAGGCTGTGTACCGCATTTTTTTCATTATGCTTGTAAGGTGTCATTTTATCGCGCTTTTGTAGCATGTTTTCCCTTCCTGTTCATTTGCATGTCTTTTGGCAAATTCATTTTAATAATTAAACCCTCTACTGTAAAAAAGATACATATGGTAATCTTTGCATTTGAAGCACGTCTTATTTTCTTCTACCTATAGGATAAAACTCTCATATTAATATGTGTATACCAACACGATTAATCATTTGATACAAAAGATAGTTATATAAATACGGATATTTCTTAGAATTGAGGGTCATCATTTAAAAGATACGGTCATTATTTACAAATTACGGTCATCTTAAAAGCAGTTACGGTCACCCTTGTTATGAATCGCTGATTCTGTTACGGTCATCTCGATTGTGATTTACGGTCATCTTGGCGATTTTTTCAAATCGAATTTCCCGTTTCATGCACATTTCTTAGAAGTAATTAGTGATTTCCGAGTGATTCTTTTATAAATTTACATCGTTTCAATGTATGATTTGTAAAGAATATGATATAGAAACACTTTAACAGACAATACAGAAACTGACCTAATTTTTCATCCGACATCTTGGGATGACCGTAAATGCAGTTACGGTCATCAGCTTTACCCCAGTGATTGTTTGTCAATCCATCCTTTCAAATGACAACACTTTGTTCAATATCTCAAAGTAGAAGGGGCTAAATAAAAAAAGTTTTTATTTGGCCCAGATATTACTGATAATTTAACAGTTATCCTAAATATTTCAAAATTTGTCCAAACTAGACTAATAGTCAGGCGGCTACAAGCATATTTCAGAAGAATCGTGCACATCCTGTTACAAGCATGAAATTTGGCATAAACTTTTCTCAACTATTACTCTTTTAATTCAGATAGGGAGGCATTTAAAAAAATATCTCACTTCCGGTAAAATCCAAAATGGCGGACATCATCTCCTACTAAATTAAATTTCGACTTAAGGTGGTACCCAACACTTTCACTAAAATTAATTTGGCTCGTTTAATTTTCATAAAATTTTAACAAAGTATTTACTCTGACCCTTTAAAAAAAATAAAAAAATTTCAAAAATTTTGAACCAACCGTTTTATCAGAAAAATTACACTGGTTATATAGCAGATTGACAAACACCAATTTTGATCATTGAGAAGCATAATACTCCCTTAACACCACAATGTAATTAAAACATTTAGGTGACTTTACAGAGTTATCTCCCTGTAGTGTTATGTACCACCTTAAAGTATGTTTATAGGCGTACTACGAAACATAACAGTACAAATTTGGCACATCCTTTCTATTGTGTCTGTTTTTGATATCATATTAAGCACACCTTTTTAAAATTCCATACTTCAGGTAAAATAAAAAATGGCAGACAAAAAAAATTTGGTAAATTTTAATGATATCAAGCCAGTTCAGTTCAAACTACTATCACGTGGTACAATTCTCATTTACATATTATGAATATAAATTAGAAAAACCACTACTAATTTCTGGCTATCTGATCATAGAAACTGTAAAAGAGATTATATTGTTTGCATCTATCCATGTATAATACAAGCCACTTGCCATATGCCAGGCATTTGGAACTGAACCAGAATCACTTAAGAATGACATAATTAAATTGAAATCAGTCTTAGCAAAAAACTTTTCCAACTCTGAGATACAGAAAGTTTCCCGTCTTTCAACAACCAACAAGTGTGAAAGTTTACACAGTAAGGTACTTTCATTTGGTGCAAAAAAATACTATTTGGACAAGAAATTTTGAAGGTTTATGTCATTCTGCCGTCTATTCCTCATCTCTGGGAAATGGGAAATCCTGTATATTACTTGCATGTGCCATAGGACTAAAATACAGAAAGACGGACCCATTTATTAAAAATATGAGACTACGGGACAAAACAGGTGAATACCATAAGTTCCTCAATTATTTTTTCTCTGCAAAATTGGCTCAAGCTTAATAAAAATGAAAAGGGTAAGCATTCCCTTGAAAACTGCAACCAATGCAATGTTACACATGGAGATGCTTCTTTTTTACACAAAAGTTATCAAGACAGTCCATTACAAAAAATCTGCAAAGACCTAGTTAATAATTTGGAGGATCATAATGTATCAACTTCAAAAGATCAGGGGGAAAAACTGTACACACAGTTGTCAAGGTGTTAGAACCAGTGATGGAAAAAGCATTTGATATAAACTGCAAAACCACACTTGCAGAAGTTCTAAATTTGTTACCAAAAGAGTCATCAGCAGAAAAAAATCAAAAAATCATTTCATCCATCAAAGAAACTAAAAAACAAATAGAATCCTCCTTCCAAAGTGATGACAACGATTTAAAAATCCTTCTATCAACTGGAAAATCTTTTCAACAACATGACAATGAGCGAATGAAGCTTCCTACATCTCCACAGAAGATGCAGAAAAACTGGTAAAAACAAACCAAACAAAAACCTCCACTGGTAAAAAAAATCGAAAAAAAAAACAATAGGCCATTATGACTCCTACTCATTCGATACGGAAAGTTTCCTTACTGAGGTACGACAGTCAACAAGTACAATAATGAATTGGTCAAGATTAGCTAGGAAATATGAAGTTTTTTGTAAAAAATAAAATCATTCAAAATGGTGGCCAAGTACATTATATTTGTCAATATCTTTATACCAAGCATTGTTAGCCAGATATAAAATGTTTTTCAATTGTCTGAATCTAGTTATTATTATATGTAATTAATATGCATATTATGTAAATGTTAAATTTTAGTAAAACTATTGATGTCTAAAAAATTGATAAGACAATTGGATGTAAAGAAAAAAAGCATTTGAGTATCAAATTCGATCAGTTTTTGATCTCAAAATGAATATTGACAGCTAATTTTTTTTTCAAATTAATGAAATATTTCTAGTTATATTGATGGTTTGCTTCTTTATACTGAAACTGATAAATAATGGAAAAAACAAATAAACTAAAGCCTTGAAAAATAAGCAAAATTGTTTAACACGCCAAGGAGCAATGAAAGGAGGATTAAGTCAAATGCCATAAAACAAATTACTAAGCAGATTAAAAGACTTGCTGACATTCATACTATAAATGTAGAATTGTCTGTGGTATGTTGTGTTAGAGACAACGTTCAAGAGAGACAACTAATAAAGTTGCCGACTTTTATTTTAAGATTCATGTCAAGCCCGGCATTCAAAATGGGGATTCTGGCGGATTGTCAAGAATGCCATTCTGCTTTAAAGGTTATATGAATAATACGGCTGAAAACAATAGTATCACGACAACACTACAAACTGCTGACGCACAAGCCAATGATGAAATTGATTGGACTGTAACACTATCAACATACACCGTGGAAATGACCGACGATGAAGTTGAAAAATTATCAAGTCCGTTAGGAAGTATGTCAGAGAAAGTGGAACAAACAAATGATAACACGCAGTGATTCACAAATCCGGGATCAAATTAGAAACTAATTTGCAGACAAGTTGTAAAATACCATTAAGACATATTATCAAAGCACAGAGTCAGGATCTCTATTTAAGGCAGATAATAAATTTGAAAATTCACCATAGATCAGATTACGAGAAACGTCAATTCAATCATGCACAGAAAATTGTTGTCAGGGACTGGGATAAGCTACTGGTATATTAAAAGGGGATTTTACAAAGAATTGTAGCCATCGATGGAAAAATTTAAGAACAGGTAGTCTTGTAGTATAGATTATGCGTACTGATGTCGTTTATCGTCTTAACTAGTTGTTATATTGTTCTTTCATTTGTCTCTGTTCTATTTTTAATATTACTTTTACTGTTGAATGGTTTTAATAAAATCAACGGTACCAATTTTGTTGCACCAGATGCGCATTTCGACAAAACATGTCTCTTCAGTGATGCTCGTGGCCAAAATATTTGAAGTCCAAAGCTTATATAAAAGATGGTGATATCCGTTTGACGTGGTCGGTACTTATACATCTCGTCAATGTGTTTGTATTGGCTTTAAATTTTGAGTGGTTTGTTTTGTATATGCGAAATTTTGTATTTATTTTGTTCTTATAACGTGACTCTACTTTAAGAGATCCCGTCAGTATGAAATTGTTCTATTATATGTCGGTATGATATATTTCTATTATGAAGTACTAAATACGTTGAACCACAAACGTCAAAATCATTCAATCGCGTATTTTTGGATTCTTATATATATATATAACTTTTGGACTAGTTTAAATCTCGGTCTATTTCTGAAATTTATTCTTACATACTTTTGATTTTTTAACCCTGTATGCTTACATTGCCTATTTAAAATTGTTTGTATGCACATTATTGTTTGTATGCACATTAAACGACAAAGCTATGTGACGTATAAAAATTTCTGACGTCAGCCACTCAAAAGAATCAATGTATTAGTAGATTGTAAATGTGATTGTGTTATGTTAAATCGTTCCTAGTGAAATTGTTACACGATGATGACTGATGTACCCAGTGTTGAATATTTTGTTTAACGCATCAATGATATACATTAAATAAAAAAATATTAAATAGTGCTAAACATACTAAACAGATCACATCAAAAGTATTTTATGATTACTTTGTTTGAGGGTTAAAATGAGAATATAATGTATGAAACATGGAATTCAAGATGTTCACGATCACATTCAACTGCAGGCAATAGCCAATTATTACAATGCAAAAGAAAGCATTAGTCGGAAACGATTTTAAAGAAAGCTATCAAATAAATAGTTTTGTTCGTCACCAAATCTCCTTATATGGACATTCGCTTTGATAGTTGTTGTATTTCTTAGTTTGTTCGTCCTCGACTTTTTGCATGTAGTGTTCTGTTTACATTTGAAGTGTATTTAATTTAATCACCATTATTACAAAATATCGTAATGTTTTCGCAAGTACGATTTATGAAATGCAGTTGAACATCAAAGTTACTTTCTGTAGGCATTCTCTTCAAGCTGAACACTTTTTTTAAAGGTAAACTCCCGAACATACCAATCACTCATTTCCTGAAATTATGGAGCAGTTGAGGTTGTATAGTGTATACGAATTCAGAACGATAATGGTTTTTTTCTCAATTTGTCATCACGGAGCAAATTTATCTCCAACAGTTGCCATGGCATTTGTGCCAGAATCATTGGATATAGAGTTGTCGAAATTTGTACCACAAAAGTGGGGATTCTGATTTTCTCTTGTGGCAATCATCGAGACTCAAAACCCATAGATCCTACGACATTAATCTGAAGAAATTTTTTATAAGAAAATAGTTTAAACTGTCCTTTCTAAGCACAGTTTTGCATAGATATTATTTCAGCAAAGGAATCAGAATTTACATGGCAGTTCCCGTCGAGAAATGTATGTGATATACATTAAATAACAAAAATATTACATAGTGACTGCATTGCTACTATACAGATCACATCAAAAATATTTTATGATAAAAAGTTCTTTGTTTGCGGGTTGAAATGAGAGTAGAAATGTAAATAACATGGGATTCAAGATGTTCACGATCAAATTCAACTGCAGTCAACAGCCAATTAATATAATATAAAAGAAAGTATTAGTCGGAAACGATTTTTAAATGAGAGCTATCAAATAAATAGTTATGTTCGTCATCGAATCTCCTTACATTGACATTCTCTGTGATAGTTGTTGTATTTCTTTGCTTGATCTTGCTCGACTTTCTGCGTGTAGTGTTCTGTATACATTTGAAGAAAATTTTATTTCATCGCCATTGTTACAACATCGCGTAATGTTTTCGCAAGTACGATTGATGAAATGCACATGATCATCAAAGTTATTTTCTGAAAGCACTTCTTTCAAGCAGAACACTTTTTTTTAAAGGTGAACTCCCGAACATACCAAACACTGATTTCCTGAAATTATGGAGCAGTTGAGGTTGTACAGTGTATACGGATTCATAACGCTAATGCTTTTCTTCAATTTGTCATCACGGAATAAATTTATCTCGAACAGTCTTGCCATGGCATTTGTGCCAGAATCATTGGATATAGAGTTCTCGAAATTTGTACCACAAAAGTGGGGATTCAGATTTTCTCTTGTGACAATCATCGAGACTCATAACCCAAAGATCCTAAGATATTAACCTGAAGAAAATTTGTATTAGAAAATAGTTTACATTGTCCTTTCTAAACATTTTTATGTACATATATACATTCAGCAAAGGAATCAGAAGTTACATGGCAGTTCCCGTCGAGAAATGTATGTGATATACATTAAGTAATAAAAATTTTAAATGGTGACTAAAATTGCTACTCAACAGATCACAGCAAATATATTTTATGATAAAAAAAGTTCTTTGTTTGCGGGTTGAAATGAAAGCAGAAGAAATGTATGAAACATGGGATTCAAAATGTTCACGATCAAATTCACAACTGCAGGAAATAGCCAATTAATATAATGTGACAAAAAAAGAGTAAGTCGGAAACGATTTTAATTTAATTGTGTCACGCACCGGGGGTACGCACAATATTTGGTTGCGTTATTTTATCTACTGAATATTCGGATTCTCTTTATTATTGATGCTGGGCGTCAAAATTAAGTAGGCTTTGGGTAATAGACGATAAATGCCAAGGATGATAGTTATAATGAAATCCCGGTTTATAATGCTTTATTTAATATCTTGATTTACTTTTGCCTAGCCAGTGCTTTCTAAAAGCAACGAATTAGTAATATACTGAGCCAGTGCTTTACTTGTTTTATATTTACTTTATTTGGGCCAGTGTATGTGTTGGACTGTTTGGTCTGAGTCACTTCTTTGCTCTGATTCAATGATTTCCCGTCTGGAAATGCTTTACCTCGTATACCGCCAATGCTTCTCTCTGAAGCCACTGCTTCTTCAGCAGCTATACTTATTTCATCACTTGGCTCCTTATTCAGGACCACTGCTGATAATTATTATTCATAACTATAGATTAATCTCGCCTTTCTTCTGTCGTTTGTTATAAATCCAACCGCTCAGCTTGAATTCAAAACCCAGAACAATGTGAACTGCGAAAACCTTGGTATATGTAGTAAATTGTAGACTCGTCCATACAAAAGACTATTCTAAAAACGACTTTATCACTAAAACGTTTTACAACACCTAAGCATATATGATATAACAAAGCACTATTCTGACGGTTATATACTTTGTAACAACTGATCATGATCGTGGGAATTCTGGATTTATAGGCCAATTCCTAATCCCAAAACAATTACTACTTACCCAGTAAAATGTAAACAAACCGAAAGCGAAAGTACAACCATATGTAAATAAATGAAGGAAATGGATGATATTTCTTTCTGTTGGACTTTACAATTGGATTATTAAATAAGCAAGAACCAGGTAAGTTTCCATAATCATCACATTACCCACGCCTCAAATAAATGTGTCCCGGCATTTTCCAAAATCAATTGAGCACATCTACATCAAGTGGACATTTTTCAGTCCCAAACTCTATCCGGGTATTGCCTCGAGCCATGTCATTCGAAAACCACAATTCTAAATATCATTAAACAACTGTTACTTCTTCAGTAACTAATCACTGAAACAGCTGTTATTTTATTCAGTAACTACCCCTAGAACAACTTGTAAATGTATAATCTACCCGACATGACAAGATTCCCACTCAACTGTTTTCTATTACTTAACATGGGCATCAACTTTAGAAGTTAACTTTATTCTAAGAACCCTTACATTATTTTCCATCTGTATTTCAAATATGCATGCTTACAGATTTTTGAACAAGTAATTTTGACCATGAAAACCAACAAGCCAAATAGTACATTTGAAAACCACCGAAAACATCACAAAGCCAAAACACCGTATGAAATAATTTTGCCTAACAACCCGCCACTTATGGACCACTCAAAGAGCTTGTTGAGAGGGATCTTTTACGTGCACAAAGCGTGGTACTCCCTGAACACGAGGCCTCGGATTTAACGTCCCCATCCGACGAACATCATTGTTATATATTCAAAGAAACAAGGCATTATATATAAACAATAAAACACAAAAGTTTTCATAATTCTTGGAAATCTTTTTCCTTTAACAAGTAACCAAATATCTTTATTGTCTGTTGTTTGCGATCATTCACTTGTATATAAATCACACGATAAAGCTATCAGAATGCGTATCCCATCGGACTGATCACTGAATCCTGTCTAGCATACCTGGCTATGGTATTTGTATGCTTATTATATCAAATGTCACATCATCTTTACCAGATTTCAGTTTCCTCTACATCTTTTCCGTTTTCCTTATATCTTCTAACCACTCTTCTTTCAATCAGCATCAATCCAGAGGTAGCTACTGGCCTGACAACCTGTGCTGGTACAAGGCTGTGAATGGTTCAAGTCGTATTTGTCGTAACAGTTCATATGTCCATAGGCGAGGACGAGAACAAGGGTGGTGATGGGTTTGACACGGAAATGTCATCGGAATCTGTATCCATCATTCTCGGTTTTAGAAACGAGTTTGTCACAGGAGGTACCACTACAGTTGCAGTTGTGGTTGGCAACATAGGCAATGCAAATCTATTGGCTAACGAACTCTTTAGGGTATCTTTGAAGAAGTAGCCACTGGTAGAGGAGACGTGCTTTTCCTAATTACTCTGCCTTTGATAAGTGATCCTGTAACCATCACTGATGTACTTGTGCTTTTCTTGGATTTTGTAGGCTATCCAAGGACATCCGATAGGGTGCCTGTGTATTGTTTCTCCCATTCACTATCGGTATCATCAATGGCTGGGGTATAGAAATATAGGCACTTGGTTTTTTTCCCGACCGGCAGTAGAACGCTTGCAGAAGTTGGGTGGCTGTGCGGGATGTATCAAGTTTGCAGTCGCGTCCGGTCAGAAGGGGGACGTTAAATACTATACTTCGTGTACAAAAAGTGCCACGGTCTTTGCACGTTAAAAACCCTTGCAACAACTCTTCGAGGGGTCCGTAGGTGGCCTGTTGCAAGGCAAAATTTCCTCTGCGTGATTTCAATTGAGTTTCCCTTCTCAACTGAAATTTCCTGTAGTCTCGACAGCTACTCCTTCTCTAACTCCTTCGACTTTCCTTGGAGGAAGGGATAGGCATACTTGTCTGGAGTCATTTTCAGGGGGGGGATCTATTTTCCGGCATTAAGGTTTTGTACCTCTGGAAGACCTGAGGACGGTCATTCGTCAGTGCTGATCCTCTTACAAATTTGTTAAACATACTGCCATATCCCATATACTTAAATTTTTGTGTTTTCTTTACTTGAATTAATACCAAGACCTCAACTGGTTCTACTGTTGAAGTTTTCAGTTAAGCTACTGCTTTTTTGGAAAGTTTGCTATAGCTTGCTATTGCTACTTTCCATAGGCGTCAGCCTCAAACTTCTGCCGACAGATTATCGCAATTTATTCTGTTCCGAGATAATTTAGTACTAGTATTAGTGTTTGAATTCTGATTCTTGGAAGGCTTTTTTCTCTTCAGTTTTGTTGTAGCTGGCATCACTTTTAAGAGACTTTCACCTGACTTAGCTCCTTTACGTTCATGTGTCTAAAAACAATTCTGTCTCAAAAGTATTAATTCACTCGTTGTGAAGCTTCTTTACGATGTACGAAAATACTCGTGTCTAAAAACAATTCTGGCTCAACAGTATTTATTCCCCCGTTGTAGAGCTCCTTGTACGTACATGGTCGAAAACATACTTGTGTCTAAAAACAATTCTGAGTAGTAGAGAGAGATGTTTTAGGCACCCCAAAAACGCGTGGAGTTTTTTTAGGAAATGGTATATCCCGTGGAGGAATGTATGTGATATACCTGAAATGACTAAAAATAGGAACTGATCGACTTGTTACTCTACAGATTACGTTAAATATATTTTACGACCTAAAGTTATCTGTTTGAAGTAGCAAAATAAATACACTATGGATCTCGGAACGGCATAACCATCAATAGATGTGTACCGCAATGCAATATTAAGGTTTTTTTTTCAAATGACCCCGTCATTGTAGTAAATAACATTTCCAGGTCTAGGGCGTGTTGATGGTGACCACGTTTTACGTTTGTTGACCTCGCGTTTTCCTTGTTGGCTAAGTGTGGTCTTCTGCGTAAAATCAAAAGCACGTAGGCAAATGGTGTATTCTTCAGACCGCCAGGTATGCAGTCGAACGATAAATGGTGATTCACGATTTGTGAAAAGCCTCCTGAATTTTTATGACCTTCTAATTGTCCACGAGGATTTTAGCTTTAAAGTATTCAATTTGTAATTCTTTTGAAATGGAAACAAAAGATGAACATGTAAGAAGCATGTACGTTTGCAACTTTGGTCATAAAATTTTAAAAATATGTATACTTATTCTTAAGTTAAGTCGTTTTTGTTCTTCAGATGTAGAAGCAAACGAAATATCCTCCTCTTGTTCCTTAATGGCTGTTGTGTTTAATTGTGGACTTCACAACCATCTACCTAGCCATTGTTGGTATATAAATTCTATAGTTAATCTCTGCCTTATATTATTGCTTGCATCCTGATGGTCCATTTTCTTTGTGTATCTAAAGTAAAGTTGACATCTTTGCCCTTGTGTGCTGTTGAAAACAAGGATCGCTTCCTTCTTTCTAATATAATTTGTTTGTTGGAACCAACATTTATATTGAAGTTCTGTCTGTAAATAGATAATACAATGCATTTTGAGTATTCCAATGATCAGTATCCCATGTTGTGAATTTTCTGAATTTAGCTTTTCTGCTAATAGATAGCAAGCTAGTACAGTACAGTAGTTGCGTCTTTAAAATATAATGCTAATTTACTGGTAAACACATCACTATGTAGCAATGTGTGATATAGAGCAACCAATTCCCTATCGAAAGAGGAAGTGTTCAGATAGTTCCACTCATAAAGAACAATTACCTCACTCTTAATATCAGCATTATGTTCGCACAACCCACAAGGAAAGTGAATCATATCGAATTGGTTAATATTTTCCATAGCATTTAGAACTTCGTCTATTAACTGTAGAAATTCCATCTTCAAAGTTCGAATTTTTATTTATGATGTATTTCATCATGACCTAATATTGACCTCAAATTGAAAGTCTTAAAATAATAATGATAATTTTGCAGTTTATAGTTATAGGTAACCTTTCAAAAGATGTACCCACAAAAATATACCTTTGAGAATTATTTCGTTGTAAGTTGTGAACAGACGGTCGGTAATTTTTGAGCTTAATGTATAAAATGTAAATCGAAAGGAACATTCTATACACATTATGTATGCAGCAAACTCTCATCGTTTTTTTAATATGTAAGCTTGAAATTGCAGCGAATTTTTTTTTCGCACTCGGTGACCGTTTTTCTCAAACAGTATTAGAGATATAAACTTGTACATGGATACATAGCAACTGTGTCGGAAATTAAGTATTCTGTTCTCTGTTTTCATCAGTCATTTGTTCTTCTATGCTTCCGGGATAACTCTTTGCACGTTAAGAACCCTTGCAACAACTCTTTGAGGGGTCCGTAGGTGGCCTGTTGCAAGGCAAAATTTATGTCCCTATCCAATTTACCCTCATTTTCCAGTGGCAGTCCAAATTTTCCCGACCATCATCCCAGATGGCCTCTATTGTATCAGCCTACCTATTGTATTTATTTTGAACTTGTTCTCGTCCTGAATATGCATGAACTATTTGCCACTGGACGTTAAGCAACCAATCAATCAATCAATTCACCATCTCCTGGTGGTGAATAAATAGTTAAAAAATCATCATGCAAATGTAATATGTTTGAAACTTTGTAGTTATGTTTTGCAGTGTGGCAAACAGCTTGTGACACATGATCAAACTTGTTTGGACTGGAACGACAACCAAAAGGTAACCTAAAAAAGAAATAATACATCTCACACCATTTTATACAGAAAAGTGACCATTGATTAGAAGAAATAGGACAAATTTTAAATGCTCGGGTATATCGTTTTTACAAAGCCATGAGTTCCTTCCTAGACCCAAGATGATATCTATGGCATCATCAATCTTGACATAAGACAATGAACAATCATTTTTATCAATTAAATCTTTTATGTTCCTCATCATTGTGAGGGGAAGACAAATCTAAAATTAATCGTTACTATAACACATATCTCAGATTGAGGACAAATAAATTGAAATTATATTTACCCTCATTTGGACATTTCTTTCCTCTCTACGCTGGACAGCTAACTCTTCCCTTGTTGGTAATGCTGGTCCATACACAGGCCTTCTATTTATTCTACGACCAACATTTCATGGACCTCGTCCACGAAACTGGCGACGTCCACGACCACGTCCCCTACCTCTGGTAGGCCTTTCTGGACTTGAGGACGATTCCCGACCATCGCCGTTGTTGGAAGATGGAGATTCAGATCTACTGTTTCCTGACTGTCGTGAAATCTACATTGCAATAAATGAATTTGTTTAGCTAAAATTAATTTTCAACGTACATTGATATATAAAAAAGAAAACAAAAACGAAAGACTAAAAAGATGTAAAAATAGAGCACTAAAAAGTGAAAAAGTATATATATATATATATATAATATATTACGAGAATCGGAGAAAGAGTTTGGTACAGACTAACTTGTACAAAACCTGGTTCAAATTATAACTATTATAAAACTAAATCTTAGTTGTACACAACAAATACATATATTGTTCTTTTCAAAAGCAAATATAAGATAAATATGGGCCGCCTTTTAACACAACCCAAACTCTTTAGTACTTCTACTTTTATATTACAATTATTTAATTGCTTATCGAAAACTCAAATATTACGCAAATTAATGGCAAACCTTATCACATAAAACTGTTCTAAGTTAACATACTAAGCTATTATGTGAATTAGTTGTCGTATAAAACAAATTATCATAAACACAGCCCAAAAAGTATCAAATATCACACTATACATTAGTGGTAAGTTATGTGTTCATGTCAACACACTATATCTGTTCTTTTTTAAATTTTATAAAATAAAGGAAAATGTGGTTATAATGTCAATGAGACAAAACAATTTTTTTAATCACTGTATTGAAACGGGTTTTAAAGGTCATAGAACTATGGACAATATACAAACAGCAGCTTCAAATTTTATTTTATTTTATTCAATGTGTTTAAGCACAATTGATTCATACTACACAATAGTCGGCTAAAACATTTCAATATCTTACTCACATATTTGAAATACTGTAAAATGTTGTCAGCAACTGTGACAACATAGGCTAAATGAAGAAAAAAAGTATCATCCTCATTCCAATAAGGCTATAGAAAAAGCATTAAAAATACAATTTCAATCTGATGATGCAGAAATTACTGTTCTATTTCCGATTGAATCTGGAATGAAATCCTTAATCCAGTGGTAGCACTTCTTTAGTCTTGATGTACAAAGCCTGTAGGTCCACTACGATTCCTTCAAATAATGTCGACCCCAAGGGTGACTGGGGTATAGAAATATGGTCACTTGGTCTTCTCCCGACCGGCAGTAAAACGCTTGCTGAAGTGGGGCGTCCGTTTGGCTGTGCGGGATGTATCAAGTTCGCAGTCACGTCCGTCAGAAGGGGACGTTAAATCCGATGCCTCGTGTAAAGAGAGTGCCACGCTCTTTGCACGTTAAGAACCCTTGCAACAACTCTTTGAGGGGTCCGTAGGTGGCCTGTTGCAAGGCAAAATTTCTGTCCCTATCCAATATACCCTCATTTTCCAGTGGCAGTCCAAATTTCCCCGACCATTACCCTAGATGGCCTCTATTACAACAACCTACCTATTGTATTTATTGTGAACTTGTTCTCGTCCTGAATATGCATGAAATATTTGCCACTGGACGTTAAGCAACCAACAATCAATCAATCAATCAATCAAATAATGTCTCAGAGCTAGTTCTGTATGTCTTTATTTAAATGAGCGCATCTAATAATGTACGTTCCAAAATTAGAGGTGTAAGCATTTACAGGTTGGCTTATAGCATGCTCTGTATCTATTTCTTCCCATGAAAAAGTTCTATTTCACCCGTTTCGCCATCATCGTTAGGTGGGCCAAGATGAATGTTCAAATGACTAAGGTTCACTAATGCCACAATGACAATCGAGTCTAGACTAAACTGATGACAGTCTCTGTATGACATTAACAGGTAATTTGCAATACTCTACTTAAATTTCAAAATCTTCTTTAAAAATATAAGTGAAGAGTTTCAATGCCAAATGCTTTATGTTATCCCAAAACTTCGCTACCATAATTCACTATGCTTGACACATATACATGTATCAAATAAAGACAGAAGTGTTTCTGTATTAAAACAGTTTTCTTGAATTTTACTGAATAAACTAAAAACAGCTTTTTACCTTGATTTGACAATATTTTCTGAGTGTTCGTAAAAATACCATGATTATAATTTAACAGCATACCTAAATATATAAATACATCACATAACTCAATATTCTCTCTATTAATGAACCATTTTCATCTGGTTTGATAACACCTCTGTTTTTAAATACAACAATATTAGTTTTTAGCATATTTATATGTGAATTATACCCTTCACAACATATTAGTACAACATCTTTCATTTATTGAAAGTAACTTTATAAATAACAAAATATACACATACCGCGTTATCGGCAACATGATGAATGTGTATGGCAACATAATAAAAAAAGTATTAATTTGCAAGTTTCATCAGACTTTAACTAGTTTTTCATATATATCTTACTTTCAAGAACTAAAAGATAGCATTACATTCCTTAAAAACAACTCCATTAATTTAAGTTCAAAATTCAAATGGTTGTCTGTTTAATTTTGTTTTACTGTTTCTTGATATTTTATCTACAGCTTTGAAACTAATATAAGGAAATACAAAAAGCATCTTTAAAATGCTGAATATTGATATTATAAGACCATCACAACTACTTAATAATATAATCTTTTATTTGTCATATAAGTAACATTATACTTGTGTCTTAAACAAAATTAACAACAACAATAAAATAACTGAGTTGAACACACGCATATCTATATATATTTAATACAATATATATTTTGAATTTGAATGTTCATAGTTATTTTCTATACTTCTTTTGCACCTCATTATTTACATCCTTTTCTTTCTCCATACATAGTTCGTTTGCCAACTCATATGGGCACATTGTTGTCTTCAGGAGGAAGTATATGATTGCCTCCTTGTGTAGAACAAAGGTCACATAGTTGTCAGCAAAACTAAAATTATAAATAAACAGAATTTAAACTTCAGCTTGTAATGGTTAAACATTTTTATTCCTATGTGTTTGTATGTAAAGTCATTTTAAGACATCGACATATTTATGCATCAGATCTTTTGCTACATCAATAGAAAACGTAACCGTGGCGTTTTCGTCATGAACCTTACCAAATATGAAACTGACTAACGGCTATACGGCTCCATAGGGAGTCACCACGTCACGGTGTTAAACCAATCACAGCGTCATAATTAAATAACCACAATGCGATAAAAATTTTGATGTACCGATTATCAGGTTGTCTGCATGTTTACATTGTAAAATAACATCACAATATGAGGCTTTTTGTCGAGTGAGCGCAGTTTACAAACGACATTTTGGAAGCATGCATTTTGTCAAAACTTTCAAAGCCTGTTAGTGAGATTGAGATATTTTTTTCTGGCAAAAATTGTAATTTACAACATTTTGGAAGCCCAGCGACGATAGGCTTTAATTGTTATAAGAAAATAAGCATCCCTTATAAATCGACAGATGAGCAACAAGATTAAACTTACAATTTATATTTCAAAACAATATTACTATTTCAATATTTTTCAGCTTTCTTATTCTTCTGCCGCCGAATCTGAAGGGAACCTGGTGGTTGTATACAAGTTCTTCTGTCAAATACTTCAACAGAGCACTAATAATCTGCAAAAAAAACATTAAATCACGAACATTCAAGATATATACTGTGAAGACGATTAATGTTTAAGACAGTCTATATATTATAAAAAGTCAAGATACAGTACCGACACATTTGAGTTCAGGTAAGTGAAGTACTAGGAAAAGAGAGAAGCATTCACTGATATGAGGCAGGCATTACCTGTAAATGAGAACGAAGTCTGTATGAATTATTTATTTGTAACTTAAAAATATTTGTCAAAAAAAAAAAAGAAACGGAAATACCGTAACGTTTCCAATTTTGGTTCTGTTGTTAGGGATTTTAGTTGTGACGTTATTTAAGTTATGACGTCATATGCTATGTAAACAAAGAAACGCTATCATCAAGTAACGTTTTTTTCATATGAAGGAATTATTAAAAATGAAATTGGTTTTCCGTTCCTTCCTGTTTATACAGGCTAGAGTGATAAATATATATTTTACTCAAAGAGTCGTACAAACGAGACCGGAAAAAGGAAGTACATAGTAGATTTCTGCGCAGGTCCGGGATTTCAAAACATGACATAAAAAAAATTGAACGATTTTGAGTTCATTAGTACAATGAAAAATTCGGGAAATTTTCCCGATTTTTTTTTATTGAATTTTCTACTGTTATTAGGGACTTCGTCCCCATATTAACGCCGTTTCTATTGATGTGTTCAACTTTCATAGTTTTAACTTAATAGATTTAAGTTGAAATTAATTATCATTACATTGAAACAAAGGTTGAAACGTTTATTCGAAGTATAATTTTTCAATCATTAACGAAAGTGAAAAGTGAAATAATAATTCGCTTTTAGATGACACTATGTTCGAATAAATTAAGCTAAAAAACAAAAACTGTAAACTATTATCTTGCCTGAATTATTCAATTGCAAGTTGTTTAAACTGAATACTGGGGGTTGTCCCTTTTCCGTAAAAGATTTTACTTTTGTTTTTCTCATTGTGTTTTTTTTATATATATATATATATATTGCGTACAGCATATATTAACAATATCAACGTAAAATTGAGAATGGAAATGGGGAATGTGTCAAAGAGACAACAACCCGACCATAGAAAAAAACAACAGCAGAAGGTCACCAACAGGTCTTCAATAAAGCTAGAAATTCCTGTACCTGTTGGCGTCCCTCAGCTGGCACCTAAACAAATATATACTAGTTTAGTAATAATAAAGGTCATACTAATATCCAAATTGTACAGAAGAAACTAAAATTAAAATAATACAAGACTAACAAATTTGTTAAAATAATCTGAGGAGCCATCGTACTATTATGTGTTATGATAACAAAATGTGAAGGTGGTGATCATATTGAGTATAATAGTACATTGGGCAAATTGTTGTTTTACTTTCTCATTGACATTTAACTCTACAAATAATCAAGCAGACCATTTTTCTTAATATCATTTACTACAAACTTTTAATACAATAATATTTCTAAAAAAAATAATTGTGAGCTGCAAAATTTTCAGTAGAACTCGCACTCAGTTTTAGTAAGGTTTATGTTTTTACTTTCTAAAAATGTGTATTTTTAGCCTTGCTAATAACTGATGCGTTTCTTTTTTTAGCATTCTTTTTAATGACATACAAAACAGTTTCATTAAAATGGAGGTTTTCTGATGTTGGACTTAATGTTTGTGCCTTGGCCAAAAGATATATGTGTGCATTCACAACACTTCCTTTTTTTGTCATCAAATAGTTGAATCTACGCCCAATATCTGCAGAGGGTTGACCTGAAATATATAATAAAGAAATCAATAAAGGTGGTAGTTTAAAAAATAATCTTTGATCTTAAAGTTGATTTTAAATCATGTATAAATCTATATATTAATCTATGCTGCATCGTACATGTGCAATGTTTCAGCATTTATCAACTCAGTCAAATGCTTTTTAAATGCAGTCATAGATAGTATCGTTTCTCCTTTCCCCAATAAATGCACTTGTGCACATAGTCACCATGGCTTAAATGTAAAATAGAGTACCTTGCATTGTTTGTCTTGCTTTTGCGAACAGCATTACTATTACATTTTGAATCCACTAATTAATATATATTTAAAAGCAAACATAATCATTGATGAAAGATTTATGCAACACATTGCAGGTGAGCGATTCAAGCTCTTAAGAGCCTCGTGTTCTAGTAGCAGTTAACCTCGAGAAATTTACATGTTTGACTGACGGACTCTGTGCAGGTTGTAACAAAGAATTCTCTGATTTGAAGCAACACCCAAAAAATATTTAGGTTCCTTTGGAGTCATTAATTATTGTCGGTATATAACAAAAACATAACATTGGTGATATCAAGTAAACAATATTAACTAAATCAAAATATCAAATTTTAACAGGTAACTTCATTTCAATTGATTTGTAATCAAAATTTCTTCTTCTTAGTTGTCTGGACTAGTCTCATTTCTTCAAGGGTCATGGTCTCCCTGTAATGATCATGAACGAAAATTAATACGTTTAAAGTGTACAAATCATTTTTTCAATGTGATCACCATCATTACAAGTAAACAAATTAGATCTTTGCATTCAAAGTTCATTATGAACAATTAGAGAAGTATTGTATTTTTTCAAACACGTGCATGTATACATGTATTTTTACCAAGAATCATTAATACATTAAATATTGTTACTAATAAGCTTCTAGATGATTCATAAATAACCACTCTTAGTATTGTGTGTTTGCTGTTTCGAGATATAGAATATTGATAATTAATCATAAAATAACAATCGCTATAAGGCTGAAAATTTTGGTCAATCAACCCCAACCTTTTTAAGATCAGGTCTGTATCTTGTATAAATCAGCTATTCATCGGCTCATGGATAATATTTAGGTTGGTGTGATTCAACTTGAGTGAGTACTTTAATAAGTTGCATGAACTATCCAAAAATCGATAGTAACGATCTGTTTACATACATCTTATTAATAATTACATTTTGCTGTTTCTCAATCGTTCTTTTTTTTTTATGGTCATCCTTCTCAATGCCCTGTTGATATTCGAACAGCTTCCTTCCTACCACTACAAAAGGAATTCGATCAGAAGGAATGCAGTATCATAAATAAATGACAAGAGTGACTATATACATTTGAATAATTGGAAAAGTGATCTAGTTCTTTGACAAAAGAATAAAACTGCGTATAGTTAATGTTGTTATCAGCTTTAACGTCTACTGTTAATCTAACGAAAATATATGTGTCGTTCCAAAGTCAGCTGTTTTTCCCCTTTTTCAAATGCTAGAAGACTTAATTGTATCGTTACACTAGTTAAGTGTGAAATGTAATTTTATGGTTTCATTATTATAAAGTCAACAATCCTAACTCTAAACAGAGAACAACAATGTTCTTAACAATAAAAAGACACTCCACAAGTTCTTTATCATGTGTTTGTAACTTTCCATGGTCTTTGATCAGTCTAGTCTTCTTCATTCTCTGTGTTTTTATTAATCTGTCCTCAGTTTGGTATTTGCTGAAAGTCCCAGCTTTGGGATTTTTATAGGCCATAGCCTCTACTTTGTCCTTCATACGCTTTACTCCAAACATGTCTTCCTCGTTCCCAGAGCTGCAGCTACTTCTACGATCTCCTTCTATCACATATCGTTGTTGTGTGTCCTGAAATTTACCCAAACATTATAAACTGTTTTAACATGTTCAATGATAACTTTGTTACCTACTATTTTTTAATGTTTCTACCCCCAGGGATTTTACATGTTTTATTATACATCATGAAAACATTGTACACAGACATTATCTTTTTGACAAACAGTGGTGCATTTGTGTTTCAAGTTGCTTATGTTCAAGTTGCATGAATTTGATTACTTATAAAATCTTGGATCTTAGAAAAAAACCCATCAAACTAACATTATTTTCCATTAAAAAAAACCAACATTTTATTAAGTCCAAAGTAAGGAATAAGAAATGTATGTCACGGAGCTGTTTTAAGGCACTGGCTTTTAAGACTAATGTTCAGATATACAAATTTATTATAAACAGGTTCAAAAATATTCACTTCAATTAATTACATTGTTAATACAGAGACACGTTCATTCTCTTTCACTAACTATCTTCAATTCTCCCGCATCTACACATTCATTCACTTTTATCATCACCAAAGCCCTGGCTACTTCATGACTTTCTCACACATTAAATCGTTATTCATTTCAAGATCACACAAGCATAGTGACAGAATATAAACAATTAACAGAGACATAAATTATACGGCTTTTTATTAGAAATGATAATCAGTTAAAACACAGCTGCATCATACATTATAAATTTAGCGGTCAATCAGACAGTCTGCTAAAGTTCATGAAAATAATAAATCTATAAATACTTAACACACTTGAGCATAGCAAATTAATGTGGGCAATTAAATACAGATCTGAGATAAGAATTAAATATGCAAAGTTTCACCCTAAGACATGTACACTGAATTTTTTTTTATTGGTGCAATTCTTTTTTCAAATTTCAAATATATATATATATATATATATATATTGCAGAACACATACCTAATTGAAATGTCTAAAACCCGTATTCTGAGTCTGTCAACGTTTTTCAACTTGACAATTGTATGCCGGACAACAAGTGTTAAGATTACAGACAATACTACTGCCAATATTGGAAAGATGACCATTAGAGCTGGAAGGACAATCTCATCCATGCCTAAGCTATAAAAAAAGAAACGTGCATAATATCATTCATGCATTTATTTTGCATTTTTTAATAGTATGCTCATTAGTTCACACAAGACACACACTAAATATAAAAAACGGGGGAGGACATGCTTGCATATTTTATTACATTGGTCATGTTAATTTTCGTTTGATACCAAATTTCATGGGTACAGGAACACCATGTATTTTAAAGTTCAACAAATTACAAACTTTCTATAAGAATAAGTGCAGACTTTTGAAAAAAAAAATATATATATGAATATGCAAGTTTTATTAAACCTTGAAAATTGATACCAATGAAAAAAAAGTGATCTTCAGTAATCATTTTATCTGAATATACACAACAAGCACAATATAAACTTTTCAATCCGACAAAAGTAATACACCTGATCCACAAACCATGCCTCTTTTGGGGAGACATATAATATTCATAGATATTTTGTTATGTTTACAATACTGGTTCCCAGATATGATCTTTAGGTTTTATCTCATTGAGAAATAAGTTGGGAATGTAACCATTATGTATACACACAGTCATAGGGGCATTTTAATTCTGATGGTCACCAAAAGTGAAGGGAGGGGTAGTACAGAATTAAAGTAAAGTTTAAACTCGTGAAGTTTGAACCATTTTGATACTGAAAATATGCAGAACAGTCCTGTGTTGACCTTAGAATAAAATAGTACTGCATAGTTTTTGACGTAAAGGGAGTTCCTACGGGAAATTTCAAGGGTTATACCTCTAATTATAGAAATCTCAACAACAATGCGTTTTACCATATTAAGTACTGAATACAGATCAGGTTGAATATGGGTTGCATGACGACTTTGACTGTTCTAGAGTTATGCCCCTTTATAACAATCTATGCAATCAGGGGCATTACATGTATCCCATTCTCCATTTATCCTGTTTACTAAGTAGTATCTTTCACAAGCATATGCATGCAGACAAGAACCAATAAATATCAATCTACACACATACACAACAGGAGTAATAAGTGGTGCATCGCATACATTCAAATATTATGATGATATACCTCATCAGCATCTTCAGCATCTTCAGCAAGACCACTTTTTATGACATCTCTTATCTAAGCTAAAAAGGACAAATACCTTTGTCATTTTTCCAGCTTTAACTTTCTTAAAGCATATTGTAGAGTAATCAGGTGTTTCTCCTTCTGGTAACATTTCCACACAATAACTTATCTCTTTTGCAATTTAAGAAATAATTCCTTCATGTCATGCTCTATGCTCATTTTGACATGGGTAGGCATTATATTTGTCGATATTTTACACTGAGCATTAAAATGAGCATGGAGCATGACACGAAGGAATTATTTCGATTCTAATAGGACAAATACAGTATTTGTATAGGTCGAAGCGTATGAAAATACCGTAAAAATGTTAAGCTGTTCCCGTTTCCTCCTCGAGGAGTCTGTACATTAAATTACATATAAGTTTGAAAAATACGAGCAGGATAAATATATGTTGTTCGATATAACATATATTATAAAAGTTTATGTAAGCTACTTGAATATATATATTTTATAGGATAACGGTGGAAATAACTTAATACAAACAGTAAAGTGCGCATGTGTCAAACATATGTTGTGCTCATTAGAACAAATGCGTAATAAGGACGTCATACTAGAATTTGGATTTTGTTTGATTGATGTCATCAAATTTGTTTCTCTCTTGAGGGAAACTGGAATTTGGTAGCTCATATTAGTAATATATATGTCGTCATTTAAGTACTGTGTCTTTTAAAGGAACACTCTTTTTTCTGATGCTCTTTCTATTGAATTAACTAAGTCAAAATCCAAAATATGTGTATCTATAGAAAAATGTTCATCTTTATGTTCCCAAAGGTAGTTTTTCTCCCTAATAATCAATCTAAATGCATCTATTGCTGGATATATGTCAAGACCCCTTCAAGATGTATCTGCTGGCAAATTACCTTACAGTGAATAAAGGTTGACTCTTTAAGTCTGTAGTACAGATAACTCGGTTCTGTTGGTAGGACAATAATGTATTTAATTAACCTTCTTTTTCTTTTCTTTGTCAATCAAGAAATACAAAACAGAAAACAACAAAACCAGAAATGACACCAATACCCGTTTCTCCCTCAACATGAAAAAAAAATGCCATTGAAATAGCTGAAAACTTGTATACTTTATTTTGTCGCCATGGATTACCACTGGAAATGATTAGCGATAATGATGGTGAATTTCATTCCAAGTTATTTGGTGTTATATATGACATATATGGATACAAACTTATTATAAAAAAACTTATAATCAACAGGCAAATGGCAAACGTGAAAGCTATAATCAGTCTCTTCAAAACATGTTGAACAAAATCGTTAAGGAGGAAACTAATCTTTGTCTAAGTATTGATATCTGTGGAGATTTTTTTCTTTACCAAATTTGAGATCAGAAAAAAATTAGGGATCTTTTTTAGATGCTTTCATGGGCTCTCCCCGAGAGAAATGATACGTTGTACTTAAAATAACAAAAATATTAAATAGTGATGCAATTGTTAATCTACAGATTTCATCAAAAATATTTTATTATAATAAGCTCTTTGTTTGTGGGTTGAAATGATACGTCCGCTTTTTCGTCCATAATCCTTCTGGCAATTCTTAAATTAAACTTAGAATTCATTCAGTACACTGCGTTTGGTTGATCGAAGTCGGGTCCCTCCACCAAATATTGCGTGGCACCTTTTGGTCATAACTTTGGGACAGCTGTGGTTCCATTAGGAACATAATGAATCCAGACTTTGTAAAGAGACTACATTTTATTGATGTTCTATTATAACTGGGCTGCATTATACAGTACAACACGTGCAAGATTAGAACTATGGGAAAATCCTGACATATTCACATTGCACATGGTTAAACTAAACAAGATACCGGATACATAAATACTTGCGGTCTAGCCACTGGACTGTACAGTTTCGATGACAAACGTTTTTTGAAAAAAAATTAGTACAACGTTATGCTTATGGACATTATAAAATTCCATTTGTACAAAAGTGTTGTAATGTGTACTGTTGATATGTATGAAAAAAAATAATTATATATATTGAATTTGGTTTATTTCTACTATTATGAACTACTGTGAAACGAACTATAAAATGTCACATTAATTGGTTGAAAAATTCCATGGGATCGAAGTTTTCTTCCCCTTTTGTGTTTTTGCTAGGTTGTCCACAACGTGGTAACGTGCTTGGTCTCTTGTTAGACAATCCAAGGACTCTAATGGGTTGTTCCGGATAAGTTGGGGTTGTTGAATTTGAGGTGGCTGAGGCTGCTGAGTTTGAAATTGTTGCAGCTATTGTTCCTTAATACTAGTAAACATTGTTTGCAATTACTCAAAATGTGAATGGTTGTGTAAATGCAAACACAAATAAAAGGTAACATTAACTGACAACAATTAATCTAAAAAATAAACACATTTTAATTTATAAAAAAACTTACCTCAAATTGTTTGAAAAGCTGCCCCAAGCCTTCTTTCATAATGGTGAACTCCAAAATCTCATCCCAGCCAAGAGAACCTATATTGATTTACTTAATTTTTATTTGTTATTTCCTTCTGGCTGACGACCCATGTCCTTTCCTCAGTTTTACTTTTAGGGCATATATAGAATGCAGGCAAATGCAGTAACATCATCTCAAATGACATGTCTCCTAGCAAAGGACTGAATCCTGAGGTGTTAACAGAGACTGTCAGACACAACCTTTCCTTTTCCTGCTTGGTATGCAATCTTTAATTCACATACTTATTTTTGCTCAATAGGGTCCGCCACCTTTTCCACTGAATCTTGAGAAAACTAAACCCCATTTCTGCATCATCCCATTCTGATTGTAAAAGCCTAGCAGGTTGCCCACCTCTTTGGGTATTAAATATTGTTAATCTGCATACAAGTACATCTCTAATCTCAGCATATTCATTAGAAGTTATAAATTGGAATTTGGTTTTAATTTCTTTGATTTTATTTTCCAGCCATTCTTTTAACATCTTAACATCATCCTCATCTGGAAGGCGAGCTGGTATCCTCAATTCTTTCTGTCTTGGTACAGTTATTTTATATTCTGCATCCAAAAATATACCTGGCCAGCAAAATTCCAATAGATCTCCGAAGCGCTTAATCTAATCAAGAGATGAGATATTGATAACTCTTTTTGTTAGCTCTCTTCAATTCAAGTAGATTTTCGTGTAATAAAGGTAATATTAAAGATTTTTCCAGTAGTTTGTTTTATCAAGTCTTTCGAAGATCGAAATTATCTGGCATATTGCAAACAATCATAAGTTTGGTCAATGTTTAATTTTTTCCAAATTTTGTACTAAAATTGTTGCTTATTGTCTGCTTGAGGTTTTTCTCACATATAAGTGTTGCCGTCGTATATGGTCGTTGATACGTGATATTACTTTTTTTAGGTTGTACATGAATAAAGACAGCAGTAGTATACCGCTGTTCAAAACTCGTAAAACTATTGACAAAAAACAAAATTGGGATAACAAACTAAAACTGAGGGAAACGCATAAAATTTAGAACAACGGCACAACATTAAAATGTAACACACACAGAAACGGACTAAGCATTAGACAAAATCCGATGAGAATAACAAAAATAACATGAAAACCAAATACATGAATTTGGGATAGAAAAGTACCATCACACGTCTTATAGTATTGTGGATATACACTCCAATATAAGAGAAAAGAAACGTCACAACGGAAACACAACGTTAAAGTGTTACACTCACAGAAATGAACTATGATATAACAACGGTCATATATGATGAATGAGTTGTTATAGCGTTTCCAATTTCTGCCATCTTTTGTTGATTTAAATCCCATGCATTCTACTTTACTGTATGATACTCTAAAGGTACAATTCCCATCGATGTTGCATGGAATTTCTTCTTGATTTCAATGTCATTATCTTTAGGAAAATGTCAATACCTACTTTTGAAAGGTGGCAGCCGTCATGTCTGAATAAATTGTGCTTTGATAGCTGGATACCTCGAAATATATTGGCCTTCGGTCTTTATAAACGATCTTACGACACACTTGACTCTTTTTCTGGGTATTTCTACTCACTTTGGTCTTAATGTTTCATACCAATGGTAAAAAGTCTGACCATATAATTCTGATGTCAGGTGCAAAAAGCTTTATTCTCAAAATTGAACAGTTGATGTTCTCTTTTAGTTTACCTTAGCCGTATTTGGCACAACTTTTTGGAATTTCGGATCCTCAATGCTCTTTAACTTTGTAATAGTTTGGCTTCATAAATATTTTGATATGAGCGTCACTGATGAGTTTTATGAAGACGAGACGCGCGTCTGGCGTAATAAATTAAAATCCTGGTACCTTTGATAACTATTAGCTCTTTTGATTTCATAAATTTCAAATCATTTGCACCTAGGTGTATAAATAAATAATAAGGGGCTGGCCACTTCTTAATTTCGCTTTTAAAAGATGAATCCAGATCTTTCCATTTCATTCCTGATTTAGTTATCCATTTAACTTGTACTCCTAGCCTATCCAAATTAAGGTTGTTCCCGACAGATCGGCTAGCAGCTGTTATGCCAGCCCAATGGGGAATAGAAGATCCCATTATCCAAACAGATGACTGCAGCTCATGACCTACTAACCAAAAACTATTTAAGGAGTTTGTTAAAATGTTGATTACTAATAATCTATATGTATATATAAAAAAATTGAAAATTTGAAATTATTTTCACCAAGGAATACTTATGTAACTCACAAATGCACTTGACGTCCACCTACCCAAGTTTTAATAGCTTCAGAACTATTTTGTTTCCCCAGCGCCCAACATTTAGGAGTAACAGCGAAAACTCGCTCTAGTTCAAACAGATGTATACAAAGTTGATTATGTTTATATTTTCTTCTGCACTTCAGACATTTAAATAAAATTCCCTCAAATTTGATTTGATTTGTTTTGCTCTACGGCTTCTTCAAATGTGGTCGCTTTACCGGATCGCACGAACAGACGCTTAACGGATGGAATACGTTTTACATTGACAAAACTTTTATCCGTTGGTTGTCTGTTCATGTATGACGTTTGGATTTGACTTCCCGTTCATTTGGTGCATATCTTTCCACGCCTCATTTTCATAGCATTCTTACTTATTTCTTCTATTTCAGAGAGTATTTTATCACACGCATCCTGGATACCTCGAGCTGATGGTGGTGGTAGATTTGTACTTAAGCAAAGTCGGATGTAACCTGCTGCAGCCATTGGTGTTTTACTCAGTTCAACGTTGTTTTTTGCTGATCTCCTGCACGATTTGTTGGTAGCAATTTATCAAATATCCAGGAATTTGTTCTTTCACAGAATAGTCGTTAAAAATACCGACAATATTTACAAAATCAAAACCTTTAATGACATACTTAATTTGATATGATCTTCATAATGTTTTGTCTTCTGCTTTTTTCAAATAAGCGATGAAAATTAAGAAAAAGAGTTTGTAGTACCTAACTCATGTATTCTAATGTTCAATCACTGATTATAGAGAATAATTCAAAACATAAAAAAATTAAATAAATTTATGTATCAACACAACTAATAAAAATAGACAATAACATCCTGGATTACTCACAATAAATGAATTGAAGGTAAACATTGACAGTTTTCTATTCCAAAATATACACCTCTCTATACATTCTGCTTTAACTGGCTGCACTCTGATCGAGGTACTTTACTTCCAATTGCATCTACGTTTTATTGAATATAGTAACTAACAAATCTACTTCTTTCTCCCCACACCGCCCTGTCTGTCTGGAGCCCATTTCAAATAGTGTGCTGCTTTGTCAGAAACCTATAGTTCTGTTACTTCACGGGTCTTTATCTGACATCTACTAAATCAAAGTTTAAAACAGTCAAGTTTAACTCTGTTCAACAAATTTAACTATTATTATAACTTCATAAATATGATAAAAGTATATAAATTATAAGCATCCGAACTGGTGAAAACTGTCATCAAAGTATAAACTTCAAGAAAACCTACAAATTCAGTAAACATTAGCACGTCTTAATTTTTCTAATCGGATTTTAAGTTGAAAATTTTGTAAACCATGAGTTCTACATAAAACTTCTCAAATTATTGTCAATTATTTTGTGAAAAAACGTCTAACTTTAATTATGCTGATAACAAACAAGTTAATTAAATCATAAATAAAGGCAAAAGTTGTATACAGCTGTACAAACTCATAAACCCATGGACGAAAAAAAAAATCGGGGTAACAAACCAAAACCGAAGGAAACGCATTAAATACAAGAAAAGAACAACGACACAACATCAAAATGCAACTCACACAGAAACGGACCAAGCACCAGACAAAATCCAACGAGAACAACAAACATAACATCAAAACCAAACACGTGAATTTGGAATAGTACTGTGACACGTCTTACGGTAATGTGAACCCACACTCGAAAATAAGAGAAAACAAACTACACAACGTTAAAATGTATCACACAATGAAATGATGACTTGGTATAGGACATTTTTAAAGGAAAAAAAATGTGGGTTGAACCTGGTTTAGTGGCATGCGAAACCTCCCTATTTTGAGGCCATGTGAAATAACATTAAAATGACAATACAGTATAATTAAATAGGAGAACACAATTGACAAAGACACATACGAATAATAGTTAACACATGTGAAGAGACATATTATTCATCTCTTTATAAATTCGTGAAAGATATATTCATTTTCATTATACTCCTAACGGCTTCTGTGAAACGGTTAATTAATTTCATATGCTGATGATTAAAACGACGACCTAGATAATTTGAAAAAGGAATAAAACATCTGGTGATTAAAAATACGACATCTTTATATACTGTCTTTCAATAACATGCATGCCAGATATACATTATTTTATCATAATTTAGTGTTTAAAAATAATTGACGTTGAAGAGGCGGAGAAAATTTAAGAAACTGACTGATAGAAAATCCTCTAAAATGATTCATCTAAAAACAATAGCTCTAGAAGATCATCTGTGGGATAAGTTATTAAACTTGTTTCTCCTTTAGCATTCTAAGGGTATATCTTTATTACCAACTATCTGGTTTAGGGAGAGATCTCTCACCCTTCCAGATGCAAGATCTGGTTCAGTTCTTAGGAAAATGTGATGGTACACATGCCAGCCCCCTTTTCAATAAAAAAAACCCCAAAAAAACGGACTAAATCATATTGACATCTACGGATTGACTACGCCAAGTTATCCTTCCGATTGTCTTGCCGGTCAGAGTAGTCAGATTGGTCGTATTAAAATCAAATTTTGGTCTTAAATCATGAAAATGGCAAAAACTGCTAAAATAAAAAAAAAACACGCAGTAATTTCTGAATTTACACCTCTTGACGAGATTATAGCCAGAGAAACATGTCTACCAGTTCCTTGACTCCCACTTTATCCTCAACTATTTGTTTCCTTCTGTAGGAGAATGTCAGGTTCATTTTAGTGTTGATGGTGCTTATATCAATGTCTGAAATTGACTTTTTATGTTCCCTTTTCAACCAGTTGTATATGGGCTTGCTAGGATATAGAATCTTTAGACACTGGTAATGGTTGCAGAAATCTTGCCAACCCCCAATCAAGCACACTTGAATCCTAAGTTTGTGGTTGGGGATTTTTATTGCTTTTTTATACTTCTTGATATCACCTCAGGGTGTTTTTTATCTATTCTTTTTCTTGCATTGCAAAATTTAAATACCAATTTATCTTTCTAAAACTCCCGAAAGTACAAATAGAGCAAAAAAAATTATGGTCAGTTCATTTACACCTGATTGTAGAATCAAAAGTACTTGTAAAACTGGTATGTAATTTTCAAAATGTATTTAGGCCTTATAAAATTGTTAGCTTTCACTTAATAACAAACATTTGACTTCAGTGGATAGATGTCACTAATATGCCACATCCTTGATTCTTATCTACAGCATCAAAATGTCGGTTCATAACTGTCTATATTTTGGTTTAAATATGAACTTTTCATTAAATCCTTACTGTGGCTGACTTTGAAGGAAGCCTGTTTGAGAACTTGGAAACCGATGAGAACCCCACCCCTAAACCATATACATTAATGAATAGGACAATATAACAAATAAAATGAAATTTAGGGGAAGTTCCTAGGGTCAACCTACCCCTTCCTGTTTGAGAACTTGAAAACCGTTGAGATCCCCACCCCTCAACCATATATATTCATGTATGGGACAAAATAACAAATCATTTACATTTATTATGGGCCAGTCAGTCAGACCTCAACTTGTACTACTAGCAGTTAACTAAAACCAATGTTAACTACCAAGTAGAACAACTGCAATCATTGCGAACTTGTATCACCGCAGACTTACCATAAAATATACATTGATACATGCATTGCTTTTGAAACCTAGATTACAAACAAATTTGCCTTAATAATTAACTCATTAGATTAACATATATTTACTATAAATGAATGATTAATGTTGAAGCAACATTGCCATTACATTTGCCTTGGTTTTTGGCTAGCTGCCTTCAGCGCTTACAGTGCTTTGATTTGAGAAGATTAATATTCAACAGCATAGTGAATTGCTCAAAGGCAAAAATTTATTTAATCAAAATCCAAATTCAGAGCTGTATCCAGCTTGAATGTTGTGTCCATACTTGCCCCAACCGTTCAGGGTTCAACCTCTGCGGTCGTATAAAGCTGCGTCCTGCGGAGCATCTGGTTAAAACAAATTTCCCTTTTGATATCCTTCTCTCTACATAAAAATAAATAAATGACAAATGAAATGAAATGTACAATATTCACTTCCCCAGCAGAATATACAGCTTCACCTGGACAGGATGATTGATCAGGGTGATTACTTGCTGTTGATCCTGACGGATAATAAAAAAATATAAACATTGCCATTTTCAAATCGATTCTATCGCTAATACTTTTAAAGAAACATGCAAATAAAAGAAATTGCGTTAAGGGGACATAACTCCTAAACGGGGTAATGAAATCTTACGCAGCCTCATATTGTAATATATCATGATGAGATCCAGATAAGGTCATGGTATCTTTAACAACAAGGGGAAGGGGGTGGTGGTCCTGTCGAAAAAAATCATACAGGGGATGATGAAATCCTACACACCCTCATCTGGTAATACTTCATGATAAGATCTACTGATGGTCCAATTTTTTTCATATTGGTACTGATAACTGCAATAGAAGCAGTAGGAGGGCGTTTAATTGGAAATTGTAATGGATGACTTGTTTACTGAACTATAAACTTTTTATAAATTTAAAATTCTGGAAGGCTATATGGATTTAAAACTGGTGAATTTATATAATTATATTATTTAAACAGAAAAATCAATACAGTTACTCCTCTCAGTCATTTTTTTCTTTGTCATTCTAGTGTTGTTTTTTTTTTGGTTGTGATATTGCAGGCAATATTGAATTAGTCGTATTCCAAATGAGAAAAAAGTTGAATACGATGTTAATATATATCTTTATTGCAAAATTACACCCATTAGCCAGAGCTTGTCTCCGGCAATGACACCCTGGTTGTGGACTGGTCCACGACGGGCTCTGCCACAACCGTGTATTCATCCATGGCAATGGTAATTCGGTTTGCCTGGCTGAGGTGTCTAAGAAGGGATAACATCACCCTCCAATACAGAACAACCACTGGACTGTTGAATGGGTGGATTGTATACACCCTACGCTGTGGCAATTTCATGGCTGAACAGACAGCCTTGAGCGGGGGCATATCAACTCCCTGGATTCTAACTCCTTCTGGGATACAGGCATTTCGCTGGAGCCATAATACAAAATCAGTAGCAGTAACATCCTCTCTCCCCGTCAAACATCTGGCAAGGAGAATGACCATCTGGCCTCTGAAATGTTGGAACTCTCTGTCCTGCAAGATTTGTTGGGAAAACTTACTACCGAACATCCCTGACAAGTGGTCAGCTAGGGCATGCTCTGAAGTCTGGAGCTGGCATGTCAGTTAACTGCTAGTAGTCTGTTGTTATTTATGTATTATTGTCATTTTGTTTATTTTCTGTGGTTACTTCTTCTGACATCAGACTCGGACTTCTCTTGAACTGAATTTTTACAATTTAAAGCATATTTTAAAAATAAGACAATAAGTCCTTTAATATACTAAAATTCTTGACTAAAGCAAATTGATTTTTTTGTTGAAATAGTTAATATTGAAACACAGGACATCTGGTGCCGTCAATTTTGTTTTCTACTAAGATTGGTCCTGATTTTCTTAGATTTGTTATATTTTCACCCTGTCTTGTTTTTGTCTGCATTTTCCGACAATACTGGAGGTATTCGTCTCCATTTGTGTCAACTTTTAGTGATGTATCACCCCAACATAAATTATAATGTTAAGTTACTCCTCTTAAACCAAAATGGTAATTGTTATTAATATATACTGCGTTTGTAAGAGAGCGAGGGCTATTGGACCTCATAACGTTTTTCATGTAAAATGTGTTGAGATCGTCATCTGTCAAAGGGTCTGCAGCATTGGGTTTATTACCAAGACTAAGTGATTTTAAGTTTTTAAATTTTGCGCTCAGAGTATCACATCCACTTTGATTTCACCTAAATTTTACTTCCTAAGAGTTCGGATGACTCAAATGTTATACCTGCAGATGAATACATGAGCTTTTCTGATGAAGATATTGCCGAAATTGTTGTTTTCAAAGATATAGCTTTGTGCATAAATCTTAATCTATTCCTTTAATTAAGTTTTTTTTCTGTTTTATCAACTCATGATTGTTTTGAGTAAACTTCCCATTTCACCAGTACTTCTGTCTTTTGTTTTTCTTCTTCCTTTGTTTTCAATGGTGTAAAGTTCATCTAAGAATAAAAAAGAAAAGAATTTAGTACAGTCAAGCAATAATTCGGAAATACAGGACTTGAATAAGTAAATAACGTATCCATGGGATATATGTATTCATTTGAAAAAGTTATAATTTGGAAACAGTGAAAGTGACACTACCCGCTCGATTATTTGTGTAGTTAAAAGCATAGTGTACAAGTGTCCTAACGTTTAATCAATGCTCACTATGTGAAGTATAAAGTCAGACATCTTATAGCATTGTTACATAGTGGTTGTCCATATTTTTATTTTATTGATTTTCAATTTTAAGATAAAACAATGTACACACGCACGTGATAAATTTACTGACTGAAGGTGTAGGTTGAGATGGCTGTTTTGAAGACTCAATAGAGTCACTCATAACAATACTCAGAGGTATTAATTGTTCGTGGAAAGAATGATTATTGGCATTTATTGTGTTTTGCAGGATGGAATCTGATAAGTGACACGTGCATGTTCAAGGACTGTCGGATCGATTCTATTAGTTTGTTTTTGTGATTGCGATGAGATGGTATGTGATTTTGTTAAACATGAAAAGGCGTGCATATGTTTCTTCTGTGTACAAGGTCTCTCAATTTTAAGTGATCAATCATGCCACTAACACATTAGAAAACATCAACCAGCATCGTTTATCTCAGTGTGTGAGGTCTCTTCAATTTAAGTGATCAATCAGTAAAAGAATAAAAGAAAACAGGACTTTATTCAGATAAAAAAAATTCAAGAGGAAAGGTTAAGTAAGTACGTAAATTACTTGTAGATAAACCCTTCTGTAGGTTCAAACAATCCCTGTTTTGAAGTATCCAATACAAGTTGGCTCTGCAAAGCGATGTCCTCGGAAGATAAGTCTGTGGATGTACGAAAATGAAACTTCAATATTGCAGTAAAAGTAACCGGAAATAAAAAAATGTTTTTAAGTATTTTTCTTCCAGTGTAAAACTATGATTCAGGAATTCACCCTATTTTTAGCACAATAAACGCAATTATTTTTATATGTATAGTGAAAATAAGTAAAAGTCAAAATGTGACATGTCTGGAAAAACTTTAAATAAATGCGTGTTTAACAAAAAATAAGGTGACAAACAATGTAGCATGGATAATTTTTTAGTGGGGTCGGGGTGTCTGTCAAATCCCTAATCAATTTCTGAAAATAATTCAGATGATCCATTTAAATTTCAAAATGGGTCAAACTGTCAATAATTGTTTTTTGTTTTCTTGATGAGTTCAAGGTCAAACGGTACCTGCTAGACAAACATATACAATTCTTTAGTACAAATACATAAGTTGACCTAATGCATATAGTTTAAGAAAAAAACCATACCAAAACGCAAAAAGACAACATTGAGCAGCGAACTGTGAAAATGAGATTAATGTGAAATCAAACATGCGAGACTGATATTAACATCATGAAATTATTTTGCTACACCAAATATAATTGAACAATCCACTTTTTTGTAGATATTTTTCTCTGCCATAAATTCCAGGATATTGCCCGGTGGATTTCTATGAAAAAAAACTTGCTGAAGTTCGTTATATGTAAGCATTTCTTTATTGTGCATCGACTTGTTGCAACTGCAATTTGACCAACCTGATACATTTGTGCACACTCAATGCTTTATACTCCGTCCATAGTTAAGCCCTGTGTTTTTTAGCAGTAAGGGCAAATGCTAATCGGATTGGAAACTGTATTTTGCATATAACATCGATTTTCTTGTTAGCATCATAAACAGTAAAAGAAAAGACTTTAATATCATTCGTGTCATTCGAAATAAACATCAACTGTTTCATGAGTTATGGCTCGTAAGATGCAGAGACCCCAAAGGACTCTCAACTGATGGTAGATACAGTCAAAGATATGGTCAACCGCAAGAGGATTAATAAAGTGCATGTATGGTCTAATAATGCAGACTGCCATAAATGCACATTCACCATTTACGCTCTTTTCTTATTTCTGTATTACAGATCTTATCAATACCGGAGAACTGTCCTCATAGTTCGAAGGGTGAAGGTATGGTGCATCACTCTCCAGTATGATGTCCTCTAGGCTCATCTCGCAAACCTGTGGCCGGAGTTGTTATGTATATTCCATTAATAGTAATGGAGAAATTCCAAATTTGGTGTTCGGAAAGTACCGCTTTATATTTTCGTATGTTCTTTTATCTTGCGAGAAATAGTGCCAGTGAACCCCATGATCCCTGTCATGTATCTCTGACATAATATCCAAGTACCTGGCAGGTTCTGTTTTTTTTTTGTCATTATTTATTTTTTTTCTTACGGAGCAACAAACTGCATGCTTTTCATAACAATAATTTTAATTGTTAAAAACTCTTGTAAATTACCGATAGCAATCTCTGTATTGATGTCAAGTATTGGTCTTGTTCTCTGCTTTCCTTTTTCATAATGAACTTCCCCTGAATTTGATTTTGTTAAGCATTCCACAATCACAAGTTATATAATTTATAGATAACATAGCGCATACTATTTCTGAAACAACTCCAGTAAATCTCAATTCTTCACTGCAAAATTCGCAGCCGTCCATCAATCTCGTGTTGCAGTTCTGCTTGTTCAAAAACGCTCCATTCTCCTGGACTCCACACTTCAGAAATTGTTGTATCTAGCAGTAAACTGTTACGTGATGTTGTAGCAGAATTAAGCTTGTTTCACCTATCACTTTTTCGGCGACGCGATTTTTCGGTATCCTTTACAAAACGTCCTTTGATGCGGGACGCCATTTTGAAATCTGCTAATTTCGCAAAATGGACCGTGATAGTTTGCCGTTTTTGTATAGGGGCCCAAAAGATAACGGCATAGACCTTTTATCTCACAATACCCGATGCGCTAGATAATGCATCTAAACAATAGGCTGTTTGATCTTTTAGGTACATACACATTGTCACATGTAATTAATGTCCAACTTGCCATTATGTCTTCATTCCTTAACAGTCACTAATGGCTTAATTTTGTTTTTTCATCAAGTACACCCAAATATTATCGTATTTAGACAGAAATATGGTCATCCAAATTCATATACTCTTTGTTGACGTTTGAGTCGCACACTTTGTGTTTCAAATTCAAGTTGCTAGGAATATTGCTGATATAATCCTGAAGTACAAGTTTTTGAAAATAAACTCTGAAACAGCTGTCCTCACGAGAGCCCTTTAAAGCCAGATTGATTGACTTATACGGATAAAAGCATGCATGCCATGGGGGAGAATAAAGTGAAGAAAAAGGCAAATAAATGAAACCTATGCATGTATTTTTTTAAGCTTATTAATATGAATGATTCTTTTATTTGATTGATGATGGAAGAAAGCCAAATACACTTTTGTAATCGTCCAAAACTTGGTTCATATTTTGGCATGTGACACATTGCAAAGCGTGAACACGCATGTGACAAAATCTAGCCCAGTCACGTCAGTAGCTTCGAAACAGAGGTGGCTCCAGATATTTTCATAAGTGGGGACCCCTTGACTGCTGAAGAGGGGCCCCCGCACCAGTCACGCTTCAGTAGCAATCATTTTTTTTCCCAAAAAAGGGGGAGGAGGGGCTTGTGGGCCCCCTTAATCCACCTCTGGAACTCTACTTAAAAAAAAAGACCATAAGGGATATGGTTTCGCAGCTAGGAATAAATGTTCTGGTGCATTTGATTTCTTCTTATGCAAATGTATGAATAGTTTGTAATAAAAAATAACGTTATTTTTTAAGACACAGTATGATACTTGCAATAGATTTTGCAGGGAGGGTCTGGACTACTGTTAATTTTCTGATGGGCTTTATAGACTCTGGTTGGTGAATAAGAAATTTAAGATTTATTGCAGTCTGTACTACTGTTTTTTGTTTACTATAATGTCTGAACCAGTGGTTCTCCTGAATGGAGATTCTGTATAGTTTAAAATCTTCACTGGGGATTTGCACTTTGCTGCGGAGTCTATCATGGTTCGTTTTTTTGCATAAAAGTACACCACTCGTTTGTAATTTGACGTATTAGTCTGTAAAGTAAAGTCAAAATACTTCGAATTTGTTCGTGAAATATTTATCGGGGACAATTCATGGATGAAGCCTTGGTATTATTCGCTATCAGTTCCACTCGCTGTTCTTTTACTAGCCATTTTGTTCGTCGATTATGGCGGGAAATTTGTCCAACGAATGCCGAGTCTAAAGTCGGTTGTTTACATACGTGAATCTTTTGAAATATTTGCAAATTAAACTTTGTTTTTCTTCACATTTCGTTGAAGAATACAATAAAATAAAATGTATGTGAAGTTTTCGCCAAAAATATTAATGTAGAAATTAAGTTTTTTGGCACAGTGACTGATGAAGAAGCAATTGTTTATAATAAAACAGTACAAATTTGCTATGGTTAGAACCTACGGGAGCAGTACTAATAAATAGAATAGGTATGTCTTGTCAGAATAGAGGCCATTTGGGATGATGGTCGGGGAAATTGGAAAATGAGAGACGTGACTGCGAAATTGATACATCCCACACAGCCAAACGAATTGGGCTGCACCATTAAAACTGCACGCCAAGAAATAGACTTATGGTTGATTGATTGTTATCCTATTTTGGCTGAAAAAATGTCTGAAATCCAGGATCACTGGTGGTCAGTTGTTAAATTGTATTTATTATATAATCAATTTAAATAAAATTTTATTGGAAAAAAAAACTGTCAAATTAGATTTGGAGTCAGATTGCATTCTGGTTCCCATGAATCATGGTTATGGCTGAATCCATCCCATTGAATCAAGTACTCTCGTGAGCTTCCAACTGTTCTAGTGGCAATGATGCCTTTCATTCCCCATTCTGAAAGAAAAATAAAACATTGTAGTTATATGAAAAATAAACCTCCACGTAAAAGTACTATATACATATTAAAATATATGGTGTATATATTTAAAAGTTAATATCCAACGGTTAAAAGTGTTTCGAACGAGGTGATTAAATTTAGTTGTCCAGTAACTACCAAAGCATATGCTAAACTATTTGATCTTGTGTTAAAAACAGGACACAATTTAACTTCATGGAATTCTGCATACACAACTTCAGTACATAAATCTGGAGACAAATGTAATCCAAGCAATTACAGAGTAATTTCTTTAATCAAATGTATATCCAAACTATTTAGTATTAGTAGTATCTTAAATCAAAGAACGATTAATACTATGGAGAAAAAAAATAACTGATGCCCAGTTTGGGTTTAGAGTTAATCATAGATCTGCAGACAGTGTATTTATCCGTAAAACTTTGATTAATAAATATATTCATAAAAATAAAAGAAACCGTTATGTCTGTTTTGTAGATGTTTTTTAGATCTTAAGGCTTTCGACTTCCTTTGGAGAATTGGAATGCTTTATAAATTAGCTAAAATGGGTGTAGAGAAACATGTGTTTAAAATAACAAATCATCAGTTTATTCTTACTGAAGCATCTTTAAAATATAATGATAAACATTCTAGATTCTTTCTTATTGACCGAGGAGTAAAACAAGGGGACAGTATTAGTCCCACACTCTTCAATTTATTTATTAATGATATAGTTACAAAAATTTACCATAAAGGTTCAAAACCCTTGAGAATATTAAATTCTGATATAGGAAGTCTTTTGTGTGCCGATGACCTTATAATTTTGTCCGAAAGTAAAGAAGGTCTTCAAAAATAACTTATAAAATTACTGTGAAAATTGTCAGTTATGTCTCAATACTAAAAAAAAAAACTAGGGTCATAAATCAGAGAAGATTTTTGTAAAAGTTAACGACGACGGACGCCAAGTGATGAGAAAAGCTCGCTTGGCTCTTCGGGCCAGGTGAGCTAAAATGAAAATAAGTCTATTAAGATTACTGTAGAGCAATATACTTTATCGAGGCTTTATTGCTGACCAATCCCCTTTTTACCCTGAATACATAAGATTACCGGTAAAATGAGGAAATGATTTTGTTTGTATTTGCAATAGCTAGTAGTATCCAAAAAAATCTGAAAAATCATCTTTTTGTAAGGTCAAAATTCCAATAGATATTCAAAGATTCCCTTAAATTAAACTGTTCAGGTCTGGTTTAGCCTTTACTAAATGTACCAAATACAATGTTAGATTTTGCTTGGAATATAAGAACAAATCAATTCTTATACAAACCCTATGAATATAGTTATCAAAGGAACCAGGCTTATAATTTAGGACGTAAGACACGCGTTTCGTCTGAAGACTGACATGAATTTCAAAAAAGAAGCTGTGTATAAACATTAATATATATGTACCTGATCATTACCCTAAAACATCTGGTCTAAAATGCCAAAAACATCTGTCCATCTATCTAGGAGTACATTATTCTTTAGGTGAGGTTTCATCATTTCGAATTCTTTTCCAATCTGTTTAAAAAATCATGGAGTACTATTTCTTAAATGACGTACATATAATAATTAAACAATAGACATATACCTTAGTATTTTACCAGTATTATAATAATCATGATATTTCCTAAGATAAATATAATACTTTTGTACATACATAAAATTGCAACACATACTATATAGCGTGTTATTTTCATGGGGTGAACATTTTTGTTTATTTTTTGCAAATAGAACAAAATTGCCAAAATAAATTCCTTCAATTTAAAAGTGGACATCCAAAACATTTTGTATACTATTAAGTGAAAATTGTGAAATTGTTATAAGAAAACTTTGAAAGTACTTACAAATTCTGGAATCTTTATGATCCGATATTTTCCCACAATGCTTTGCATATTTCCATCATTTTCAACAGTCTGGATGAACTTTCTTCTTTGTTTGAAAGTAGACCGTTGAAGTTTAAGGATTAATGCCTTGTTTTGTTCTTGTTTGGGTTGTGTCAGCTCCTCTGCCAGCATCTTGATCGCTTCTGTTTCTGTTTCAATTGATGTACATTGTTCTAAAAATAATTATAAGAAAAGCAGATTATTATAATAAAATTAAAATTCTGGCTCAATATTGCAAGATGACTAAACTAAAAACAGACAGACAGATGCTTAAAATTAAATTCAAATGTATTGGAAGTGTTCTGGCTCCAAATCCGGAATTGTGGTTACCATTTTTGACTCTAATTTTTGAATCATCACTTTACTTCCTGCTTGTTTTGAAAACAACTTGAGATACACTTTACATGTTATTTCCTTACTGTCTCGTAACGTGGTAAGCTTTTTATATCTATAATATTGTCAAATATATTTTATTCTACCCCCGTAAACATTTTTTATGAGAAATCGTGACTGTTTATTTAACGCATCATGTAAATGTAGCGGAATTTGATGAGACTGTTATTAAAGTGAGAGGGTTAGCGCTATAGAACCAGGTTTAATCCACCATTTTCTACATTTGAAAATGCCTGTACCAAGTCAGGAATATGTCAGTTCTTGTCCATTCGTTTTTGATGCGTTTTGTTTTTTGATTTTGCCATGTGATTATGGACTTTCCAAATTGATTTTCCTCTGAGTTCAGTATTTTTGTGATTTTACTTTTTTCGTAAAGTTAAATTTTTTGATATGACATGTGTGTGTTTAATTTTACACGCCAAATTTTAAATCTATGGAACGCCATTCGGGACATTTATGTATAAGTATACATGTATGGCATGCAATTTGGGATAAAATTTGTAAATGTGTTATATGTTTTTTGGGTTATTTTCATTGTATTTTTGAGCTGATAAACATGTTGTTTATGCTTTATTGATGTTTTGATCATATTGTAAAGTTGTTAATTTTTTTCCTTTCAGTTTTTACCATACTTCTTATTGGAATGATGTACTACGCACCTATTGGATGTCATTTTCGGTGCTTTATGTGAATAAAGTATTAACATTCTATAATTTGTTGGTTATCTGGTTGTTTACCCTAGAAACAGCACAGGAAGATATAAAAAAAAAACAAGAGTTATAAATCCATCTAACATAACTACATGTATGTACCCAAAGTGTCCATGTACAAACCAGGCTACCCACTCAAAATAAGACTAATGAATGCTTAGTCACCCAATGGATTTTGTTTTGCATGTTTTACATTAAAAGTATGTGCTAAGACACAATATTCAAGTGTTAACAACGGTACTACAAAAACTATCTTGACTGCTGTACCTGTGGAATATGGTTCCAAATCATATCGCCTGGGACCTTTCTATTTAGTAGGTGGACCATCATCCGAATGCACACGTTTACTTTTTTTTGTTCCATTTCCAACTTATGTTACGGACTTTTTGTGAAAGTCTTGCTGTTAAATATGCATTAAAGACAAAGCAAAGAAATAAAATTTTATAAATTACAATACAGGAGGTGACTCCCGGCCTCAAAAATTAACAATTACATGTACATGTAACGCAAAAAAACATAATTTTAAAAGGCATGTATCTAAACAGTTTTAAAAAAAAATCCTGCCTACCCACACCTTGCTTGGCAGGATCGGGATTGGGGATTAGTGTATTCCAAACTTTTATTGATGTACATGTATATTCAAGTCATTCAAAACATATACTAGTATGCGGAGGGGATGGACAGAGGTCTCCTTTATTTTTCTCTATTTTGTTTGACAAACGTCCACTAGAAAGTCGGAAAGACTTTGTGATAATGTCACCATTGTATTTTATATGTATTTTGTTTGCTGTCTCATTAACATCATTCCAACAGGTACTGGTATTCTCTAGGAACTCTTAAAAACTATGTAAATATATTTTATTAAAAAATTCTCTATACATATAACAACGAGAAATAAAACGACAAATACAAATAACCTCGGGTATAAAAAGTTTATTTAACAGGTTATCCATAACCAAACATCCAAGGTCAACACTCATACAATCATACCATATTACGCGTGAAATAAAAATGCTCAAGCAGTTATTGCATTCACCATCTATGGTATTTAAATGCTAGTACAGTATAAGAATATAAATACATCCAGCACGCCATATCTCTGGTATTCTTCTATGTTGACGTCTTTTATGTGTGCTGGTCTGAGATGTCTGTTGTTTTTTACAAGTCTCAGCAACTGTTTCATTTTTCTATTCCATACGGGACCGTGAGCGGAATAATCGGACAAACCATGTACAAATAAATAAGCATGAACAAATTCATGGACAATTATTGCAAAAAGTTCTTCCATATCACTTTCATTAATTGTTGCATAAACATCACTCAGTATAATTCAATATACATAAAAAAAATTGTGGTATCGACTATTGTAGTGGCAACAATTGTTTCTTTTTCTTCGTGTAGTCTATTAGACCAAAATAGTCCTCATTTGCTGGCTTTAATTTATCGTCCGTAATTATGTTGTTGAAAAAGTTATACATAATCGACGCTGTCTCATTTAGACGATGAAGTTGATGAGGATCAATGCCTTCCCTGAATTGTTCCAAATAATTCCTTTTTTGTTGGTTTCTCTCTATGATATACTTTATTTTGACCTTCTGCTCAGTGTTTGTTTTTTTCTTTGGTCGGGTTGTTGTCTCTTTAACACATTCTTCATTTCCATTGCCAATTTTACAATGGTACGTAAATTAAGATTTTATCCGAAAGACGGATTTATACAACTATTGAATATTGTAAATGTTCAATGCATAAATGTGCAGATCTAGATCGAACTTGCTTTGCTTGGTGGCGAAAGTACGAATATAGAAAAATCACAGATTTGTATTACAACTAGAAAGTCCTAGAAAAAAGAAATCATCAGAATTTGTATATTGTTAGTTATTCTGTACATGCATAACTATAATGCGAACCCGAAGTTGTGAAATCGCAAATAAGCGTGAATTATTTGGAAAAGCGACGGTTCTATGAAAACCTTTTGTCAATTTCAAGTTATGTTTCAACATCATTGTAATATATGTCACTGGACATTAAAATTCAATCCTTTATTTCGTCTTCGTCAAATAGTGCTGTTGGGTTCTTTTTATAATTATTACATACTAGTATACATGAATACACCACAAGTTATTCCTATGTAATCTCATTTAGATATTTTGTAGTTTAAACATATAATATTGTTCAAACCAAATGGATTAGATATTTAGTGCATGCAAAGTGAAATTTAAAGATGAAAATCGTATTAGTTCGATAATGCTTCAAACTAAATATAAACTGAAAATTTTCCGGAAAAAAAAGTTTACGTTTCCGCAAATAAATATCTTACTTTTCCGAAAAAAAAATAACTATTCCGCAAAAAGATAATTATTACTTTTCCGCAAATAATTAAGAAATAACTGTTGATCGGAAGCAAGCCATAATAAAAAAAATCAGATTGATTGGAATAAGCCCGTTAAATAAATGTGTGCAAATGTAATTAAAAGTTGAGTGAAAACGTAAAACATTTTAGTTCCCAAATGCGTACAAACATAGTGCGCCCATTAATCATGTTAAAAGGAGATGTGGTACTATAGTATATGAGTGTTAATGAGACCGCTCTCCACAAGAGACCAAAGTAAGTCGGCTATTAAAGGCCCCGAGATGAGCATATTATCCTGTCTGAAAAAAAGGATTCATTAATACTTTTATTATTTTGTAGTCATGATGCGAGATCCTAAGTATTTATTACGTACTTCTGGAATATTTGCTGCTGCACAATAAGAGAGGCAACATATAACGTGCAATGGGGATTTCAAACTTATAAGCCGAAAACATACCGACAATGCCAGGCAAAATAAAACGAAAAAGCACCTGAGTTCTTTGAAATGTCAAAATTGTCTTATTTTGAGCAGGGATTTTCTATACTAAGTCCCTGTTTTGAGGAACTTCGTGTAACACAAAGTAGTAGAAGTAGGTCCAACATGGTTGATGGTATAATTTTATATGTTTGCAGTAAACAAAATATAGATTAGGCGTTATAATGGCCATGATAAAATATAATATACTGGGAGTTTTGTACTGTGTAATTCAAGGTTTGTCGTCCTTTACTCTTACGATTGTGAGGTTCTTTATATAAAATTCAGGACTAATAAGAACAATATAAACATCGTTCACTTTTTAGACGAAGAAAATATTTACGAATATAGGAATAAAGTGACTTCCACGAATTGGTCCTGATAAGAATAGTGACATTGAAGAAGTTACTGAACTCACTAACACTAATCAGGTTGAGAGTGCCATTGTCTGTGCTGATGATCTTACTGATCAGGTTAACAAGACTGAGAGTGCCAATGTCAGAACTGCCAATCTTGTGGAGACTACATATCATATTGTATCACTTGATCATCATTCCATGATGACAATAATCAACTGGCCATAATTGAACATAAAAATTCAGAAGAACACATTGACATTATTATTGAAAAGGCAATGGAATACTGTACAGAAAATAATATGCAAGATCAAGTAGAAATACCGAGATATATCTTTAAACGGTGGTTGTAAAAGGAAGACAGCTAGAAATAGCTGATCTGCCACAATGTGACGAAGGAGAAACCAGCTTTATAATGGTTAATAGGAGCAATAAATTACAAACAGGATTTGATGAAATAAATTCCATAACAAATAAAAGTTTAAGATTGACATTGGAAGTGCAGTTTTATAACACTACTCCTTAAAATATTTACTGTGATAATTCTATTCATTGTAAGTATCTTCGCATTATGTTTAAATAGCTTAGTCTGGTAATCGCTGTAGTGATTTTATATATGTCGGTACGACTCCGATAAGAATTTAGATGTATCTAAATTGTACGGAATTTTCATTTGTAGAAATACAGAGAAAATCAAGTTTCAGTTTTTCGTCGTTTGGAGGATATAGGGAGTTTTTTTTCTGTATCGTCCTTAATATGTTGGTTCATCGAAAGAGGCAATTTCTACCACACTGGTACCTATCTGTGATAAGGTGAGACTTTTGGTGCTCTTTCAAATATTTATATTTTCCCGCTATCGTCAGACTTGATATATGTATCTTTAAAATTTCCACATCGTTTGGGAAGACTATCTCTTCCAATATTGGTTGACCATGTACTGGTGTCTTAAACAAATTCCCCCTCTTTTGGCAAGTCCTGTCTTAGTTTCACTTGCCAAATATGTGAGGGTAACTAAAATCTTCTTCAATAGTTTTCACTTGCATAGCATCTTTCCTTTGTAATTTCCAGTAAGTTACATATTTTTTATCTTTCTTAGGTGGTACTAACAATTTTGGTGTTCATTCTTATATGACGTGTTTCTTTAGCTTTGTAAAGAAACCATACTTTATTATCTAATAAAATTAGTTTGCACATGGGTATATTGACTACGGCAGAAAAATGAATTTCATCAAATTGGTATGCATTTAATGTATTCCATTAACTTAAAACACTTTCAAACTCTAAAATGAGTAACTAAACCCCTAGTAGTAGTAGAGGATGACCCACTTACTTCCTTTAGCTTCGTTAAAAGATTTCGTTTGCCATATGGACAAACTCTACGACGTAGTAAAGTGCTTATTGCAAAAGCTAATCCCCGATGCCTATATTTTGTCCCATAGTGTGTCGGGAAAGGCCGCCAACTCTAAAACTGGGAAAAACCTGCATTTGATTCTAGACTTTATAGTGCTTTCGTAACAATGGTTAAAGAAAAGTTTCCGTCAAAAGAAATTACAGAGAAATTACATTCTGTCCAAATATTGGTAAAAAATGGAGAGAAAAAATTGTAGGTGTGGAAAGTTTGAAATGAAATAAAAAGTTGATCAATCTTACTGATTTTTCAAGTTTTTGAGCTTTTGATTGGTAAAAGGGCAAAAATACACTTATTAGTTGCAAGGCCAACTGTGTTCAAGACATCTTTGCAATGTCTGTCCATATCTTGGTCACTCTCTATTTGAGGTACTTGGAACTATCTGAAAGTAAGTTTGATAAGAGGTTTGTCGGTACATCAAAATGCGAACAAATTATACTGTATGTCTAACCGATATTTTTCGATTTTTCACACGACATCTATCCAGTTTATATTTGGTGTGTATTCACCACAGACAGCCATGGTCATACATGGTATATCATGGTTAACCATATTCTACCAGCATATTCAGCTATGTCACTATAAGCAGTGAAAAAACATGGCAAGTCATGGTCAATCATGGTTATTCATGGTAAACTATATTCTAGCAGCATATTCAGCTATGTCACTATAAGCAGTGAAAAAAACATGGTTATTCATGGTCAACCATAATATTTCATTGTTAACCATGGGTGGCGGTGACCCATTGTCAACCATGGTATTCAATGGTTAACCCTGCATAGGTCAACCATGGTTATAAACTGTGGTGCCAATTAACATAACATGGTTTTCAATGGTAGACCATGGTTGTACAGTGATGGGATATCATGGAATAACATGGTTTTCCTTCAGTCTTGGAGATATATGGAATGAGGCTGACAGAAGAAGATTTAAAAAACATTGTCGAACCCTGCTATAGAACATTGAACCATATATATTTAAGTAAAGCTCCACATGTGAATGAGGATCACTTTTTTGTGATCTCTTGCTTATGCATCAGAGACCGTTATTGTGAAATTTGTAGGACAATACCATCTAACTGCAGATAAGATAATCAACATAATACGTTACAACCACTCAGAAGAACCAACACTGAACTTACTTGAGGAACGTGCCAAAAATTACTTTGAACATTCTTCACTGCAATTGAATAAATCTCAGATCAGTGCATTATTGGGATTCTGGACCACAGCAGTGACCCTTTGTTTTCACCAGATGTGAGGTTTCTTTTAATTCGACAGGACTAAAATGAAGACTTAGAGCAAACATTACAATTAAGTAGACTGAACTTTTCTAACAAAGACTCTGATATTTATCTTAGTGATTGATTGAAGTATCTTCTATTTTGATTCTGTGTAAAATGGATAATCAAATTATGTTCATTTATTATTGTATTGTGAAAAAAATAGTTATAAACAGTGTTGTTCGGTAGGGGGGATGTTTACAGAAAAAAAAAATTGAATTGTGCATTAAGTACATACTTTATTCGTAGAAAGTTTTATATTTATAAATAGTTATCAAAGGTAACAGGATTATAATTTATATTTATTATGTCCTTTTAATTAGCTAATCATAAAAAAATCATTTTGCTACCAACGAAACATTTTCATCATATTCTTTCTTTGCTCTGTCAAAAAGGATGATATGACATTCAGAATTTACGACAAGTTAAAGGAAAACTACTTGAACTATCCCGAATTCTGTCGACATAAAGTTTAATGAAATGGGGGACATACCAATTTCAAAACATTATAAGGTTAACCAATGGAGGCCTTAAAGTCAGGGTTCAGACTATCACCACACCAACTTCAGACAGATCTCTGTACGTCATTGACAGACCACAACTACTTTCAGACGACCTACTGGACACAATCACTTGATACAGCATTTATCGGTTCACTTCAAAAAGACCCGAATGCATCCGATGAGTCCAAGCCTTCACCACCAACTAGTCCAGAGAAACCAGACAGTGACCACTTTGATGAATCCCACGAGTCAAATTAGTCAACCTCTTCAGACTCCTCTCATCAAATCATCACAGAACCAAAGTGTACGAGTTTTCAGAGCTCCATGAGGTCATTGCTTACACGAGTCGTATGCACAGAATGTGGAGTTGATAACCTACAATGGAGCATCAATGGAAGTAAACTTTCTCTGAAGGTCATCAGACATTTTGGGAATCCCTGCCATTAGTCAAGAGCAATCCAGCTGGTAATTTCATGGTGGCAACAGCGATAGTCGTAAAAAATATATAAGTATTTTGGTACATGTCATATGGTCAATTGCTTTGGAACAGACTTGAAAATATCCCGGTCGTCAAAAGTCTATAGTTTTTACAAGAAAAACAAAATTCAGAAGGATAGTTTCTTGACACCAAACAAATAGTTTAATTTTACAGAAGGGGCAGGGAAAGATCTTGCTAGAAGAAAGATCTGGGAAATCTGGTATTTAGCAACAGCTTTACACTGCCGGGGTATATCAAGGTAAAACAGTCAGCTTGATAATAAATCTTCAGTAATATATTTTTCACTAAAAACAAACACATGATTTATCCCAAAACACATTGCTTCTAATATTCTATATTTGCCTATGTCATATTTTTTACAAAGGATATGAATTAATGAGGGTTAGTCAATCTTAGAACTATTTCAAGATATAAAAAAATATTTGGAACTCATACATTTTTTTTTATGTTTTACTGAAAAGCAGAAGAGTGTTTACTAAAACAAGATAATTGAAAGACGTTTGATACTCTAAATCACCATTTATTTAAAAAAAAAAAAACAAACTCATTTTCCAATCACAGCAATGTTTTTAATGTTAATGTCACCTCTGTCATTGTCTTGACTACATGAATTTATATTGCAAATAACGACACAATGTTACTTTAATAACAAGTATCAACTTTGAAGATCTGTACGAGGAAAAACAAGGAGAGGAAGAGGAAAAGGAAGAGGTGCCCCAACAAATGTCCGGGGCAGGGGGAGAGAAGGGAAAACAAGACAAAGGGAAGCGTAGATATGGTTTTACTTTATTCATTCATGAAATATTTGCTTATTGTTTAGATTAAAAGATGTTTGGTTAACATAAATGAAAAAGTTTTAAAACAGGTTAACTTAAAACGCCATAGGGCAAAATCAAGGTCTCTTACAATTGAAAAGTGTTTCAAATATGATTGAGATTTAGTATAAAAAGTTTTATTATAATTGTTTGTGTAAACTTAATTAGAGTTTAGATAAATACTTTTTACTATAATTTCATCGCAAGTCTTTGTTTTGAAGGAAAATGTTAATTAACTGCAACTATTTAATTTTAGAATTAGTGAAAGTGAAGAGGATGAGAATATGTCATTTGAATCTGGGTAAGTCAAACTTACTTTAAGATGACCTTATGTTGGAATTGAGACTATTTCAAATATAACTTATAAGAGTTAATTTTACGCCCAACCTACAATAGTAGAGGGGCATTGTGATTTCTTGTCTGTGCATCTGTTCGGATCTCTGTACTTCAAAAAACATGCTACAGAGTTCCTTCCAGACTTCAGAAATGCAAATGAGCTTTTCAAAGAATTTTTTCAAAAGAACCTTAATCTCAATGTTAGAAAAGTCCATGAATATTGGCTAAGCCATATTAGAGACAAGGTCCAAGTTAGAGTTTCATATGAGGATGAAATTCCTCCAACTATAGGTGCATTGTACTATCACTGGAGACGAACATGTCTTATTTCAAAAATGTATGACTTGTCAACAAACACTGTAATGAACTTGCCATCCCTCCAAGATATTGGTTTTTCCATTAAAGATAATATTCTTTTTACTCTTTGAGATGATGAGACTCACATTAAGTCCGTTCAAAAGCATGTCGATTGGCTCTTACGAGGTTGCAAATGCAAGAAAGGTTGCATAAAAAATACATGCAAATGCTAGAAAAGTAATAATGAATGTGGTCCTGGTTGTTCGTGTATGAACTGTAAACATTGCAGTAATAATTATGTTTCAAAAACACTGGAAATAGAACTTGAAGAAGCGGCACTATTTATACAGGATGAGAATGATGATTCTGATGCTGAAAGCATTGCAACTAAATAATTGAGGTTGATACACTTTAATGACTTTTAAATAACTGTTTTTGTAAGGATTTATGTTTAGTAAAGCAAGGCTCTCCCATTGAAGGTGTTTTGAATGAAATTGAAGCCAACTGTATATATCATGTAAGATAGTTTAAATGATTTACACAGTGTAGATACTATTCTGTACGCTATCCGGAAGTCGCGATTTTCGAAGCGAGAACTTTTTGGATCACATTCTAAACTTGATGGATAAACTGAATTAAACGATAAGTTTATCATCTGTACATTGTTTAATGATTAATTCAGTTGACATCAATATTCTCAAATGGTTTAGAACTAAATACAGCAAATTCATTATTCGTATCTTTGCCTTAATCAAGAGATTTTCAGGTGCATCACTGAGAAAAATCAGACGGTGAACCTAAAAACAATCGTTTTACCCTCTTAGTGTAAAAATTAATGTATGAACCAGACTTTATTAACTGAAGTTTGAATTATTAAGGTTCAGACACTTTTATGACTTTTTAATAACTGTTTTTGTGAGGATTTATGTTTTTGTTCAGGAAAGCAAGGCTTTCCAATTGAAGGTTTTGTAACTAAAATTGAAGCCAACTGTATATATCATGAGGAAGAAAAATTCTGCTTTTCGATTTTTGTAATTCATTCATTCTGAAAGTTATTTTGTTGGTTTCTTATATTGTTATTGATAAATTGTTAAATCTAGTTACATAAGATTCATCAAGTAAAAACATTAACCAATATCTAAGGCTCATTTATCAGAGTAAATGATTTTCATTTGTGCCGCATTTACTAATTTGTTGCCTCCACTTCTTAAATAAAACATGAACAAAATGACCTAAATCATGTTCATGTATTTTGCTTGCTAATCATGCCAATTTAACTTCCAAAATTTAAAACTTATTAAGACCAAAATAAAGGATTGATTGATTGATTGTTGGTTGCTTAACGTCCAGTGGCAAACATTTCATGCATATTCAGGACGAGCACAAGTTCACAATAAATACAATAGGTAGGTTGAACAATAGAGATCATCTGGGATGATGGTCGGGGAAATTTGGACTGCAACTGGAAAATAAGGGTATATTGTATAGGGACAGAAATTTTCCCTTGCAACAGGCCACCTACGGACCCCTCAAAGAGTTGTTGAAAGGGTTATTAACGTGCAAAGAGCGTGGCACTCTCTTTACACGAGGCCCCAAGTAATGGAAATTCCAAGATATTCATATATTTCGTATTTTATGGTTGTACATAAACAGTGTTAGGGATGCAACATAATCAGTTGAAAATGTTGTATATTTCTTTGTATGCTTAAAAGCAGAATTGATAGAAAAATATGACTAAAATTATACATATAGTTATTTTCAGTATGTCTGTCATGACTGTCATTAAAAATGAAACATTTTAAATCATGGAAAGAAATAACCTTTAATTTAATTATCAAATGATTATATTATTTAAAAACTTTAACCTACATTTTATAATTCATATAATTTCTTCCAACTGTTGTAAATGGAAAGTGTCAGGAGTGCAACAAAATCTGGTTAAACACGGTGTTCATATACCATTTTTTTTTATTTATTATTATTGATATTTGAATATTTATTTTTTGGTGTACGCCTTCTTTAAGGGTTACTCTTACATGGAAAGTAATTTATCTACATTTTCTTATCATTTGTTATCATTATAAAACCCAAGCCTCCAAAAAAAAATGAGAGAGAAAACGACAAAAGAAAATGTAAAACAAACTGTATTTATGCCAGAAACTAATAACTATAGTTACTGCAATTATTTGCAGAGGAAAAAAACTGTCAATCTCTGTTTTGAATTCTTTTCAAAATTTATCAAGCAATGTATTCATGTTATGTTTTTTTTTTTTTTTATATATCCTGTTAATACAAATGATGAAACTTTTTTAATCATTTCTTGATTATTGCCCTCTTAGATTTTACAAACTTTAATGAAAATACAACCTAAAATTACCAAAGAAAAAGTATTTCAACTCGATTGACAAAAACATTCAGTTCCTGTCTCATTTATTTTGAAATCACTTTCATCCGCCATGTCCATTCTCACCAGATGTTGATTTTGGAGAGAAATTTTAGGTGTAAACAGTTTGTCTGTCCATCTGTCAGTCCGACTTATCAGTTTCTCTCTTTATTATTTATTTGTTCTTGAAGATATTGATTTGATATTTGGTATATAATTTTATAATGACTCCATTCCTATCAATTTCGAATTTTGTATTAAGTCTGATGATTTTGTCCAGAATTGTGGTTTTTGGACTTTTGTTTTGGCACGACTACTTCATTTTTGTCTGTTTTATTTATTTTGTACATTAATCAGGTCATTAGTTTTCTGATTTCAATTGTTTTAATTTTGTCAGTTAGCATGGTTATGGCCTTTTATATCCTACTATGCAATACGTGTTTCACTCACTACTGAAGGTCGAACAGGTCTTTGTAAATTTTTGTGACATTTAAATTTAGTCTCATGTGGAAAATTGTTTCATTGGCAATCATGTACCACATCTTTTTATTAATATTTATTTCATTTATACTAACCATGAAAACTTAACTTTGACTATTGAACCCTAGAACTGAGATGAACCGGCCAGGTAGTCATGTAACATACAACAAATATAACAAGATAAGAAGAGGGGCTAAATAGTATGTACATGTACATTGTACCTTAACAAAGGGATAAGAGGTCAGTCTCATGTGTCTATATCTAGACTCAATGTTCTGATAGGCATACATAATCTGATGTACAGTAGCTGTCGTTTGTTTATGTAATTTATACGTGTAATTAATCCAGACAAGATACTGGATTCTAAGAAAAGCCATCTTTATACAGAAGTGGAAGTCAAAAAAGTGTATGGGCTAAGAAGAAAAAAATATGAAAATAAATTAAGACCATAAAAAAAGATTCAGAGAGATTAAATAGAGCCAATAGCGACATAAAAGTCCAGCTACACAGAATTAAGACGGCAAAGGAAACTTCCTATACAAGTGAACAGGAAAAGTTCTCCAGAATAACCCACAACCACCTAAGAAAATGCCAGTTGTAAAGAGACCAGAAAAACCTCGTACAAGATCACGATCAATGTCAAAAGATAATGACAAAAGTGACAGCAGGAACAAGGCTGACAGACAATGGGAGAGACAGATCATCGTCAAGACCAACTGACAAGGGGAGAGACATATCATCGTAGAGACTGACTGACAATGGTAGAGATGAATCACCGTCAGCACTGATTGACAATGATAGAGACATATCATCGTCAAGACTGACTGACAATGGTAGACATATCATCATCAAGACTGACTGACAATGGTAGACATATCATCAAGACTGACTGACAATGGTAGACATATCATCATCAAGACTGACTGACAATGGTAGACATATCATCATCAAGACTGACTGACAATGGTAGACATATCATCATCAAGACTGACTGACAATGGTAGAGACATATCATCATCAAGACTGACAATGGTAGACATCATCGTCAAGACCAACTGACAATGGTAGACATATCATCGTCAAGACCAACTGACAATGGTAAACATATCATCGTCAAGACTGACTGACTGACAATGGTAGAGACATACCATCGTCAAGACTGACTGACAATGGTAGAGACATATCATCGTCAAGACTGACTGACAATACTAGAGACATATCATCGTCAAGACTGACTGACAATGGTAGAGTCAGATCATCGTCAAGACCATAAAAAAAGATTCAGAGAGATTAAATAGAGCCAATAGCGACATAAAAGTCCAGCTACACAGAATTAAGACGGCAAAGGAAACTTCCTATACAAGTGAACAGGAAAAGTTCTCCAGAATAACCCACAACCACCTAAGAAAATGCCAGTTGTAAAGAGACCAGAAAAACCTCGTACAAGATCACGATCAATGTCAAAAGATAATGACAAAAGTGACAGCAGGAACAAGGCTGACAGACAATGGGAGAGACAGATCATCGTCAAGACCAACTGACAAGGGGAGAGACATATCATCGTAGAGACTGACTGACAATGGTAGAGATGAATCACCGTCAGCACTGATTGACAATGATAGAGACATATCATCGTCAAGACTGACTGACAATGGTAGACATATCATCATCAAGACTGACTGACAATGGTAGACATATCATCAAGACTGACTGACAATGGTAGACATATCATCAAGACTGACTGACAATGGTAGACATATCATCATCAAGACTGACTGACAATGGTAGACATATCATCATCAAGACTGACTGACAATGGTAGAGACATATCATCATCAAGACTGACAATGGTAGACATCATCGTCAAGACCAACTGACAATGGTAGACATATCATCGTCAAGACCAACTGACAATGGTAAACATATCATCGTCAAGACTGACTGACAATGGTAGAGACATACCATCGTCAAGACTGACTGACAATGGTAGAGACATATCATCGTCAAGACTGACTGACAATACTAGAGACATATCATCGTCAAGACTGACTGACAATGGTAGAGTCAGATCATCGTCAAGACTGACTGACAATGGTAGACATATCATCGTCAAGACTGACTGACAATGGTAGACATATCATCGTCAAAACTAAATGACAATGGTAAACGTATTGCCGATAGTCAGTTTCATATTTGGTTCATGACTTCACCACCAAGGTCACGTCTACTATTAATGGGTGCCGTTTTCTATTGTTGTTGTAGTATTTCAATGTTTATTATTCTACAATTTGGCCATGTATATAATGTACATAAACTAGGGCAAAACAAAAGTTTTTGTCTGCTGCTATTATATATAATTCTGGATACTAGTAACTGTTAATTTCTTCAACTGACTTTACAAACACACAAATAGGTATTGAAATGTTTAACCATTACATGCTGAATTTACATGCTGAATTTAAATTATGTTTTTTTTTCAATTATAGTTTTGCTGTCCACTATGTGACCATTGTTTTACATAATGAGGCAATAATATACTTCCACAAGAATACAGGACAATGTGAGTTAGGAAACGAAAATGTATGAAGACAGAAGTAGATGCATATAATGAGGTGCAAAAGAAGTATAGAATATAAATGTGAACATTCAAATTAAAAATATTCTACTTAAATTATATTGTATTAAAGTAGTTATGATGGTCTCATAACATCAAGTTCTTATTTTTCCGTTTCTGTTATTATACCTAATTATATGTATATAACTGTGAAGTAGCGGAAGTTTCATATCTGCAAAATAATGTTTAAATATATCAATGTCTTAAACTGACTTTACAAACAAACAAATTGGAATAAAAATGTTTAACCATTACATGTGAAAGTTTAAATTTTGTTTAGCTCAATTTTAGTTTTGCTGACCACTATGTGACCTTTGTCGTACATAAGAGGGGATGTCAGTCTGGTGTACCATATTGGGGATTGACTGCTTGAGGCCGTCTTTGACCAAACTAGGGACGACGTCATGTGCTCCGGAAAGGTAAGGATATCCTGCTCCACATGTGGCACTCGTCGTGTTGCTTATGTAATTGCAAATCCAGTAAAAAGTCTCAATTCGGTAGGTCACATTAATGAATGGGAAGGGTATTGTAGTTACGACGCAAGGAATATATCCGATATCATTTGTGAAACGGTTATTCTATAACGGTCAACCATAACGGTCAACCAACTCGTGATGGCGTTTGTAAATTTTGCGAAGTGAAAGTGGGTCGACTCACAAGTACACCGTCAAAGAATGCCATGTTCAGGATATCTAATTGGGGATCTGTGTCAACAAGATCTACCACAGGGAAATATCAAGCCAAGGAATGGGTACTGCTACAATACATATTAGGAACAGCCGTATACTAGTAGCAGGATCCGATTTTTGACGTAAAGGTAAAGATTGCATTTGTTTAATTCATCGGTATCACAAAACACTGAGCTTACTTGTTACTCCACTTGCCACTGTGTTTCATGCCAACTGCCCATACAAAAGATATAATCAAAATTTGACAGAGGTCCATGCACTGATTTCTAGACTACTGGACAAATTTCAAAGAAAAAAATCCCAGAAAATTTTATGGACTTGACAGAAAATTTTAGCACTAGATAGCAAGATGAATGCTAGAGTGCTCATTGATGTTGTGATCAAATAACAATACATCCAAGTGTGTGCTACTACAGTGATGATTTAGGAATAACAGCTACACACGACATTGTATACATATCGAATGACCTCACCCACGATGCAAATTTTGTAGATCATTGTATTAAAAACTGTGTGAATTTCTTGCGAAGAAAAAGATTTCCATATCGATCTTCTCAGATTTCTGAATGGTCTGTTACTTGAGTGTCAGGTTTCAGCCAAAGGCTTCTGTGAAACACTGAAGGCTAGACAACTTAAGCTGTATAAATTCCTTGTGACTAAGGAAGTATGTAATTCATATTTTATAGAATAGTAAATTGATTACATCTTAGTTCACCCAGTACTGTGGATTCGTTATTATTCATTAAGTACCAATTTTTGTGGATTTTGTGGGCGAAAGTAAACCACTAAATCAAATGTACAACGAATGAAAAAATTACTATAGATTTGTTTACAAACTGCCCCAAAAGCACGAAATATAATGTCCACGAATATGTTAGTTTTCGTTTTATAGAAATGAGCGTGCCCTGGTATCCCATGACTAAGGTACAAACTAAGTACAAACGGGTGTATAAGTTGTTTTTCTTCTTTTTTTACATGTTTAATAAATACATAAAATAAATACAAACACTAAGGTGACTTCCGACACTAACAGAAGTAACTATATCTTATCGGTTCGTATTTTCTCCCTTACAAAACCACTAAGCGGGAACAGTCTGTCGTCTGGTAAACAACTTCTTCACAATGACGTTTCGTTCGCAAAATCGTGGAAAGTTTACCAACAAAGTAAGTTATTTTAGATCATTCTTTTTGAAAAAAGAAACATCGTTAAAACAGAAATTTCAGAACATAAGTATGCAAAGAAAGACGACGATTTATACACAATATCAATGTTCGCAGATATCAATATCGGAGCAGACGTTATTTTACCATCAGACCCGTCTCACAATGATAGCTGGAAGGAGGGGAGGCGTGTTATTGAACTGTTTGAGCCGACTTGAAATTTGGTGGGCCAATTATATAATTGCAATTGCCCTTTGAACCTTATTGACACTGGGAGTGAATTTCTTTTCGTCTGCTGTGGTGCTTTTTCTATGGTTTTTATGTATGACGTCATTTATCATTAATCTCAATTTAGCATTTTTTATTGATTGTTGGTTGCTTAACGTCCAGTGGCAAATATTTCAAGCATATTTAGGACGAGAACAAGTTCACAATAAATACAATAGATAGGTAGATACAAAAGAGGCCATCTGGGATGATGGTCAAGGAAATTTGGACTGCCACTAGAAAATGAGGGTATGTGGATAGGGACAGAAATTTACAACAGGCCACCTACGGACCCCTCAAAGAGTTGTTGCAAGGGTTCTTAACGTGCAAAGAGCGTGGCACTCTCTTTACACGAGGCATCGGATTTAACGTCCCTCTTCTGACCGGACGTGACTGCGAACTTGATAATCCCGCACAGCCAAACGGACGCCCCACTGCGGCAAGCGTTTTAATGCCGGTCGGGAGAAGACCAAATGACCATATTTCTATACCCCAGTCACCCTTGGGGTCAGCATTTTTTATATGATCCACCAATATACATATGAATAGAAACATAGCGTCAATGGTAAATACATGTTAGGATAATAATTTATGACCTTCTTTGAGCCTTCATTTCATATGGTTGATTAATTGATTGTTGGTTGCTTAACGTCCAGTGGCAAATATTTCATGCATATTCAGGACGAGAACAAGTTCTCAATAAATACAAAGGTAGGTTGATACAATAGAGGCCATCTCGGATGATGGTCGGAGAGATTTGGACTGCCACCGGAAAAAGAGGGTATATTGGATAGGGACAGAAATGTGGCCTTGCAACAGGCCACCTACGGACCCCTCAAAGAGTTGTTGCAAGGGTTCTTAACGTGTAAAGAGCGTGGCAGGGGGGTATAAATATGGTCACTATTAATCTTCCTTCCAACGGCAAACATCATATTCTTTAGTTAAAGTTAATTTTAATTTTAGTGGTGTACATAGTACCAGACCATTAAATAGTAATCGATATTTGTATTAATCCTTTTATTCTTTTCTGTCAAGAAAATAATTAAATAAACTATGTCCTTTTACCATTTACTAGTGAATCTATTTCATTCCTTTTAATCTGTGCGTTTTAAGATATTTTGATTAACATTATTATATGCTAAATTTACATTAAATAGAAGGTGTAAATTTTTATGATAGATTTTACACTAATACATGGTTTTAAGACAACAATATTCTTTAAGGATTGTACAATATTAACAGTATTAAATAAAAATAAGAGTTTTTTTGGGTTTGTTTACCGTGTGACACTGGTGCTCCGATGCGGAGGAATTTTAATACTTAGAGAAGAAGAATGACAAAATTATTTTAAGTCTACCTGTGCGAAATTTGAAACGCGCTATTTAACACCATTGGATTATACATAGACAAAAACATAAATGCCAAATGAGGATGATAAAATTGATGTATACTACCGTGTGACACGGGTGCTCCGCTGCGGAGGAATTTACGAAGAAAAGAAGTATCATATGGCTTTATAGTGCTTCTTCGTTACATTTATTGTCTTTATAGTGAGTAAAATGTTACAATGTTGAAAATTTGTTCAGTATTATTGTGTGTTTACTTTTCATATAAAAATTTCAGTTTTTTATATTAAAAAGGAAGTAAAATTGTTACCAGGCATTATTAGTTATCAAAGGTACCAGGTATATAAGGGATTAACCTAATGTAATATATAACGGGAGTTTCGGCCAGGTCAAGGTTTAGTGTAACCATCCCACTCTGATTGTAAAAAAATAATCAGAAATACTATTGTCGTTCTATGTATTTAATTTAACAAAAATATGCGAGACCCAAAAATGTCTTCCTGGTTTCCTGTATGGTGAAGCGAAAATTCATTACAATAATACATATTGGTTATACGAAGCACATTTTTTTTTACATAGATTAGAAAATACATATGAGGCTTTAATATAAAACCGACCGTACAGCGGTTGCCAAGGTTGAGCGTCCATTTGGCATTGCGGGATGGTGGGATGTTTCAAAGGTAAACGGACAGAAAGTTACAGGACATAAGGCAGCAACCATTTGATTTTGGGGGGGGGGGGGCTATGGTTTTTTTTGGAAAAAAAAGTTTGTTTCCAGGTTTTGGTGAGAAAAAAAAATTGTTTTGGACACTGAGAAAAACAAATTGTTTGTTTCACCCTCAGCTGCCACTATATGTAATGCTAAAATTGAAAGAAAAAAAATGTTTTCGGTTTGTCGCTAAAAAAATTAAAAAAAGTTTGCATAGAAAAAAACCCATACCCCCCCCCCCCCCAGAAAATCAAATGGTTGCTGCCTAAAGTAAAAGGACATTAAGGTAGCACTACAGTCAGAATTTTCTGACTCCAATCAACAGTCTTTAAAGATTAATTTCTCCAAAACTACTCAATGGATTTATAAATTTTTTAACTCATTTTAAAGCTGAAATATAACTCTTACTTAATCTATATATAAATTAATGATTGGTTTGATTAATCTCAAAATATAGCTCCTTAATTGCCAAAAAAGTGGTCTTCCAACTTGGATGAAAATGGCTCATTCATGTTAAATGGTAGTAAAAATTTGTTTTCATCCCTTTAATCAACCATATACAATCTCCAAAACCATGTCTTAGATTTTTGATATATGCCTCCAGTAAGAAGATATATTGATTTAACTGCTGGGTGCCAAACCTCATTTCACCTTTCATCTTTGGAGACCTATACATTCATTTAGAAACAAATTATCCAAAAACTGGGACATGGTATTGTAGAAAATACACCCTATAATCATATATATCAAAGTCAAGCCAAAGGGGGTACCCATAAAGTTTCTATTTTCATTTTTTCCTTACAATTCTCATGAAAAATTGTTCTAAAAATGACCTAAAAACTGAATTTCCCCCCTCAGAACCCCTATAAAGTCAATATAAATACAAACATTCCACTGGGAACACCACAGGAGTGTTCTGGTACCATTACTATATCAATAAAACCACACACTTTGTGTCTTTAACGCTCTAATGCTGTAAATTTTGCATTATATGTAAACTATATCGTATGTTTTTCTTTGTTGTGATGTTATGCTATTGTTTCAGAAAAAGGGAGAAGGTTTGGATCCATTAAAACGTTTAATCCCGCTGCAAATGTTTGCACCTGTCCTAAGTCAGGAATCTGATGTACAGTAGTTGTCGTTTGTTTATGTAATATATACGTGTTTCTCGTTTCTCGTTTTGTTTATATAGATTAGACCGTTGGTTTTCCCGTTTGAATGGTTTTACACTAGTAATTTTGGGGCCCTTTATAGCTTGTTGTTCGGTGTGAGCTAAGGCTCCGTGTTGAAGGCCGTACTTTAACCTATAATGGTTTACTTTTTAAATTGTTATTTGTATGGAGAGTTGTCTCATTGGCACTCACACCACATCTTCCTATATCTATGTCCAACACTAACTCAGCATTTGGCGGGAGTTTGACGTCACAGATTTGACCAACATCTGTGATGTAGTAATTAAATATAGACAAAGCTCCGCCTCTTTCCAGACAGTCTAAGATAACAGAATAACATGTTTGACCAGCTGCATTATTAATGTTTAACACCATTATTCTCTATATATAAAGAATAATTTTCATTTGAAATTTAAAAAAGAAATAAACTTTGTCTGAAATTAGCTAGACCATTAAAAGTGTGTTTCAAAAAAACATGTTCATAAAAAGATCAAGACAACCCTCTTCTTGAAAATACACTTTCGAACATGATTTTTTTTAATTTAATGGAACTGAAAAATGACACTTAAACTGAAAATAAGTTAAAATGCATTAAGCTGTTCATAAAGAAAACTAAAGAGAAGAAATTTATACAGACAGTCAGAGATTTCAAAAATACTTTCCCACTCTTTTCCATAGTATTTTTTTTTCATTTTTGGAAGATTTTTTTCCTTTAGATTTTTTCTTTTTCTCTGTTCACTGCCATGTTATACATATAAGGCATAAAATGTGCACCTGAATATCGGTATCTTGTTTTGTAACCCCCATTGACATAATGGTTACATTGGTTACATTGGTTACACTGGTTACACCCATGCAATCCCCGTTACCATGACAACCCTTTGCATGGAGAAACAGGGGTCAATCTGATTATAATGGTTACATACATGGGAAATCAGGTTACAATGGTTACATACATGGGAAATCAGGTTACAATGGTTACATACCTGGGAAATCAGGTTACAATGGTTACATGCATGGAAAAATCAGGTTACAATGGTTACATGCATGGGGAATCCTGGTTTCAATGGTTACATATACGGGGTATCTGGTTACAATGGTTACATGCATGGGGAATCTGGTTACAATGGTTACATACATGGGAAATCAGGTTACAATGGTTACATGCATGGGAAATCTGGTTACAATGGTTACATACCTGGGAAATCAGGTTACAATGGTTACATGCATGGGGAATCTGGTTTCAATGGTTACATATACGGGGTATCTGGTTACAATGGTTACATGCATGGGGAATCTGGTTACAATGGTTACATACATGGGAAATCAGGTTACAATGGTTACATGCATGGGAAATCTGGTTACAATGGTTACATACATGGGGAATCAGGTTACATGCATGGAAAATCTGGTTACATGCACGGAGAATCTGGTTTACAATAGTAACATGCATGTGGAATCTGGTTACATTGGGTTACGTGTACGAAAAAACTGGTTACAATGGTTACACGCATGGGGAATCTGGTTACAATGGTTACATATACGGGGTATCAGGTTACAATAGAAACATGCATGGGGAAGCTAGTTACAATGGTGAAGGGTAGGAAACCCTAACATATTTTGGGAAGTCGGAACGGCATTTACTTGCAAATGCATCGGAAGTGTGTGTACGGGGATTTCGACAACAGCTAGTTGCAGTCGGAAGATTTTTGACATACAAACGAAGACAGAACGTACCAAGGACCTACAATTTGTTTTTAATCGATTAAAAATGGATGGTAAACGACGAATCTGTTGAATGTTTTTATTTTTTTAAGTAACCTCTCCATGTGACTAATTAACCTTGAACAGATCATGCGCAATGTACGCCGTTTCAATCTGAATGCGTGCGCAGGTTTCTAAATAGAAATCGGTTACGTGGTAAATCGGTAAAAGTTCCGTAGAAACGCAAATTTCGATATTAAGTATCCGATCGAGTCTTCAATAATTATTATGACGGCATGAGAGTAACAGCGGATGAATTGTAAATGAAACAACTACATTATTTTGGCAGCTCATTAAAATGTTTTACTGATTCTAACATAGATTAAAATCATTTTGACCATTACAACACAAGATGTTGATAACTATTGTGGGTAGTAGACTTAAAATAACAGATTCCAATGTCGATTCTTCTCATTATGTTACATGTATTATTATTATATGAGATTGACTTTAAACAATTGGTAGAATAATATATGCATGTATAGTGTATTATAACTGCAGATCAAGAATGATTAAATCATAGATCTATACAATAGGCATTATTTATGAATATTTAGGTATTAAAAGTGCTTAAACTTGATACACAAAATTAACAAATATTTTTTTTTATCAATAATGCCGTTAGTTATCTCTTTTGAATTGTTTTTCATTGTCATATTGGGTCCTTTACAGCTGGTGATGTGGTATGGGATTTGCTCATTGTTGAAAGACTGTACAGTGACCTATATTTGTTAATGTCTGCAGTGTCATTTCGGTCTCTTGTGGACAGTTGTCTCATTGGCAATCGTAACACATCTTCATTTTATAAGAACCAAAAATGAAAAAAGTTAAAACACTGCTTTTTTAAATATAGAAATGGGGTGATATTTAAGAATTTAACTTACAATTCCAAGATAACAACTCTCTTTGAAAATTTGCACCGAAGTAAAGAAACTAATCAACATTTTTGTCAAGCCTTCCAGCCAGTTTTAAACAGTGTTGTGTCCAGAAATTTTCATGAGTATGGAGGGACCGACTGACTGCCTAAAAGGGGGCTGCTGCGGTCAAGTTTCAGTGATTCCCTATATAATGAAGGAAATGTTTTCCTCTTTGTTGTGATTTTATACTATTGCTTTAGAAAAGGTTTGGTTCCCTTAAATTTTAAAATCTTATTGGTATTTTCATATGACCTTAAAAGTGAAAAGGTCATTTTAATTAAATCAATTCGACTAAACCGGTGGAACAACTGATAACCTTAAACCAAGCTGTCTGTCCTTAAGGATTACCAAAACAATTGATTATGAGATGTAAATTGGATCTCAATTCTCAATCTAATACCAAACATAAAAACAATAATCTTATGAGAAGATGGTAAGCTGCAAACTTGAGGAGCAAAAACTGTGCACACCAGTAGGATTTGATTTGGACTCTAAATGTCTCTTGAAAGACATTAGATTTTCGTGTAGGCCATAAATATATAGAAATAAAATAAAAACTATAACACAATTTTCCATAATGATCTTCTTCATTGTAGTAATAAATTACATATATATATATACATACATACATACATAAAAAATACATGCATTCAGCAAAATACATAAGGAGAATAAATTATAACAATAATAAAACATACAGTGGATATCTACATTGAAGAAGAATGTTAATTGTATTTACAGATTAAAGCTATTTAAGGTGGTTGCCTAACACTACAGGGAGATAATTCTGTAAAGTCAGCTAAACGTTTTAAATATATGTCGTGTTGTAAAAGGAATATTAAGCTTCTCAATGATCAAATTGGTGTTTTTTAATTTTCTGCATAACCAGTGTAATGGTTGGTTCAAAACTTTTTTAAATTTAAATTTTTCTGTTAAATTATTTACTTTGAATTTACTTGACCAAATTTTATGAAAATTAACAAGCCAAATCAATTTCAGTGAAAGTGTTGGATACCACCTTAACTAAAAACAAGACACATATTGTTATAATTTTGACACAAATCTGCATATTAGAATTGCTTCTTATATATGGTAATTAAATAATAAAATATTTAAAAAACATTCAATAGTTTAGATAGAATATTGTTCATTCCTTCATCAAAACTTATCTTCAGTTAATTAAAACTTTCATGTTAGCACCTACACTTCATCTTGGAAACTACCAGTAGCTCCTTCAAAAATTTACAGCAACAAAACAAAATGTATACAACTTCCTTCTATATCAGTGTGATTATATCAATTTCAGATCTCATATATATGAGTATCATATTTTGAATGAACCTGCAGATAGGAATAGCCTTGTCTAAAAATTTTAATGCATTAAGGAATACGATTGAGATGTACTGGGATTTAGTCATATCTTCAATACCTATCAAAATAACTATGTAGAGCACCCAACTGCAAAGACAAACACTTTCCTTCAATTAAAGCAAGGCTTACAAGTAAATTCAAGAATGAATACAATGACTAGAATATAATATATTAAAATACAAGGACAATAACTTTTTCTATAACTGCACAAGGGACATTGATGTACCACTTATATAATTCTTTTGCATAGTATATTGAGATATACAAATATATATATATATATATACATCTTTTAAATTAGTGGCACACAGTTCTTAACAATAAATGGATAACAACAATTGCCATTGTATATTTAGACCTTCATATATGCAAGAGGAGACAGTCTTTGATTAGTAACCTAAGTGAATTAGTAGTCAAGTTACCATAACATGCTGAATTAATAAGGGACAAAATCAAAAGTTCAATGCAGGAAAAAAACTTTTTTTTTTTTTGCTGACCCTCCCCTACCCCCATTCTTAACTTAATTTGGGATAAATAGATTTACCTATATGGCTATATGTAAAATTGATCTTCAATTAATAAAACTTTCAGCAATGTGGACCCCCTCCCTCACCCCAAAACTATTTGAATTAAGTTTTTTAGCCTACGTCGACCTTTTATGTTGTCCGTAAAGTGTTCAACTAACTGATACTATCTACACAATAATTTTATAACATAGTTCAGTCTTTAACCGCTTTCTTCTGTAATGTTATATTGATACCAGGCAAGGGTGGTGATTTCCCACGTAGACGACATGAACCCGAGTACTTATTCCGCCTTTGTATTTGTCTGTGGATATAAAACAGATGGTGCGTTTGTGTCATTGAATTTGCAATTTTCTTAAACCTTGAAAACCAGGAAAAGGTCTGCTCTGCGATCATGGTGTTATAACTTTCTGGTATTGTTGACGGATCATAAGTGACTTTACATCGGGCATCCTTGTGGTTTTGCAGATCTAATCTGTCAACACTCTTTTTAATCGTCTTCCACAGTTTGTTTAGAGGTGCTTTAATACAATCAAGGTGGCACATGTTGTCATAGGCTAAAATCAGTGATTTCATCCTTGCCTCAAGCTGGTCGTCTGGCACTTTACTCAGCTCCAGTAACAAACTGCGAATGGTTATCATGAATACCTGGCAAGGTCCTTCTGACCTAGAAATAAGTTAAATAAATTACATAACATAATGTACATACTGTAAACATTATTGTGTAATACAAATGTTCATGCCTTGTTCAAATAAAACAAAAGGAATCAAAATATTATATACGTCTCCAGAAAACCAAATGATAGTGCTTAGTCCAAGACATTTAAATTCATATTTTTTAACAAATTGCACTTACGTTTTGCTATCCAATACCAATCTAACAATTTTTTAATACTGTAAATCAATAAACTATGTCCTGCGTTTCTCCTAAATGACCAGACCAAAGTGCAAATTTTAATTTTTGACTATTTCCTTCCAAATGATGTTTAAATTATATTATAAATTTCAAAATGTAAGTTTTTTTAAATGTAAATTTTCCAATAAAATAAAAATCATTCTTATTTTTACATTTACAGTACAACAATTTACATGATTTATATTGAATTCAAGGTTCAGGGCAAACATGTGAAATGTTAAATATGTTCTTACATACCATAGAATTTCCACTCATAGGTATATTTAATAGTTGGGAGTTATAATTCATACATTTCTTTTACTTTAATAGTTAGTCCTGGGAACTGCCTTGCCAATGTCGACCATAAACAATTACTTTCTTAAATATATGGGTTGAGAAAAACTGTCTTACTAGCATTTATAAATTTTATAAATTATTTATAATTGCAACATGTTACAATGCCAAATGTTTCTATTGTGTAAAAAAAAATCGCTCCTGAAATAAGTCAGTGGCTGGAAATTGCATTCTCATCCTCCGGTTTCTCTTAAGGCTCAATATATCATTGAGGTCTATCTTCACCATAAAAAATGGAATTGTGTGCAATGTTATAGTTTTTGAATTTCTGTACTGATTACAATAATTAACTTTTAATGTTGTTAACTTACTTGAATAAAGGTTCAAAATATTGAATGTGCCCTCCTCCAGTGACACATACAAAATGGCCACGGCTCCTTTGTCTTAGTCGTGCATTCTCACCAGTGTCTTTGTTGCATATGGTGTATGTGGAGGTTGATTGCCAGTCGGAAGGGCTCACTTGGCTAACAATTTGTTCTGTGTCTAAAAGAAATACAATAGGTATAACTTATAAAATTAAAATAATACAATACTAACATAGGCCAGAGGCTTCTGACAGGTGCAAAAATGCCGCAGGGTTAAACATGTTTGTAAGATCTCAACCCTCCTCCTATACCTCTAGCCAATGTAAAAAAATTCTTAAATGTTCATGGTGAATAATATTCCATTAAATGTTCATGGTGAAATTATAATCCGGGTACCTTTGATAAATATTTACATTTCAAATTAATATACATTTAACCCAGGCCAATTGTTATTACTTGTATAATATAGAAATGTTCAAATCACAATATATGTATAAATGAAATTGTATATGACTTTATGACATGAGATTCCTTGCTTTTGTACAGGAATCTGATGGCATATGTATGTATGTAGGTGTAAATAACTCTATAACATCAGATTCTATGCTTATATACAGGAATCTGATGTCATATGTATAAATATAAATGTTTATGACTCTATGACATGAGATTCCTTGCTTATATACAGGAATCTGATGTCATATGTATATATGTAGATGTAAATAACTCTTATGATATGAGATTCCTTGCTTATATACAAGAATCTGATGTTATATGTATATAGGTAGGTGTATATAACTCTATGACATGCGATTCCTTGCTTATGTACAGGAATCTGATGTCAAATGTATATATGTAGGTGTTTATAACTCTATCACATCATATCCCTTCCTTATATACAGAAATCTGATGTCATATGTATATATGTAGATGTATATTACTGTATAACATCAGATTCCATGCTTATAAAGAGGAATCTGATGTCATATGTATAAATGAAATTGTATATGACTTTATGACATGAGACTCCTTGCTTTTGTACAGGAATCTGATGGCATATGTATATATGTAGGTGTAAATAACTCTATAACATCAGATTCTATGCTTATATACAGGAATCTGATGTCATAAGTGTAAATATAAATGTTTATGAATCTATGACATGAGATTCCTTGCTTATGTACAGGAATCTGATGTCATGTGTATATATGTAGATGTAATTAACTCTTATGACATGAGATTCCTTGCTTATATACAGGAATCTGATGTCATATGTATAAATATAATTGTATATGACTTTATGACATGAGATTCCTTGCTTATGTACAGGAATCTGATGTCATATGTATATATGTAGGTGTATATGACTCTATGATATCATATCCCTTGCTTATATACAGGAATCTGGTGTTATATGTAGATATGTAGGTGTATATAGCTCTATGACATCATACCCCTTGCTTATGTACAGGAATCTGATGTCAAATGTATATATGTAGGTGTTTAAAACTCTATCACATCATATCCTTTGCTTATATACAGTAATCTGATGTCATATGTATATAGGTAGGTGTATATAACTCTAATACTTCAGATTCCTTGCTTATATACAAGAATATGATGTCATATGTATACATATAATTGTATATGACTTTATGACATGAGATTCATTGCTTATGTACAGGAATCTGATGTCATATGTATATATGTAGGTGTAAATAACTCTATAACATCAGATTCTTTGCTTATATACAGGAATCTGATGTCATATGTAAAAATCTAATTGTATATGACTCTATGACATAAGAAACCTTGCTTATGTACAGGAATCTGATGTCATATGTATATATGTAGATGTGTATAAGTGAATGACATCAGATCCCTTGCTTATATACCGGAATCTGATGTCATATGTATATATGTAGGTGTGTATAACTCTATGACATCATATCCCTTGCTTATATACCGGAATTTGATGTCATATGTATATATGTAGATGTATATAACTGTATAACATCAGATTCCATGCTTATATACAGGAATCTGATGTCATATGTATAAATATAATTGTTAATGACTCTATGACATCAGATTCCTTGCTTATGTACAGGAATCTGATGTCATATGTATATATGTAGGTGTAAGTGACTATATAACATCAGATCCCTTGCTTATTAACAGGAATCTGATGTCATATGTATATATGTAGATGTATAAAACTGTATAACATCAGATCCCTTGCTTATATACAGGAATCTGATGTCATATGTATATATGTAGATGTATATAACTGTATAACATCATATCCCTTGCTTATATAACGGAATCTGATGTCATATGTATATATGTAGTATTTATAACTGTATAACATCAGATTCCATGCTTATATACAGGAATCTGATGCCATATGTATACATATAAGTGTATATGACTCTATGACATAAGACTTCTTGCTTATGTACAGGAATCTGATGTCATATGTATAAATATAATTGTATTTGACTGTATGACATGAGATTCCTTGCTTGTATACAGAAATTTGATGTCATATGTATATATGTAGATGTATATAACTGTATAACATCAGATTCCATACTTATATACAGGAATCTGATGTCATATGTAGAAATATAATTATTTATGACTCTCTGACATGAGATTCCTTGCTTATGTACAGGAATCTGATGTCATATGTATATATGTAGGTGTATATGACTCTATGACATCATATCCCTTGCTTATATACAGGAATCTGATGTTATATGTATATATGTAAGTGTATATAGCTCTATGACATCATACCCCTTGCTTATGTACAGGAATCTGATGTCATCTGTATAAATGTAGTATTTATAACTGTATAACATCAGATTCTATGCTTATATACAGGAATCTGATGTCATATGTATAAATATAATTGTATATGACTTTATGACATGACATCTCTTGCTTATGTACAGGAATCTGATGTCATATGTATAAATATAATTGTATTTGACTGTATGACATGATATTCCTTGCTGATATACAGAAACTTGATGTCATATATATATGTAGATGTATATAACTGTATAACATCAGATCATTTACTTAAATACAGGAATCTGATGTGAAATGTAAAAAGTAAGATGTATATAACTCTATGACATCAGATCCCTTGCTTATGTACAAGAATCTGATGATATATGTAGGTGTATATAACTCTATGACATCACATCCCTTTCTTATATACAGGAATCTGATGTCATATGTATATATGTAGATGTATATAACTGTATAACATCATATCCCTTGCTTATATACCAGAATCTGATGTCATATGTATATATGTAGGTGTATATAACTCTATGACATCATATCCCTTGCTTATATGCAGAAATTTGATGTCATATGTATATATGTTGATGTATATAACTGTATAACATCAGATTCCATGCTTATATACAGGAATCTGATGTCATATGTATAAATATAATTGTATATGACTTTTTGAAATGAGATTCCTTGTGTATGTACAGGAATCTGATGGCATGTGTATATATGTAAGTGTAAATAACTCTATAACATCATCTCCCTTGCTTATATACAGGAATCTGATGTCATATGTATAAATATAATTGTATATGACTCTATGACATTAGAAACCTTGCTTATATACGGGAATCTGATGTCATATGTATATATGTAGATGGATATAATTGTATGACATCACATCCCTTTCATATATACCGGAATCTAATATCATATGTATATATGTAGGTGTATATAACTCTATGACATCAGATCCCTTGCTTATATACCGTAATCTGATGTCATATGTATCAATATAATTGTTTATGACTCTATGATATCCGATTCCTTGCTTATTTACAGGAATCTGATGTCATATGTATATGTAGGTGTAAGTGACTGTATAACATCAGATCCCTTGCTGATATACAGAAATTTGATGTCATATATATATATGTAGATGTATATAACTGTATACCGGAATCTAATATCATATGTATATATGTAGGTGGATATAACTCTATGACATCATATCCCTTGCTTATATACCGGAATCTGATGTCATATGTATAAATATAATTGTATATGACTCTATGACATGAGATCTCTTGCTTATGTACAGGAATCTGATGTCATATGTATAAGTATAATTGTATTTGACTGTATGACATTAGATTCCTTGCTGATATACAGAAATTTAATGTCATATATATATATATGTAGATGTATATAACTGTATAACATCAGATCATTTGCTTAAATACAGGAATCTGATGTCAAATGTAAAAAGTAAGATGTATATAACTCTATGACATCAGATCCCTTGCTTATGAACAGGAATCGATGTCATATGTATATATGTAGATGTATATAACTATACAACATCATATCCCTTGCTTATATACAGGAATCTGATGTCATATGTATATATGTAGATGCATATAACTGTATAACATCAGATTCCATGCTTATATACAAGAATCTGTCATATGTATAAATATAATTGTAGATGACTTTTTGAAATGAGATTCCTTATTTATGTACAGGAATCCGATGGCATGTGTATATATGTAGGTGTAAATAACTCTATAACATCAGATTCTATGCTGATATACAGGAATCTGATGTCATATGTATATATATAATTGTATATGACTCTATGACATTAGAAACCTTGCTTATATACGGGAATATGATGTCATATGTATATATGTAGATGTATATAACTGTATGACATCACATCCCTTGCTTATATACCGGAATCTGATATCATATGTATATATGTAGGTGTATAACTCTATGACATTAGATCCATAGCTTATATACGGGAATCCGATGTCATATGTATAAATATAATTGTTTATGACTCTATGACATCAGATTCCTTGCTTATGTACAGGAATCTGATGTCATATGTATATATGTAGGTGTAAGTCACTGTATAACATCAGATCCTTTGCTTATATACAGGAATCTGATGTCATATTTATATATGTAGGTGTATATAACTGTTTAACATCATATCCCTTGCTTATATACAGGAATCTGATGTCATATGTGTATATGTAGATGTATATAGCTGTATAACATCAGATTCCATACTTATATACAGGAATCTGATGTCATATGTATATATGTAGTATTTATAACTGTATAATATCAGATTCTATGCTTATATACAGGAATCTGATGTCATATTTATAAACATATAATTGTATATGACTCTATGACATGAGATTTCTTGCTTATGTACAGGAATCTGATGTCATATGTATAAATATAATTGTATTTGACTGTATGACATGAGATTCCTTGCTTATATACAGAAATTTGATGTCATATATATATATATGTAGATGTATATAAATGTATAACATCAGATCATTTGCTTAAATACAGGAATCTGATGTCAAATGTAAATAATAAGATGTATATCACTCTATGACATCAGATCCCTTGCTTATGTACAAGAATCTGATGTCATATGTATATATGTAGGTGTATTTAACTCTATGACATCATATCCCTTGTTTATATACAGGAATCTGATGTCATCTGTATATATGTAGATGTATATAACTGTATAACATCATATCCCTTGCTTATATACAGGAATCTGATGTCATATGTATACATCAAGGTGTATATAACTCTATGATATCATATCCCTTGCTTATATACAGGAATCTGATGTCATATGTATATATGTAGATGTATATGACTGTATAACATCAGATTCCATGCTTATATACATGAATCTGATGTCATATGTATCAATATAATTGTATATGACTTTTTGAAATGAGATTCCTTGTTTATGTACATGAATCTGATGGGATGTGTATAAATAAAATTGTATATGACTTTATGACATTAGAGACCTTGCTTATATACGGGAATCTGATGTCATATGTATATATGTAGATGTATATAACTGTATGACATCAGATTCTATGCTTATATACAGGAATCTGATGTCATATTTATAAATATAATTGTATATGACTCTATGACATTAGAGACCTTGCTTATATACGGGAATCTGATGTCATATGTATATATGTAGATGTATATAACTGTATGACATCCCATCCCTTGCTTATATACCGGAATCTGATGTCATATGTATATATGTAGGTGTAGGTGACTGTTTAACATCAGATCCCTTGCTTATATACAGGAATCTGATGTCATATTTATATATGTAGATGTATATAACTGTTTAACATCATATCCCTTGCTTATATACCAGAATCTGATGTCATATGTGTATATGTAGATGTATATAACTGTATAACATCAGATTCCATGCTTATGTACAAGAATCTGATGTCATATGTATATATGTAGGTGTATATAACTCTATGATATCATATCCCTTGCATATGTACAGGAATCTGATGTCATATTTATATATGTAGATGTATATAACTGTTTAACATCATATCCCTTGCTTATATACCAGAATCTGATGTCATATGTGTATATGTAGATGTATATAACTGTATAACATCAGATTCCATGCTTATGTACAAGAATCTGATGTCATATGTATATATCTAGTTGTATATAACTCTATGACATCATATCCGTTGCTTATATACCAGAATATGATGTCATGTGTAAAAATAAAATTGTATATGACTTTATGACATGAGATTCCATGCTTATGTACAGGAATCTAGTATCATATGTATATATGTAGATGTATATAACTGTATAACATGAGATACCATGTATATATTCAGGAATCTGATGTCATATGTATAAATAAAATTGTATATGACTTGATGACATGAGATTCCTTCCTGATGTCATATGTATATATGTAGATGTATATAACTGTATAAGACCAGAATCCATGCTTATGTACAGGAATCTGATGGCATGTGTATATATGTAGGTGTAAATAACTCTTGAACATCAGATTCTATGTTTATATACAGGAATCTGATGTCATATGTATAAATATAATTGTATATGACTCTATGACATTAGAAACCTTGCATATATACGGGCATTTAATGACATATGTATATATGTAGATGTATATAACTGTATGACATCAGATCCCTTGCTTATATACCGGAATCTGTTGTCATATGTATATATGTAGGTGTATATAACTCTATGACATCAGATCCCTTGCTTATATTGCGGAATCTGATTTTATATATATAAATATAATTGTATATCACTCTATGACATGAGATTCCTTGCTTTAATACAGGAATCTGATGTCAAAGGTAAATAGTAAGATGTATATAACTCTATGACACCAGATCCCTTGCCTATGTACAAGAATCTGATGTCATATGTATATATGTAGGTGTATATAACTCTATGACATCATATCCCTTGCTTATATACAGGAATTTGATGTCATATGTATATATGTAGATGTATATAACTGTATAACATCAGATTCCATGCTTATATACAGGAATCTGATGTCAAATGTATAAATAAAATTGTATATGACTTTATGACATGCGATTCCTTGCTTATGTACAGGAATGTGATGGCATATGTATATTTATAGGTGTAAATAACTCTATAACATCAGATTCTATGCTTATAAACAGGAATTTGATGCCATATGTGTAAGTATAATTGTATATGACTCTATGACATTAGAGACCTTGCTTATATACAGAAATATGATGTCATATGTATATATGTAGATGTATATAACTGTATGACATCAGATCCCTTGCTTATATACCGGAATCTGATGTCATATGTATATATGTAGGTGTATATAACTCTATGACATCAGATTCCTTGCTTATATACCGGAATCTGATGTCATATGTATATATGTAGATGCATATAACTCTATAACATCAGATTCCATGCTTATATACAGGAATCTGATTTTTTATGTATATATGTAGGTGTATATAACTCTTTGACATCATATCCCTTGCTTATGTACAGGAATCTGATGTCAAAAGTATATATGTAGGTGTTTGTAACTGTATGACTTCATATCCCTTGCTTATATACAGGAATCTGATGTCATATGTATATAGGTAGGTGTATATAACTCTAATACATCAGATTCCTTGCTTATATACAGGAATCTGCTGTCAAATGTATAAATATAATTATATATGACTTTATGACATGAGATTCATTGCTTATGTACAGGAGCTGATGTCATATGTATATATGGAGGTGTAAATAACTCTATAACATCAGATTCTTTGCTTATATACCGGAATCTGATGTCATATGTATAAATATAATTGTATATGACTCTATGACATGAGATTCCTTGCTTAAATACAGGAATCTGATGTCAAATGTAAATAGTAAGATGTATATAACTCTATGACATCATATCCCTTGCTTATATACAGGAATCTGATGTCATATGTGTATGTGTAGATGTATATAACTGTATAACATCATATCCCTTGCTAATATACCAGAATCTGGTGTCATATGTATATATGTAGGTGTATATGACTCTATGACATCATATGCCTTGCTTATATACAGGAATCTGATGTCATATGTATATATGTAGATGTATATAACTGTATAACACCAGATTCCATGCTTATGTACAGGAATCTGATGGTATGTGTATATATGTAGGTGTAAATAACTCTTTAACATCAGATTCTATGTTTATATACAGGAATCTGATGTCATATGTATAAATATAATTGTATATGACTCTATGACATTAGAAACCTTGCATATATACGGGCATTTGATGACATATGTATATATGTAGATGTATATAACTGTATGACATCAAATCCCTTACTTATATACCGGAATCTGTTGTCATATGTATATATGTAGGTGTATATAACTCTATGACATCAGATCCCTTGCTTATATACCGGAATCTGATTTCATATATATAAATATAATTGTATATCACTCTATGACATGAGATTCCTTGCTTTTATACAGGAATCTGATGTCAAATGTAAATAGTAAGATGTATATAACTCTATGACATCATATCCCTTGCTTATATACAGGAATCTGATGTCATTTGTATACATGTAGATGTATATAACTGTATAACATCAGATTCCGTGCTTATATACAGGAATCTGATGTCAAATGTATAAATAAAATTGTATATGACTTTATGACATGAGATTCCTTGCTTATGTACAGGAATGTGATGGCATATGTATATTTATAGGTGTAAATAACTCTATAACATCAGATTATATGCTTATAAACAGGAATTTGATGTCATATGTGTAAATATAATTGTATATGACTTTATGACATTAGAAACCTTGCTTATATACAGGTATATGATGTCATATGTATATATGTAGATGTATATAACTGTATGACATCAGATCCCTTGCTTATATACCGGAATCTGATGTCATATGTATATATGTAGGTGTATATTACTCTATGACATCAGATTCCTTGCTTATATACCGGAATCTGATGTCATATGTATATATGTATATGCATATAACTGTATAATATCAGATTACATGCTTATATACAGGAATCTGATTTTATATGTATATATGTAGGTGTATATACCTCTATGACATCATATCCCTTGCTTATGTACAGGAATCTGATGTCAAATGTATATATGTAGGTGTTTATAACTGTATGACATCATATCCCTTGCTTATATACAGAAATCTGATGTCATATGTATATAGGTAGGTGTATATAACTCTAATACATCAGATCCCCTGCTTATATACAGGAATATGATGTCATATGTATTAATATAATTGTATATGACTTTATGACATGAGACTCATTGCTTATGTACAGGAATATGATGTCATATATACAAATATAATTGTATATGACTCTCTGACATAAGAAACCTTGCTTATGTACAGGAATATGATGTCATATGTATATATCTAGATGTATATAACTGTATGACATCAGATCCCTTGCTTATATACCGGAATCTGATGTCATATGTATATATGTAGATGTATAAAACTGTATAACATCAGATTCCATGCTTATATACAGGAATCTGATGTCATTTGTATAAATATAATTGTTTATGACTCTATGACATGAGATTCCTTGCGTATGTACAGGAATCTGATGTCATCTGTATATATGTAAGGATAAATAACTGTTATGACATGAGATTCCTTGCTTATATACAGGAATCTGAAATCATATGTATAAATATAATTGTATATGACTTTATTACATGAGATTCCTTGCTTAGTTACAGGAATCTGATGTCATATGTATATATGTAGGTGTATATGACTCTATGACATCATATTCCTTGCTTATATAGGAATTTGATGTTATATTTATATATGTAGGTGTATATAACTCTATGACATCAGATCCCTTGCTTATATACCGGAATCTGATGTCATATGTATATATGTAGATGTATATAACTCTATGACATCAGATCCCTTGCTTATATACCGGAATCTGATGTCATATGTATATATGTAGGTGTTTATAACTCTATGACATCATATCCCTTACTTTTGTACAGGAATATGATGTCATATGTATATGTGTAGGTGTATATAACTCTAATACATCAGATTCCTTACTTATATACAGGAATCTGATGTCATATGTATAGATATAATTGTATATGACTTTATGACATGAGATTCCTTGCTTATGTACATAAATCTGAAGTCATATGTATATATGTAGGTGTAATTAACTCTATAACATCAGATTCTATGCTTATATACCGGAATCTGATGTCATATGTATATATGTAGATGTATATAACTGTATAACATCAGATTCCATGCTTATATACAGGAATCTTATGTCATATGTCTAAATATAATTGTATATGACTCTATGACATGATATTCCTTGCTTATGTATAGGAATCTGATGTCATATGTATATATGTAGGTGTATGTAACTCTTAGACATCATATCCCTTGCTTATATACAGGAATCTGATGTTATTTGTATATATGTAGATGTATATAATTCTATGACATCATATCCCTTGCTTATGTACAGGAATCTGATGTCATATGTATATATGTAGGTGTATATAACTGTATAACATCAGATTCCGTGCTTATATACAGAAATCTGATGTCATATGTATAAATATAATAGTATATGACTTTATGACATGAGATTCCTTGCTTTTGTACAGGAATCTGATGTCATATGTATATATGTAGGTGTATATGACTCAATGACATCATATCCCTTGCTTATGTACAGGAATCTGATGTTATATGTATATATGTATGTGTGTATAACTCTATGACATCATATCCCTTGCTTAAGTACAGGAATCTGATGTCATATGTATATATGTAGATGTTTATAACTCTATGACATCATATCCCTTGCTTATATACAGGAATCTGATGTCATATGTAAATAGGTAGGTGTATATAACTCTAATACATCAGATCCCTTGCTTATATACAGGAATCTGATGTCATATGTATAAATATAATTGTATATGACTTTATGACATGAGATTTCTTGCTTATGTACATAAATCTGAAGTCATATGTATATATGTAGGTGGAAATAACTCTATAACATCAGATTCTATGCTTATATACAGGAATCTGATGTCATATGTATAAATATAATTGCATATGACTCTATGACATTAGAAACCTTGCTTATATACAGGAATCTGATGTCATATGTATATATGTAGATGTATATAACTGTATGACATCAGATCCCTTGCTTATATACCGAAATCTGATGTCATATGTATATATGTAGATGTATATAACTCTATGACATCAGATCCCTTGCTTATATACCGGAATCTGATGTCATATGTATATATGTAGATATATATAACTGTATAACATCATATTCCATGCTTATATACAGGATTCTGATGTCATATGTATAAATATAATTGTCTATGACTATGACATGAGATTCCTTGCTTATGTACAGGAATCTGATGTCATATGTATATATGTAGGTGTAAATAACTCTTATGACATGAGATTCCTTGCTTATATACAGGAATCTGATGTCATATGTTTAAATTTAATTGTATATGACTTGATGACATAAGATTCCTTGCTTATGTACAGGAATCTGAAGTCATATGTATATAAGTAGGTGTAAATAACTATATAACATCAGATTCCATGCTGATATACAGGAATCTGATGTCATATATATAGATATAGTTGTATATGACTCTATGACATTAAAAACCTTGCTTATATACAGGAATCTGATGTCATATGTATATATGTAGATATATATAACTGTATGACATCAAATCCCTTACTTATATACCGGAAATTGATGTCATATGTATATATGTAGATGTATATAACTGTATAACATCATATCCCATGCTTATATAGAGGAATCTGATGTCATATGTATAATTATAATTGTATATGACTCTATGACATGAGATTCCTTGCTTATGTACAGGAATCTGATGTCACATGTATATATGTAGGTGTAAATAACTCTTATGACATGAGATTCCTTGCTTATATACAGAAATCTGATGTCATATGTATAAATATAATTGTATATGACTTTATGACATAAGATTCCTTGCTTATGTACAGGTATCTGATGTCATATGTATATATGTAGATGTATTTAACTGTATAACATCAGCTTCTATGCTTATATACAGGAATCTCATGGCATATGTGTAAATATAATTGTATATGACTTTATGACATGAGATTCCTTGCTTATGTATAGGAATATGATGTCATATGTATATATGTAGGTGTATATAACTCTGTGACATCCTATCCCTTGCTTATATACAGGAATCTGATGTTATATGTATATATGTAGGTGTATATAACTTTATGACATCATATCCCTTGCTTATGTACAGAAATCTGATGTCATATGTATATATGCAGGTGTATATAACTGTACAACTTCATATTCCATGCTTATATACAGGAATCTCATGTCATATGTATAAATATAATTGTATATGACTTGATGACATGATATTCCTTGCTTATGTAGAGGAATCTGATGTCATATGTATATATGTAGGTGTATATGACTCAATGACATCATATCCCTTGCTTATATACAGGAATCTGATGTTTTATGTATATATGTAGGTGTTTATAACTCTGTGACATCATATCCCTTGCTTATATACAGGAATCTGATGTTATATGTATATATGTAGGTGTTTATAACTCTGTGACATCATATCCCTTGCATATATACAGGAATCTGATGTCATATGTAAATAGGTAGGTGTATATAACTCTAATACATCAGATTCCTTGCTTATATACAGGAATCTGATGTCATATGTATCAATATAATTGTATATGACTTTATGACATGAGATTCCTTGCTTATGTACATGAATCTGAAGTCATATGTATATATTTAGGTGTAAATAACTCTATAACATCAGATTCTATGCTTATATACAGGAATCTGATGTCATATAAATAAATATAATTGTATATGACTCTATGACATTAGAAACCTTGCTTATATACAGTAATCTGATGTCATATGTATATAGGTAGATGTGTATAACTGTATGAAATCAGATCCCTTGCTTATATACCGGAATCTGATGTCATATGTATATATGTAGATGTATATAACTGTATAACATCAGATTCCATGCTTATATACAGGAATCTGATGTCATATGTATAAATATAATTGTATATGACTATGACATGAGATTCCTTGCTTATGTACAGGAATCTGATGTCATATGTATATATGTAGGTGTAAATAACTCTTATGACATGAGATTCCTTGCTTATATACAGGAATATGATGTCATATGTTTAAATATATTTGTATGTGACTTTATGACATGAGATTCCTTGCTTATGTACATGAATCTGAAATCATATGTATATAAGTAGGTGTAAATAACTCTATAACATCAGATTCTATGTTTATATACAGGAATCTGATGTCATATGTATAAATATAATTGTATATGACTCTATGACATTAAAAACCTTGCTTATATACAGGAATCTGATGTCATATGTATATATGTAGATGTATATAACTATATAAGATCAGATTCCATGCTTATATACAGGAATCTGATGTCATATGTCTAAATATAATTGTATATGACTCTATGACATGAGATTCCTTGCTTTTGTATAGGAATCTGATGTCATATGTATATATGTAGATATATATAACTGTATGACTTCAAATCCCTTACTTATATACCGGAAATTGATGTCATATGTATATATGTAGATGTATATAACTGTATAACATCATATCCCATGCTTATATAGAGGAATCTGATGTCATATGTATAATTATAATTGTATATGACTCTATGACATGAGATTCCTTGCTTATGTACAGGAATCTGATGTCACATGTATATATGTAGGTGTAAATAACTCTTATGACATGAGATTCCTTGCTTATATACAGAAATCTGATGTCATATGTATAAATATAATTGTATATGACTTTATGACATAAGATTCCTTGCTTATGTACAGGTATCTGATGTCATATGTATATATGTAGATGTATTTAACTGTATAACATCAGCTTCTATGCTTATATACAGGAATCTCATGTCATATGTATAAATATAATTGTATATGACTTTATGACATGAGATTCCTTGCTTATGTATAGGAATATGATGTCATATGTATATATGTAGGTGTATATAACTCTGTGACATCCTATCCCTTGCTTATATACATGAATCTGATGTTATATGTATATATGTAGGTGTATATAACTTTATGACATCATATCCCTTGCTTATGTACAGAAATCTGATGTCATATGTATATATGTAGGTGTATATAACTGTACAACTTCATATTCCATGCTTATATACAGGAATCTGATGTCATATGTATAAATATAATTGTATATGACTTGATGACATGATATTCCTTGCTTATGTAGAGGAATCTGATGTCATATGTATATATGTAGGTGTATATGACTCAATGACATCATATCCCTTGCTTATATACAGGAATCTGATGTTTTATGTATATATTAAGGTGTTTATAACTCTGTGACATCATATCCCTTGCTTATATACAGGAATCTGATGTCATATGTAAATAGGTAGGTGTATATAACTCTAATACATCAGATTCCTTGCTTATATACAGGAATCTGATGTCATATGTATCAATATAATTGTATATGACTTTATGACATGAGATTCCTTGCTTATGTACATGAATCTGAAGTCATATGTATATATGTAGGTGTAAATAACTCTATAACATCAGATTCTATGCTTATATACAGGAATCTGATGTCATATAAATAAATATAATTGTATATGACTCTATGACATTAGAAACATTGCTTATATACAGTAATCTGATGTCATATGTATATAGGTAGATGTATATAACTGTATGAAATCAGATCCCTTGCTTATATACCGGAATCTGATGTCATATGTATATATGTAGATGTATATAACTGTATAACATCAGATTCCATGCTTATATACAGGAATCTGATGTCATATGTATAAATATAATTGTAAATGACTATGACATGAGATTCCTTGCTTATGTACAGGAATCTGATGTCATATGTATATATGTAGGTGTAAATAACTCTTATGACATGAGATTCCTTGCTTATATACAGGAATATGATGTCATATGTTTAAATATATTTGTATGTGACTTTATGACATGAGATTCCTTGCTTATGTACATGAATCTGAAATCATATGTATATAAGTAGGTGTAAATAACTCTATAACATCAGATTCTATGTTTAAATACAGGAATCTGATGTCATATGTATAAATATTATTGTATATGACTCTATGACATTAAAAACCTTGCTTATATACAGGAATCTGATGTCATATGTATATATGTAGATGTATATAACTATATAAGATCAGATTCCATGCTTATATACAGGAATCTGATGTCATATGTCTAAATATAATTGTATATGACTCTATGACATGAGATTCCTTGCTGATGTATAGGAATCTGATGTCATATGTATATATGTAGGGGTATATAACTCTTAGACATCATATCCCTTGCTTTTATACAGCAATCTGATGTTACATGTATATATGTAGATGTATATAATTCTATGACATCATATCCCTTGCTTATGTACAGGAATCTGATGTCATATGTATATATGTAGGTGTATATAACTGTATAACATCAGATTCTGTGCTTATATACAGAAATCTGATGTCATATGTCTAAATATAATTGTATATGACTCTATGACATGAGACTCCTTGCTTATGTATAGGAATCTGATGTCATATGTATATATGTAGGTGTATATAACTCTTAGACATCATATCCTTTGCTTATATACAGCAATCTGATGTTATATGTATATATGTAGATGTATATAATTCTATGACATCATATCCCTTGCTTATGTACAAGAATCTGATGTCATATGTATATATGTAGGTGTATATAACTGTATAACATCAGATTCTGTGCTTATATACAGAAATCCGATGTCATATGTATAAATATAATTGTATATGACTTTATGACATGAGATTCCTTGCTTTTGTATAGGAATCTGATGTCATATGTATATATGTAGGTGTATATGACTCAATGACATCATATCCCTTGCTTATGTACAGGAATCTGATGTTATATGTATATATGTATGTGTGTATAACTCTATGACATCATATCCCTTGCTTAAGTACAGGAATCTGATGTCATATGTATATATGTAGATCTTTATAACTCTATGACATCATATCCCTTGCTTATATACAGGAATCTGATGTCATATGTAAATAGGTAGGTGTATATAACTCTAATACATCAGATCCCTTGCTTATATACAGGAATCTGATGTCATATGTATAAATATAATTGTATATGACTTTATGACATGAGATTCCTTGCTTATGTACATAAATATGAAGTCATATGTATATATGTAGGTGGAAATAACTCTATAACATCAGATTCTATGCTTATATACAGGAATCTGATGTCATATGTATAAATATAATTGTATATGACTCTATGACATTAGAAACCTTGCTTATATACAGGAATCTGATGTCATATGTATATATGTAGATGTATATAACTGTATGACATCAGATCCCTTGCTTATATACCGAAATCTGATGTTTAATGTATATATGTAGATGTATATAACTGTATGACATCAGATCCCTTGCTTATATACCGGAATCTGATGTCATATGTATATATGTAGATATATATAACTGTATAACATCAGATTCCATGCTTATATACAGGATTCTGATGTCATATGTATAAATATAATTGTCTATGACTATGACATGAGATTCCTTGCTTATGTACAGGAATCTGATGTCATATGTATATATGTAGGTGTAAATAACTCTTATGACATGAGATTCCTTGCTTATATACAGGAATCTGATGTCATATGTTTAAATTTAATTGTATATGACTTTATGACATAAGATTCCTTGCTTATGTACATGAATCTGAAGTCATATGTATATAAGTATGTGCAAATAACTATATAACATCAGATTCCATGCTGATATACAGGAATCTGATGTCATATATATAAATATAGTTGTATATGACTCTATGACATTAAAAACCTTGCTTATATACAGGAATCTGATGTCATATGTATATATGTAGATATATATAACTGTATGACATCAGATCCCTTACTTATATACTGGAATCTGATGTCATATGTATATATGTAGATGTATATAACTGTATAACATCATCTGCCATGCTTATATAGAGGAATCTGATGTCATATGTATAATTATAATTGTATATGACTCTATGACATGAGATTCATTGCTTATGTACAGGAATCTGATGTCATATGTATATATGTAGGTGTAAATAACTCTTATGACATGAGATTCCTTGCTTATATACAGAAATCTGATGTCATATGTATAAATATAATTGTATATGACTTTATGACACAAGATTCCTTGCTTATGTACAGGTATCTGATGTCATATGTATATATGTAGATGTATTTAACTGTATAACATCAGCTTCTATGCTTATATACAGGAATCTGATGTCATATGTATAAATATAATTGTATATGACTTTATGACATGAGATTCCTTGCTTATGTTTAGGAATATGATGTCATATGTATATATGTAGGTGTATATAACTCTGTGACATCATATCCCTTGCTTATATACAGGAATCTGATGTTCTATGTATATATGTAGGTGTATAAAACTTTATGACATCATATCCCTTGCTTATGTACAGAAATCTGATGTCATATGTATATATGTAGGTGTATATAACTGTACAACTTCATATTCTATGCTTATATACAGGAATCTGATGTCATATGTAAATAGGTAGGTGTATATAACTGTAATACATCAGATCCCGTGCTTATATACAGGAATCTGATGTCATATGTATAAATATAATTGTATATGACTTGATGACATGAGATTCCTTGCTTATGTAGAGGAATCTAATGTCATATGTATATATGTAGGTGTATAAGACTCCATGACATCATATCCCTTGCTTATATACAGGAATCTGATGTTTTATGTATATATTAAGGTGTTTATAACTCTGTGACATCATATCCCTTGCTTATATACAGGAATCTGATGTCATATGTAAAAAGGTAGGTGTATATAACTCTAATACATCAGATTCCTTGCTTATATACAGGAATCTGATGTCATATGCATCAATATAATTGTATATGACTTTATGACATGAGATTCCTGGCTTATGTACATTAATCTGAAGTCATATGTATATATGTAGGTGTAAATAACTCTATAACATCAGATTCTATGCTTATATACAGGAATCTGATGTCATTTGAATAAATATAATTGTATATGACTCTATGACATTAGAAACCTTGCTTATATACAGTAATCTGATGTCATATGTAATTAGGTAGATGTATATAACTGTATGAAATCAGATCCCTTGCTTATATACCGGAATCTGATGTCATATGTATATAGGTAGATGTATATAACTGTATGAAATCAGATCCCTTGCTTATATAGCGGAATCTGATGTCATATGTATATATGTAGATGTATATAACTGTATAACATCAGATTCCATGCTTATATATAGGAATCTGATGTCATATGTATAAATATAATTGTATATGACTATGACATGAGATTCCTTGCTTATGTACAGGAATCTGATGTCATATGTATATATGTAGGTGTAAATAACTCTTATGACATTAAAAACCTTGCATATATACAGGAATCTGATGTCATATGTATATATGTAGATGTATATAACTGTATGACATCAGATCCCTTGCTTATATACCGGAATCTGATGTCATATGTATATATGTAGATGTATATAACTGTATAACATCAGATTCCATGCTTATATACAGGAATCTGATGTCATATGCATAAATATAATCGTATATGACTCTATGACATGAGATTCCTTGCTTATGTACAGGAACCTGATGTCATATGTATATATGTAGGTGTAAATAACTCTTATGACATGAGATTCCTTGCTTATATACATGAATCTGATGTCATATGTATAAATATAATTGTATATGACTTTATGACATGAGATTCCTTGCTTATGTACAGAAATCTGATGTCATATGTATATATGTAGATGTATTTAACTGTATAACATCAGATTCTATGCTTATATACAGGAATCTGATGTCATATGTATAAATATAATTGTATATGACTCTATGACATGAGATTCCTTGCTTATGTACAGGAATCTGATGTCATATGTATATATGTAAGTGTAAATAACTCTTATGACATGAGATTCCTTGCTTATAGACAGGAATCTGATGTCATATGTATAAATATAATTGTATATGACTCTATGACATGAGATTCCTTGCTTATGTACAGGAATCTGATGTCATATGTATATATGTAAGTGTAAATAACTCTTATGACATGAGATTCCTTGCTTATATACAGGAATATGATGTCATATGTATAAATATAATTGTATATGACTTGATGACATGAGATTCCTTGCTTATGTACAGGAATCTGATGTCATATGTATATATGTAGATGTATTTAACTGTATAACATTAGATTTTATGCTTATATACAGGAATCTGATGTCATATGTATATATGTAGGTGTATATAACTCTGTGACATCATATTCCTTGCTTATATACAGGAATCTGATGCTATATGTATATATTTAGGTGTATATAACTTTAAGACATCATATCCCTTGCTTATGTACGGGAATATGATGTCATATGTATATATGTAGGTGTATATAACTGTATAATCATATTCCATGCTTATATACAGGAATCTGATGTCATATGTATAAATATAATTGTATATGACTCTATGACATTAAAAACATTGCTTATATATAGGAATCTGATGTCATATGTCTATATGTAGGTGTATATGACTCAACGACATCATAACCCTTGCTTATATACAGGAATCTGATGTTATATGTATATATTAAGGTGTTTATAACTCGGTGATATCATATCCCTTGCTTATATACCGGAATCTGATGTCATATGTATATATGTAGATGTATATAACTGTATAACATCAGATTCCATGATTATATACAGGAATCTGATGTCATATGTATAAATATAATTGTATATGACTATGACATGAGATTCCTTGCTTATGTACAGGAATCTGATGTCATATGTATATATGTAGGTGTAAATAACTCTTATGACTTGAGATTCCTGGCTTAAATACAGGAGTCTGATGTCATATGTTTAAATATATTTGTATGTGACTTTATGACATGAGATTGCTTGCTTATGTACATGAATCTGAAGTCATATGTATATAAGTAGGTGTAAATAACTCTATAACATCAGATTCTATGTTTATATACAGGAATCTGATGTCATGTAAATAAATATAATTGTATATGACTCTATGACATTAGAAACCTTGCTTATATACAGGAATCTGATGTCATATGTATATAGGTAGATGTATATAACTGTATGAAATCAGATCCCTTGCTTATATAGCGGAATCTGATGTCATATGTATATATGTAGATGTATATAACTGTATAACATCAGATTCCATGCTTATATACAGGAATCTGATGTCATATGTATATATGTAGATGTATATAACTGTATAACATCAGATTCCATGCTTATATATAGGAATCTGATGTCATATGTATAAATATAATTGTATATGACTATGACATGAGATTCCTTGCTTATGTACAGGAATCTGATGTCATATGTATATATGTAGGTGTAAATAACTCTTATGACATGAGAATCCTTGCTTATGTACAGAAATCTGATGTCATATGTATATATGTAGATGTATTTAACTGTATAACATCAGATTCTATGCTTATATACAGGAATCTGATGTCATATGTATAAATATAATTGTATATGACTCTATGATATGAGATTCCTTGCTTATGTACAGGAATCTGATGTCATATGTATATATGTAGGTGTAAATAACTCTTATGACATGAGATTCCTTGCTTATATACAGGAATCTGATGTCACATGTATAAATATAATTGTATATGACTTTATGACATGAGATTCCTTGCTTATGTACAGGAATCTGATGTCATATGTATATATGTAGATGTATTTAACTGTATAACATTAGATTTTATGCTTATATACAGGAATCTGATGTCATATGTACAAATATAATTGTATATGAATCTATGACATGAGATTTCTTGCTTATGTATAGGAATCTGATGTCATATGTATATATGTAGGTGTGTATAACTCTGTGACATCATATCCCTTGCTTATATACAGGAATCTGATGCTATATGTATATATTTAGGTGTATATAACTTTAAGACATCATATCCCTTGCTTATGTACGGGAATATGATGTCATATGTATATATGTAGATGTATATAACTGTATAACATCATATTCCATGCTTATATACAGGAATCTGATGTCATATGTATAAATATAATTGTATATGACTTGATGACATGAGATTCCTTGCTTATGTACAGGAATCTGATGTCATATGTCTATATGTAGGTGTATATGACTCAACGACATCATATCCCTTGCTTATATACAGGAATCTGATGTTATATGTATATATTCAGGTGTTTATAACTCTGTGATATCATATCTCTTGCTTATATACAGGAATCTGATGGCATATGTAAATAGGTAGGTGTATATAACTCTAATACATCAGATCCCTTGCTTATATACAGGAATGTGATGTCATATGTATAAATATAATTGTATATGACTTTATGACATGAGATATCTTGCTGATGTACATGAATCTGCTGTCATGTGTATATATGTAGATGTATATCACTCTATAACATCAGATTCTATGTTTATATACAGGAATCTGATGTCATATGTATAAATATAATTGTATATGACTCTATGACATTAGAAACCTTGCTTATATACAGGAATCTGCTTTCATATGTATATATGTAGATGTATAGAACTGTATGACATCAGATCCCTTGCTTATATACCGGAATCTGATGTCATATGTATATATGTAGATGTATATAACTGTATAACATCAGATTCCATGATTATATACAGGAATCTGATGTCATATGTATAAATATAATTGTATATGACTATGACATGAGATTCCTTGCTTATGTACAGGAATCTGATGTCATATGTATATATGTAGGTGTAAATAACTCTTATGACTTGAGATTCCTTGCTTATATACAGGAATCTGATGTCATATGTTTAAATATATTTGTATGTGACTTTATGACATGAGATTGCTTGCTTATGTACATGAATCTGAAGTCATATGTATATAAGTAGGTGTAAATAACTCTATAACATCAGATTCTATGTTTATATACAGGAATCTGATGTCATATGTATATATGTAGATGTATATCACTCTATAACATCAGATTCTATGTTTATATACAGGAATCTGATGTCATATGTATAAATATAATTGTATATGACTCTATGACATTAGAAACCTTGCTTATATACAGGAATCTGATGTCATATGTATATAGGTAGATGTATATAACTGTATGAAATCAGATCCCTTGCTTATATAGCGGAATCTGATGTCATATGTATATATGTAGATGTATATAACTGTATAACATCAGATTCCATGCTTATATATAGGAATCTGATGTCATATGTATAAATATAATTGTATATGACTATGACATGAGATCCCTTGCTTATGTACAGGAATCTGATGTCATATGTATATATGTAGGTGTAAATAACTCTTATGACATGAGATTCCTTGCTTATGTACAGAAATCTGATGTCATATGTATATATGTAGATGTATTTAACTGTATAACATCAGATTCTATGCTTATATACAGGAATCTGATGTCATATGTATAAATATAATTGTATATGACTCTATGACATTAGAAACCTTGCTTATATACAGGAATCTGCTTTCATATGTATATATGTAGATGTATAGAACTGTATGACATCAGATCCCTTGCTTATATACCGGAATCTGATGTCATATGTATATATGTAGATGTATATAACTGTATAACATCAGATTCCATGATTATATACAGGAATCTGATGTCATATGTATAAATATAATTGTATATGACTATGACATGAGATTCCTTGCTTATGTACAGGAATCTGATGTCATATGTATATATGTAGGTGTAAATAACTCTTATGACTTGAGATTCCTTGCTTATATACAGGAATCTGATGTCATATGTTTAAATATATTTGTATGTGACTTTATGACATGAGATTGCTTGCTTATGTACATGAATCTGAAGTCATATGTATATAAGTAGGTGTAAATAACTCTATAACATCAGATTCTATGTTTATATACAGGAATCTGATGTCATATGTATATATGTAGATGTATATCACTCTATAACATCAGATTCTATGTTTATATACAGGAATCTGATGTCATATGTATAAATATAATTGTATATGACTCTATGACATTAGAAACCTTGCTTATATACAGGAATCTGATGTCATATGTATATAGGTAGATGTATATAACTGTATGAAATCAGATCCCTTGCTTATATAGCGGAATCTGATGTCATATGTATATATGTAGATGTATATAACTGTATAACATCAGATTCCATGCTTATATATAGGAATCTGATGTCATATGTATTAATATAATTGTATATGACTTTATGACATGAGATATCTTGCTGATGTACATGAATCTGCTGTCATGTGTATATATGTAGATGTATATCACTCTATAACATCAGATTCTATGTTTATATACAGGAATCTGATGTCATATGTATAAATATAATTGTATATGACTCTATGACATTAGAAACCTTGCTTATATACAGGAATCTGCTTTCATATGTATATATGTAGATGTATAGAACTGTATGACATCAGATCCCTTGCTTATATACCGGAATCTGATGTCATATGTATATATGTAGATGTATATAACTGTATAACATCAGATTCCATGATTATATACAGGAATCTGATGTCATATGTATAAATATAATTGTATATGACTATGACATGAGATTCCTTGCTTATGTACAGGAATCTGATGTCATATGTATAAATATAATTGTATATGACTCTATGACATGAGATTGCTTGCTTATGTACATGAATCTGAAATCATATGTATATAAGTAGGTGTAAATAACTCTTATGACTTGAGATTCCTTGCTTATATACAGGAATCTGATGTCATATGTTTAAATATATTTGTATGTGACTTTATGACATGAGATTGCTTGCTTATGTACATGAATCTGAAATCATATGTATATAAGTAGGTGTAAATAACTCTATAACATCAGATTCTATGTTTATATACAGGAATCTGATGTCAAATAAATAAATATAATTGTATATGACTCTATGACATTAGAAACCTTGCTTATATACAGGAATCTGATGTCATATGTATATATGTAGATGTATATAACTGTATAACATCAGATTCCATGCTTATATACAGGAATCTGATGTCATATGTATAAATATAATTGTATATGACTATGACATGAGATTCCTTGCTTATGTACAGGAATCTGATGTCATATGTATATATGTAGGTGTAAATAACTCTTATGACATGAGATTCCTTGCTTATATACAGGAATATGATGTCATATGTTTAAATATATTTGTATGTGACTTTATGACATGAGATTCCTTGCTTATGTACATGAATCTGAAATCATATGTATATAAGTAGGTGTAAATAACTCTATAACATCAGATTCTATGTTTATATACAGGAATCTGATGTCATATGTATAAATATAATTGTATATGACTCTATGACATTAAAAACCTTGCTTATGTACATGAATCTGAAATCATATGTATATAAGTAGGTGTAAATAACTCTATAACATCAGATTCTATGTTTATATACAGGAATCTGATGTCATATGTATAAATATAATTGTATATGACTCTATGACATTAAAAACCTTGCTTATTTACAGGAATCTGATGTCATATGTATATATGTAGATGTATATAACTGTATGATATCAGATCCCTTGCTTATATACCGGAATCTGATGTCATATGTATAAATATAATTGTATATGACTTTATGACATGAGATTCCTTGCTTATGTACAGGAATCTGATGTCATATGTATATATGTAGATGTATTTAACTGTATAACATCAGATTCTATGCTTATATACAGGAATCTGATGTCATATGTATAAATATAATTGTATATGACTCTATGACATGAGATTCCTTGCTTATGTACAGGAATCTGATGTCATATGTATATATGTAGGTGTAAATAACTCTTATGACATGAGATTCCTTGCTTATATACAGGAATCTGATGTCACAGGTATAAATATAATTGTATATGACTTTATGACATGAGATTCCTTGCTTATGTACAGGAATCTGATGTCATATGTATATATGTAGATGTATTTAACTGTATAACATTAGATTTTATGCTTATATACAGAAATCTGATGTCATATGTACAAATATAATTGTATATGACTCTATGACATGAGATTCCTTGCTTATGTATAGGAATCTGATGTCATATGTATATATGTAGGTGTATATAACTCTGTGACATCATATCCCTTGCTTATATACAGGAATCTGATGTTATATGTATATATTTAGGTGTATATAACTTTAAGACATCATATCCCTTCCTTATGTACGGGAATATGATGTCATATGTATATATGTAGGTGTATATAACTGTATAACATCATATTCCATGCTTATATACAGGAATCTGATGTCATATGTATAAATATAATTGTATATGACTTGATGACATGAGATTCCTTGCTTATGTACAGGAATCTGATGTCATATGTCTATATGTAGGTGTATATGACTCAACGACATCATATCCCTTGCTTATATACAGGAATCTGATGATATATGTATATATTAAGGTGTTTATAACTCTGTGACATAATATCTCTTGCTGATATACAGGAATCTGACGGCATATATAAAAAGGTAGGTGTATATAACTCTAATACATCAGATCCCTTGCTTATATACAGGAATCTGATGTCATATGTATAAATATAATTGTAAATGACTTTATGACATGAGATTTCTTGCTGATGTACATGAATCTGCTGTCATATGTATATATGTAGATGTATATCACTCTATAACATCAGATTCTATGTTTATATACAGGAATCTGATGTCATATGTATAAATATAATTGTATATGACTCTATGACATTAGAAACCTTGCTTATATACAGGAATCTGCTGTCATATGTATATATGTAGATGTATATAACTCTATGCCATCAGATCCCTTGCTTATATACCGGAATCTGATGTCATATGTATAAATATAATTGTATATGACTCTATGACATGAGATTCCTTGCTTATGTACATGAATCTGATGTCATATGTATATATGTAGGTGTAAATAACTCTTATGACATGAGATTCCTTGCTTATATAAAGGAATCTGAAGTCACATGTATAAATATAATTGTATATGACTTTATGACATGAGATTCCTTGCTTATGTACAGGAATCTGATGTCATATGTATATATGTAGATGTATATAACTGTATAACATCAGATTCCATGCGTATATAGAGGAATCTGATGTCATATGTATAAATATAATTGTATATGACTATGACATGAGATTCCTTGCTTATGTACAGGAATCAGATGTCATATGTATATATGTAGGTGTAAATAACTCTTATGACATGAGATTCCTTGCTTATATACAGGAATCTGATGTCATATGTTTAAATATATTTGTATGTGACTTTATGACATGAGATTGCTTGCTTATGTACATGAATCTGAAGTCATATGTATATAAGTAGGTGTAAATAACTCTATAACATCAGATTCTATGTTTATATACAAGAATCTGATGTCATATGTATAAATATAATTGTATATGACTCTATGACATGAAAAACCTTGCTTATATACAGGAATCTGATGTCATATGTATATATGTAGATGTATATAACTGTATGACATCAGATCCCTTGCTTATATACCAGAATCTGATGTCATATGTATATATGTAGATGTATATAACTGTATAACATCAGATTCCATGCTTATATACAGGAATCTGATGTCATATGTATAAATATAATTGTATATGACTTTATGACATGAGATTCCTTGCTGATGTACATGAATCTGAAGTCATATGTATATATGTAAATGTAAATAACTCTATAACATCAGATTCTATGCTTATATACAGGAATCTGATGTCATATGTATAAATATAATTGTATATGACTCTATGACATTAAAAACCTTGCTTATATACAGGAATCTGATGTCATATGTATATATGTAGATGTATATAACTGTATGCCATGAGATTCCTTGCTTATGTACAGGAATCTGATGTCATATGTATATATGTAGGTGTAAATAACTCTTATGACATGAGATTCCTTGCTTATATACAGGAATCTGATGTCATATGTATATATGTAGATGTATTTAACTGTATAACATCAGATTCTATGCTTATATACAGGAATATGATGTCATATGTATAAATATAATTCTATATGACTCTATGACATGAGATTCCTTGCTTATGTATAGGAATCTGATGTCATATGTATATATGTAGTTGTATATAACTCTGTGACATCATATCCCTTGCTTATATACAGGAATCTGATGTTATATGTATATATGTAGGTGTATATAACTTTATGACATCAAATCCCTTGCTTATGTACAGGAATCTGATGTCATGTGTATATATAGGTGTATATAACTGTATAACATCATATTCCATGCTTATATATAGGAATCTGTTGTCATATGTATGAATATAATTGTATATGACTTGATGACATGAGATTCCTTGCTTATGTACAGGAATCTTGTGTCATATGTATATATGTAGGTGTATGTGACTCAACGACATCATATACCTTGCTTATATACAGGAATCTGATGTCATATGTAAATAGGTAGGTGTATATAACTCTAATACATCAGATCCCTTGCTTATATACAGGAATCTGATGTCATATGTATAAATATAATTGTATATGACTTTATGACATGAGATTCCTTGCTGATGTACATGAATCTGAAGTCATATGTATAAATGTAGGTGTAAATAACTCTATAACATCAGATTCTATGTTTATATACAGGAATCTGATGTCATATGCATCAATATAATTGTGTATGACTCTATGACATTAGAAACCTTGCTTATATACCGGAATTTGCTGTCATATGTATGTATGTAGATGTAAATAACTGTATGACATCAGATCCCTTGCTTATATACCGGAATCTGATGTCATATGTATATATGTAGATGTATATAACTCTATGACATCAGATCCCTTGCTTATATACCAGAATCTGATGTTATATGTATAGATGTAGATGTATATAACTGTATAACATCAGATTCCATGCGTATATACAGGAATCTGATGTCATATGTATAAATATAATTGTATATGACTTTATGACATGAGATTCCTTGCTGATGTACATGAATCTGAAGTCATATGTATATATGTAGGTGTAAATAACTCTATATCAGATTCTATGCTTATATACAGGAATCTGATGTCATATGTATAAATATAATTGTATATGACTTTATGACATAAGATTCCTTGCTTATGTACAGGAATCTGATGTCATATGTATATATGTAGATGTATTTAACTGTATAACATCAGATTCTATGCTTATATACAGAAATCTGATGTCATATGTATAAATATAATTGTATATTACTCTATGACATGAGATTCCTTGATTATGTACAGGAATCTGATGTAATATGTATATATGTAGGTGTATTTAACTCTATGACATCATATCCCTTGCTTATGTACAGGAAGCTGATGTCATATGTATATATGTGTGTGTATATAACTGTATAACATCAGATTCCATGCTTATATACAGGAATCTGATGTCATATGTATAAATATAATTGTATATGACTTGATGACATGAGATTCCTTGCTTATGTACAGGAATCTGATGTCATATGTATATATGTATGTGTATATGACTCAATGACATCATATCCCTTGCTTATATACAGGAATCTGATGTTATATGTATATATGTAGGTGTTTATATCTCTATGACATCATATCCCTTGTTTATATACTTGAATCTGATGTCATATGTAAATAGGTAGGTGTATATAACTCTAATACATCAGATCCCTTGCTTATATACAGGAATATGATGTCATATGTATAAATATAATTGTATATGACTTTATGACATGAAATTCCTTGCTGATGTAAATGAATCTGAAGTCATATGTATATATGTAGGTGTAAATAACTCTATAACATCAGATTCTATGCTTATATACAGGAATCTGATGTCATATGTATATATGTAGGTGTATATGACTCTATGACATTAGAAACCTTGCTTATATACAGGAATCTGATGTCATATGTATATATGTAGGTGTATTTAACTGTATAACATCAGATTCCATGCTTATATACAGGAATCTGATGTCATATGTATAAATATAATTGTATATGACTTGATGACATGAGATTCCTTGCTTATGTACAGGAATCTGATGTCATATGTATATATGTAGATGTATATAACTGCATTACATCAGATTCCTTGCTTATATACAGGAATCTGATGGCATATGGCATATGTATAAATATAATTGTATATGAATCTATGACATGAGATTCCTTGCTTATGTATAGGAATCTGATGTCATATGTATATATGTAGGTGTATATAACTGTATGACATCAGGTCCCTTGCTTATATACAGGAATCTGATGTCATATGTATATATGTAGATGTATATAACTCTATGACATCAGATCCCTTGCTTATATACCGGAATCTGATGTCATATGTTTATATGTAAATGTATATAACTGTATCACATCAGATTCCATGCTTATATACAGGAATCTGATGTCATATGTATAAATATAATTGTATATGACTGTATGACATTAGAAACCTTGCTTATATACAGGAATCTGATGTCATATGTATAAATGTAGATGTATATAACTCTATGACATCAGATCCCTTGCTTATATACCGGAATTTGATGTTTTATGTATAAATATAATTGTATATGACTATGACATTAGATTCCTTTCTTATGTACAGGAATCTGATGTCATATGCATATATGTAGGTGTAAATAACTCTTATGACATGAGATTCCTTGCTTATATACAGGAATCTGGAGTCATATGTATAATTATAATTGTATATGACTATGACATTAGATTCCTTTCTTATGTACAGGAATCTGATGTCATATGCATATATGTAGGTGTAAATAACTCTTATGACATGAGATTCCTTGCTTATATACAGGAATCTGGAGTCATATGTATAATTATAATTGTATATGACTATGACATGAGATTCCTTTCTTTTGTACAGGAATCTGATGGCATATGTATATATGTAGGTGTAAATAACTCTTATGACATGAGATTTATTGCTTATGTATAGGAATCTGATGTCATATGTATATATGTAGATGTATATAACTGTATAACATCAGATTCCATGCTTATATACAGGAATCCGATGTCATATGTATATATGTAGATGTATATAACTGTATAACATCAGATTCCATGCTTATATACAGGAATCGGATGTCATATGTATAAATATAATTGTATATGATTCTATGACTTGAGATTCCTTGCTTATGTACAGGAATCTGATGTCATATGTATATATGTAGGTGTAAATAACTCTTATCACATGCTATTCCTTGCTTATATACAGAAATCTGATGTCATATGTATAAATATAATTGTATATGACATTATGACATGAGATTCCTTGCTTATGTACAGGAATCTGATGTCATATGTATAAATATAATTGTATATGACTCTATGACATGGGATTCCTTGCTTATGTATAGGAATCTGATGTCATATGTATATATGTAGGTGTATATAACTCTGTGACATCATATCCCTTGCTTATATACAGGAATCTGATGTTATATGTATAAATATAATTGTATATGACTATGACATGAGATTCCTTGCTTATGTACTGGAATCTGATGTCATATGTATAAATATAATTGTATATTACTTTATGACATGAGATTCCTTGATTATGTACAGGAATCTGATGTTACATGTATATATGTAGGTGTATTTAACTCTATGACATCATATCCCTTGCTTATGTACAGGAAGCTGATGTCATATGTATATATGTAGGTGTATATGACTTGATGACATGAGATTCCATGCTTATATACCGGAATCTGATGTCATATGTATAAATATAATTGTATATGACTTTATGACATGAGATTCCTTGCTGATGTACATGAATCTGAAGTCATATGTATATATGTAGGTGTAAATAACTCTATAACATCAGATTCTATGCTTATATACAGGAATCTGATGTCGTATGTATAAATATAATTGTATATGACTTTATGACATGAGATTCCTTGCTTATGTACAGGAATCTGATGTCATATGTATATATGTAGATGTATTTAACTGTATAACATCAGATTCTATGCTTATATAAAGGAATCTGATGTCATATGTATAAATATAATTGTATATGACTCTATGACATGAGATTGCTTGCTTATGTATAGGAATCTGATATCTTATGTAAATCTGTAGGTGTATATAACTCTGTGACATCATATCCCTTGCTTATGTACAGGAATCTGATGTCATATGTATATATGTAGGTGTTGATAACTCTATGACATCATATCCCTTGCTTCTATACAGGAATCTGATGTCATTAATATATAGGCAGGTGTATATAACTCTAATACATGAGATCCCTTGCTTTTATACAGGAATCTGATGTCATATGTATAAATAGAGTTGTATATGACTTTATGACATGAGATTCCTTGCTTATGTACAGGAATCTGATGTCATATGTATATTTGTAGGTGTAAATAACTCTTATGACATGAGATTCCTTGCTTATATACAGAAGTCTGATGTCATATGTATATATGTAGGTGTAAATAACTCTTATGACATGAGATTCCTTGCTTATATACAGGAATCTGAAGTCACATGTATAAATATAATTGTATATGACTTTATGACATGAGATTCCTTGCTTATGTACAGGAATCTGATGTCATATGTATATATGTAGATGTATATAACTGTATAACATCAGATTCCATGCTTATATACAGGAATCTGATGTCATATGTATAAATATAATTGTATATGACTATGACATGAGATTCCTTGCTTATGTACAGGAATCTGATGTCATATGTATATATGTAGGTGTAAATAACTCTTATGACATGAGATTCCTTGCTTATATACAGGAATCTGATGTCATATGTTTAAATATATTTGTATGTGACTTTATGACATGAGATTGCTTGCTTATGTACATGAATCTGTAGTCATATGCATATAAGTAGGTGTAAATAACTCTATAACATCAGATTCTTTGTTTATATACAGGAATCTGATGTCATATGTATAAATATAATTGTATATGACTCTATGACATTAAAAACCTTGCTTATATACAGGAATCTGATGTTATATGTATATATTAAGGTGTTTATAACTCTGTGACATCATATCCCTTGCTTATATACAGGAATCTGATGGCATATGTAAATAGGTAGGTGTATATAACTCTAATACATCGGATCCCTTGCTTATATACAGGAATCTGATGTCATATAAATATAATTGTATATGACTTTATGACATGAGATTTCTTGCTGATGTACATGAATCTGCTGTCATAGGTATATATGTAGGTGTAAATAACTCTTATGACATGAGATTCCTTGCTTATATACAGGAATCTGATGTCATATGTATATATGTAGATGTATTTAACTGTATAACATCAGATTCTATGCTTATATACAGGAATATGATGTCATATGTATAAATATAATTCTATATGACTCTATGACATGAGATTCCTTGCTTATGTATAGGAATCTGATGTCATATGTATATATGTAGTTGTATATAACTCTGTGACATCATATCCCTTGCTTATATACAGGAATATGATGTTATATGTATATATGTAGGTGTATATAACTTTATGACATCAAATCCCTTGCTTATGTACAGGAATCTGATGTCATGTGTATATATAGGTGTATATAACTGTATAACATCATATTCCATGCTTATATATAGGAATCTGTTGTCATATGTATGAATATAATTGTATATGACTTGATGACATGAGATTCCTTGCTTATGTACAAGAATCTTGTGTCATATGTATATATGTAGGTGTATCTGACTCAACGACATCATATCCCTTGCTTATATACAGGAATCTGATGTCATATGTAAATAGGTAGGTGTATATAACTCTAATACATCAGATCCCTTGCTTATATACAGGAATCTGATGTCATATGTATAAATATAATTGTATATGACTTTATGACATGAGATTCCTTGCTGATGTACATGAATCTGAAGTCATATGTATAAATGTAGGTGTAAATAACTCTATAACATCAGATTCTATGTTTATATACAGGAATCTGATGTCATATGCATAAATATAATTGTGTATGACTCTATGACATTAGAAACCTTGCTTATATACCGGAATTTGCTGTCATATGTATGTATGTAGATGTAAATAACTGTATGACATCAGATCCCTTGCTTATATACCGGAATCTGATGTCATATGTATATATGTAGATGTATATAACTCTATGACATCAGATCCCTTGCTTATATACCAGAATCTGATGTTATATGTATAGATGTAGATGTATATAACTGTATAACATCAGATTGCATGCGTATATACAGGAATCAGATGTCATATGTATAAATATAATTGTATATGACTTTATGACATGAGATTCCTTGCTGATGTACATGAATCTGAAGTCATATGTATATATGTAGGTGTAAATAACTCTATAACATCAGATTCTATGCTTATATACAGGAATCTGATGTCATATGTATAAATATAATTGTATATGTTTTTATGACATGAGATTCCTTGCTTATGCACAGGAATCTGATGTCATATGTATATATGTAGATGTATTTAACTGTATAACATCAGATTCTATGCTTATATAGAGGAATCTGATGTCATATGTATAAATATAATTGTATATGACTCTATGACATGAGATTGCTTGCTTATGTATAGGAATCTGATATCTTATGTAAATCTGTAGGTGTATATAACTCTGTGACATCATATCCCTTGCTTATGTACAGGAATCTGATGTCTTATGTATATATGTAGGTGTTGATAACTCTATGACATCATATCCCTTGCTTCTATACAGGAATCTGATGTCATTAATATATAGGTAGGTGTATATAACTCTAATACATGAGATCCCTTGCTTTTATACAGGAATCTGATGTCATATGTATAAATAGAGTTGTATATGACTTTATGACACGAGATTCCTTGCTTATGTACAGGAATCTGATGTCATATGTATATTTGTAGGTGTAAATAACTCTTATGACATGAGATTCCTTGCTTATATACAGGAGTCTGATGTCATATGTATAAATATAATTGTATATGACTTTATGACATGAGATTCCTTGCTTATGTACAGGAATCTGATGTCATATGTATATATGTAGATGTATTTAACTGTATAACATCAGATTCTATGCTTATATACAGAAATCTGATGTCATATGTATAAATATAATTGTATATTACTCTATGACATGAGATTCCTTGATTATGTACAGGAATCTGATGTAATATGTATATATGTAGGTGTATTTAACTCTATGACATCATATCCCTTGCTTATGTACAGGAAGCTGATGTCATATGTATATATGTGTGTGTATATAACTGTATAACATCAGATTCCATGCTTATATACAGGAATCTGATGTCATATGTATAAATATAATTGTATATGACTTGATGACATGAGATTCCTTGCTTATGTACAGGAATCTGATGTCATATGTATATATGTATGTGTATATGACTCAATGACATCATATCCCTTGCTTATATACAGGAATCTGATGTTATATGTATATATGTAGGTGTTTATATCTCTATGACATCATATCCCTTGTTTATATACTTGAATCTGATGTCATATGTAAATAGGTAGGTGTATATAACTCTAATACATCAGATCCCTTGCTTATATACAGGAATATGATGTCATATGTATAAATATAATTGTATATGACTTTATGACATGAAATTCCTTGCTGATGTACATGAATCTGAAGTCATATGTATATATGTAGGCGTAAATAACTCTATAACATCAGATTCTATGCTTATATACAGGAATCTGATGTCATATGTATATATGTAGGTGTATATGACTCTATGACATTAGAAACCTTGCTTATATACAGGAATCTGATGTCATATGTATATATGTAGGTGTATTTAACTGTATAACATCAGATTCCATGCTTATATACAGGAATCTGATGTCATATGTATAAATATAATTGTATATGACTTGATGACATGAGATTCCTTGCTTATGTACAGGAATCTGATGTCATATGTATATATGTAGATGTATATAACTGCATTACATCAGATTCCTTGCTTATATACAGGAATCTGATGGCATATGGCATATGTATAAATATAATTGTATATGACTCTATGACATGAGATTCCTTGCTTATGTATAGGAATCTGATGTCATATGTATATATGTAGGTGTATATAACTGTATGACATCAGATCCCTTGCTTATATACAGGAATCTGATGTCATATGTATATGTAGGTGTATATAACTGTATGACATCAGGTCCCTTGCTTATATACAGGAATCTGATGTCATATGTATATTTGTAGATGTATATAACTCTATGACATCAGATCCCTTGCTTATATACCGGAATCTGATGTCATATGTTTATATGTAAATGTATATAACTGTATAACATCAGATTCCATGCTTATATACAGGAATCTGATGTCATATGTATAAGTATAATTGTATATGACTGTATGACATTAGAAACCTTGCTTATATACAGGAATCTGATGTCATATGTATATATGTAGATGTATATAACTCTATGACATCAGATCCCTTGCTTATATACCGGAATTTGATGTTTTATGTATATATGTAAATGTATACAACTGTATAACATCAGATTCCATGCTTATATACAAGATTCTGATGTCATATGTTTAAATGTAATTGTATATGACTATGACATTAGATTCCTTTCTTATGTACAGGAATCTGATGTCATATGCATATATGTAGGTGTAAATAACTCTTATGACATGAGATTCCTTGCTTATATACAGGAATCTGGAGTCATATGTATAATTATAATTGTATATGACTATGACATGAGATTCCTTTCTTTTGTACAGGAATCTGATGGCATATGTATATATGTAGGTGTAAATAACTCTTATGACAGGAGATTTATTGCTTATGTATAGGAATCTGATGTCATATGTATATATGTAGATGTATATAACTGTATAACATCAGATTCCATGCTTATATACAGGAATCCGATGTCATATGTATATATGTAGATGTATATAACTGTATAACATCAGATTCCATGCTTATATACAGAAATCTGATGTCATATGTATAAATATAATTGTATATGATTCTATGACTTGAGATTCCTTGCTTATGTACAGGAATCTGATGTCATATGTATATATGTAGGTGTAAATAACTCTTATCACATGCTATTCCTTGCTTATATACAGAAATCTGATGTCATATGTATAAATATAATTGTATATGACATTATGACATGAGATTCCTTGCTTATGTACAGGAATCTGATGTCATATGTATAAATATAATTGTATATGACTCTATGACATGAGATTCCTTGCTTATGTATAGGAATCTGATGTCATATGTATATATGTAGGTGTATATAACTCTGTGACATCATATCCCTTGCTTATATACAGGAATCTGATGTCATATGTATAAATATAATTGTATATGACTATGACATGAGATTCCTTGCGTATGTACTGGAATCTGATGTCATATGTATAAATATAATTGTATATTACTTTATGACAGGAGATTCCTTGATTATGTACAGGAATCTGATGTTACATGTATATATGTAGGTGTATTTAACTCTATGACATCATATCCCTTGCTTATGTACAGGAAGCTGATGTCATATGTATATATGTAGGTGTATATGACTTGATGACATGAGATTCCATGCTTATATACAGGAATCTGATGTCATATGTATAAATATAATTGTATAAGACTTGATGACATGAGATTCCTTGCTTATGTACAGGAATCTGATGTCATATGTATAAATATAATTGTATATGACTTTATGACATGAGATTCCTTGCTGATGTACATGAACCTGAAGTCATATGTATATATGTAGGTGTAAATAACTCTATAACATCAGATTCTATGCTTATATACAGGAATCTGATGTCATATGTATATATGTAGGTGTATATGACTCTATGACATTAGAAACCTTGCTTATATACAGGAATCTGATGTCATATGTATATATGTAGGTGTAAATAACTCTATAAGATCAGATTCTATGCTTATATACAGGAATCTGATGTCATATGTATATATGTAGGTGTATATGACTCTATGACATGAGATTCCTTGCTTATATACAGGAATCAGATGTCATATGTATATATGTAGGTGTATATAACTGTATAACATCAGATTCCATGCTTATATACAGGAATCTGATGTCATATGTATAAATATAATTGTATAAGACTTGATGACATGAGATTCCTTGCTTATGTACAGGAATCTGATGTCATATGTATTTATGTAGATGTATATAACTGTATTACATCAGATTCCTTGCTTATATACAGGAATATGATGTCATATGTATAAATATAATTGTATATGACTTTATGACATGAGATTCCTTGCTTATGTATAGGAATCTGATGTCATATGTATATATGTAGGTGTATATAACTGTATGACATCAGATCCCTTGCTTATATACAGGAATCTGATGTCATATGTATATATGTAGATGTATATAACTCTATGACATCAGATCCCTTGCTTATATACCGGAATCTGATGTCATATGTTTATAACTGTATAACATCAGATTCCATGCTTATATAGAGGAATCTGATGTCATATATATATATATGTAGGTGTATATAACTGTATAACATCAGATTCCATGCTGATATAGAGGAATCTGATGTCATATGTATAAATATAATTGTATATGACTCTATGACATGAGATTCCTTGCTTATGTATAGGAATCTGATGTCATATGTATATATGTAGGTGTATATAACTCTGTGACATCATATCCCTTGCTTATATACAGGAATCTGATGTCATATGTATAAATATAATTGTATATGACTATGACATGAGATTCATTGCTTATGTACAGGAATCTGATGTCATATGTATATTTGTAGGTGTAAATAACTCTTATGACATGAGATTTTTTTGCTTATATACAGGAATCTGATGTCATATGTTTAAATATTATTGTATATGACTTTATGAAATGAGATTCCTTGCTTATGTACTCGAATCTGAAGTCATATGTATATATGTAGGTGTAAATAACTCTATAACATCAGATTCTTTGCTTATATACAGGAATCTGATGTCATATGTATAAACATAATTGTATATGACTCTATGACATTAAAAACCTTGCTTATATACAGGAATCTGAATTTTCTTGCACCAGATGCGCATTTCGACAATACATGTCTCTTCAGTGATGCTCGTGACCAAAATATTTGAAATCCAAAGCTTATATAAAAGATGAAGAGCTATAATCCAAAAGGTCCAAAAATAGTAGCCAAATCGGTGAAAGAAATCAGAGCTTTGCATGAGGGAGATACATTCCTCAATTTAAAATAATTTCTAATATTTTTTAACAGCAAATTTTAATAACACAAAAAGAAACGTATTCTCATGCCAGTTCCGAAGTACTGGCTACTGGGCTGGTGATACCCTCGGGGACTAATAGTCCACCAGCAGAGGCATCGACCCAGTGGTAGTAATAAAATTAACGGAACCAATTTTCTTGCACCAGATGCGCATTTCGACAATACATGTCTCTTCAGTGATGCTCGTGACCAAAATATTTGAACTCCAAAGCTTATATAAAAGATGAAGAGCTATAATCCAAAAGGTCCAAAAATAGTAGCCAAATCCGTGAAAGGAATCAGAGCTTTGCATGTGGGAGATACATTTCTCAATTAAAAATAATTTCAAATATTTTGTAACAGCAAATTTTAATAACACAAAAAATCCGTATTCTCATGCCAGTTCCGAAGTACTGGCTACTGGGCTGGTGATACCCTCCGGGACTTATAGTCCACCAGCAGAGCATCGACCCAGTGGTAGTTATAAAATTAACGGAACAAATTTTCTTGCACCAGATGTACTGGCTACTGGGCTGGTGATACCCTCTTTATTAACTTTATTTCCTTCTTATCGAAGATTTTGCATGTTTAAAGCATATTTGTAAAATAATACTATTTACATATTGGTCAAGACATCAGAGTGATTGAATGATTTAAATGTCATATATTGATAAGAGTGATTGAATCAGTTGAATAAAACTTTAAAGTAAATGATAATACTAAATCAGTTGAATGTCACTTTAAAGAAAATGATAATACTAAATCAGTTGAATGTCACTTTAAAGAAAATGATAATACTAAATCAGTTGAATGTCACTTTAAAGAAAATGATAATACTAAATCAGTTGAATGTCACTGTAAAGTAAATGATAATACTAAATCAGTTGAATGTCACTTTAAAGTAAATGATAATACTGAATCAGTTGAATGTCACTTTAAAGTAAATGATAATACTGAATCAGTTGAATGTCACTTTAAACTAAAAGATAATACTAAATAAGTTGAATGTCACTTTAAAGTAAATGATAATATTTCTGAAGGTAAGTTAACTGTTATAAAAAAAAAAACGCTGCACATCCGTTGAACATGTGTAATACAAGTTTTTGAGAAATAAATTCTGTTTTCATTATTCAGATCATACCTTATAACATGACAAAAGTATTGCTGTGAATGTGGATGACGTTAGATTGTCTAGATACACACTGAATACAATCGGATTAATGCTTATTAAGTCCTCCCAAAGCTTCGCTCTAAAGTCTGATAGACGATCGCACACGCAAATGATATGTTCAATAACGTTATAGAAAAACTGTCTACATTTATCGCATAAGAGAGGTGACTCTTCTGATCGGATGACGGAGCATAGGTCATCAATATACTTAGCTCCTTTTCTGAAGTTAGGATTAGTTTTAGCAATAACCGAAGCTCTGTGTGGTACAATGTGTTTGTGAATTTAACGGAAAACTTCAAAGTCACTGTCAACTGATATTCTTTGTTGCCATCTGTTGTTTTCAGAATTCGTTATTGAAGTGGAAATATATCTGTTCTATACAGTTTTACTTGGGAAGCTGCCTGATTTCACGAAATCTTCAACAAAGTTTATCAAATCATATTTAACGGCTATTTTAATTAGATCTGGTACAAAACCATCTTGCTTTTTGGAACATTTGTTTCTATATTCTAAAAGTCGTAGTAGTAGTAGTATACGTTTTGGTAATAAGTTATTGTCCATTCTTCATAATCTCCCCAAAAATTGTAACTTACACTTGTCAAATATAGCACTTCACAGGAAGCCAACCTAGTAGGTTTGTGCACTTGTCGAATCGTGTTCGTGCAGGAAGCCCTTGAATTGTTTTACATATATATTGAGAACATTGTTAATTCAGTATTTGAAAGACCATACCAAAGCTCGCAAGCAAACGTTGCCTTTGGATAACACATCTGAAATACTATTTTGGAGCACGTTAGTGGATAAAGGAAGGATTGGTGTATTCCGGATTTCATTAATACGGATAACGCAGTTGCACGAAAAATTCGGCATGCATTTGAAGTTCTTGACATGCTCTTAAATTCAGAATTTAATAAAATTCCAACATGATTGGTTGATATTACTACTGGAATGTCCGTTCCGTTAAGTTTCAATGGTTGACTTATGGTAGCACATACTGATTAACAAAATTTCAGCACTTCACTTTTTGCTGATGAGAATATAAAGCCCCTATTTTCGCTATATGTTTGGCAAATGTCTATTTAAGTTTGCATACCTTTTGGTGTTGTAGATATAAGAGCAATGTCGTCCGTTTGTACGGTACTGCTTACGCGAAGACTAAATAGCATACTTCCATAAGGACGTTCTTCTAATTGCCTAAGAAGATCATTAATGAACACTAAATAAAAAACAGCAGACATCACCCCACCTTGACTTACTCCTCTTTTGAGGTTGAACCATTTTGAACTTTCCTTTAAATTGCACACAGCTTCGCATTTTCTGGTACATTTTATAGATCAACAGCCAAGTTAAACCCCGAACTCCATATATATACAACTTAACTAATAGTCCTTTGTGCCAAAGAGTATCGAATGGTTTCATGCTGTCCAGAAGTGTGACGATAATATTGCTTTGACGCTTTAAGTAATGGTGTACGACTTCTTGCGTGTTAAAACTTGCATGTGTGCTAGATAATGTATTCTGGTAGGCAACTTGTGATTGGTGTGGAAAGTTGTGATAAAGCGATGGTAAACGAGTATATAATGCTTTTTCAAACAGTTTTGATATGCTATACAGAAAAGAATTCCCCGATATGAATTCGGATTAGACTTTGATTTGTTTCCACCTTTAAATTGAGGTATGATACAACTGTCTTTCCAGCTTATCGGTGTGTAGCATGTTTTCAATACAAGATTAAACAAACTACAAATATGACGCTGAGGTAGCCTTCCGCTGTTTTTCAAATGTTCGTAACAGATTCCATCTAACCCTGGAGATTTGTTACACGGTAAATTGTCACAAAGTGTATATAGTTCGTCGAAAGTAAGTTCCTCGATATTTTCATTTGTGTTTGTACGGGCAGTTTCTAACAAGTCGTTGATAGTATTATCGATAGCTTTTTCGTTCACAGGGTTGATCAAGTTGCTATCGAAGCTGAATACAGATTGGAAATGAGTCACCCAACCGTCACGTATTTCGTATAAGGTTAGTTTCCTAAATCAAATAATCCCTTTTATAGATGTATATAAATTTGTAGCAAATTCCTATATGGGGAAATACTAGTTTTAATCTTTAAAATTGCCTGTTCACTACATTCCTCCCCGCTGAAGATCAGTATTACAGGTAAAATTTATCAAACTAAAAGTTAATAAAAATTACCATATAATTGATATTCATGTCAACACCGAAGTGCTGACTACTGGGCTGGTGATACCCTCAGGGACGAAACGTCCACCAGCAGTGGCATCGACCCAGTGATGTAAATAGTAATCAAAAGTACCAGAATTATAATTTTATACGCCAGACGCGCGTTTTGTCTACATGAGACTCATCAGTGACGATCAGATCAAAATATTTAAAAAGCTAAATAAATACAAAGTTGAAGAGCATTGAGGATCCAAAAATTCCAAAGTTTCCTAAAAAAACGATCTCAAACTTATTTCCATCATTACTATTCATGACAGCGATGTTCAATTTGTTTTAATAATCTTATCTGTGAAATGTGAACCAGTTTCAGCATCAACACACATAATAACGCATGAAAACACTTGTTAAAAGACAAAAGAATTGATATAATTCACAAGTAAGTTTCTTTTTCAGCTTTATATCAAAGCTATATAAATATGTATTAACGTGTAGATCATATCTGCTAGAATAATCTGTCCGTTTTCACAAAAACTGATTGGGGTTAATTACTATTGAAAATCATATACATGATATTTAAGCATTTTTGTTTTATTTTATTATATACATATGTACATTGTATAAATTCTTTTTAACTTGTGTTTTTTATTAAGAATACAGAATTATTAATTACAGATCCAGAATTAAAAAGGGTTATATATGGGGACATAATAAGAAATATTGGAAATGTCGATGCATTTGATACTGTGCATGCTGTTGGCGAGACCCAAGCAGTTCCACCTGTGAACCAGGACACAACTGTTCAGCCTGAGCAGTTGAACCTGAAAACCCTCCAGTTATTTTCATATCACGCTATTTTACTGTTGATTTTTATTTGTTTATAATCAATTTTCTTAAGTCAAGAATTTAAGTATATTGAAGGACTTCTGTCTTATTTTAAAAATATGCTTTAAATTGTAAAAATATTCGAATTAGCGATATAGCCTTTTGTGCAACCAATCAGAACTACCTACATCTCTTCAAGAGTGACAATTCCAGGAAAGAAATGACTAGATTGGTTGAATAAGTGTCAAAGGGGGACATACACAAGCTGGACCTATAACATCAGCCTGGTCACAGCTGACAAAAAGGTAATACAAAACACCACAAGTTACTTCAATATATCGTTCTCTATTAAAAGCAACTGTTTTTATTAGTTTTTTTTTATTATTGTTGAAATACAAGTTATCATATTTTAAGAATACCAATAACATTTGCCTACCTTTGAAATCCTGAGTGATTGTTTTATTTTAGTGAAAGTAATATGTGCAAAACGGTAGAATTATCAAGTTAGAAGAGACATGTATTGCGGAAATCAGGTGCCAAAAAAAAAAGGTACCGTTAATGTTATAGAGATTCCACCTTGTCTTTTCAAACTCTATACTGATTTCCTTCAATTGAACAAAGACAAAGACACTGGTGTGAACGTTTTTTTTCTTTCTCACTTTGAGGCTATTTCGCGTTGGCCTATTTGACTAAATGTATCGCCATTTCTGATTGGCAGTATTATTTGCTACTGTTATTTTTTATTCATTTTAGGAGATGTCCAGTATTAAATAAACCTGTGGAGAAGATTGGACAAAATGAAAGGTGGGAAAAAAATCAGAAAGAGGCGGCAGTTGAAAACAACAAGTATATTATTCATGTTTATTATGTTATAATGTACATAATTTTATAACTCTAAAAAAAAAAACGTTGATAAGATATAATCAGACAAACATTCATGTGAATGACCAAAAAATCCTTGAATTTTGGCCAAATACAGCTAACGTATATATTTCAGAAGTAGCAAAGCCATTAAGTATTTCAAATGTTTACTACAAGGCCTTCAACAATGAGCAACATTTTACTGTGTACTAAAGCTAAAATTGAGTTTTCAAGCAAAAAATCAAAACCATTCACAGATAAATGTTATTGTGGAAATAAAGAAATTTTTTATTATAATTATTACATGTTTCTAGCTATTCCTGTGTTATAAAGTAGATATTAAGAGTATTAGGAAATTCATGTAGAAGCCCATAATTATTTTTATTATTATTTTGTAGGTTACATCATCTGCTTTGGATGATACTGAAAGTGAATTTCAGGTCAGCAAGGAAACAGTATCTCAGTTGTCACAGTCATCAGAAGCCTCTGTGTCAAATTCCCTTAAACTTGAGTCCCTTAACAAGTTTCTTTCTATCTCGGGTATTAGTCCTGTTAAAGAATTTAATGTTTACATAAGAGATTCCAGCACCAAAACCCACCAAACGATATGTCATCACGGCCAAACAATGCATGGAACTGATGCTTTCCACAATATGTCCTGGGGAAGAGGATTTCATAAGAAAAGCAGTTTCCAAAATACAGTGGAGGAAAATGCTACACTCGAAACACTGTTAAAACATGGAATTACAAGATGTACAAAAGGTTAGATTTTAAAATATTTAATAGTAGAATAAACTTATAAATTATTGCAATATTTTTATCTTTTGAACAGAATGAGTATCATCTATTAGAGACTTTCCATTCTGAATTTGATACACTTAAATATATATATATTAGTATCCAGATTTTCAAAAACAAAAATGATTTATCTAAAAAAAATAAAGACACTTTATGTTTGTGGCATAACATCGTGGCCACTAGTAAAAACAAAATTATGTTTAGTATTAAATTTACATTAAAATCCATTTTGTTATATTTTGTGATCAATTTTATGTGGCAATTGCCAATGGCTGTCAACAGGGATAATGAAAATCAGTTGGTCGACCTGTTAGTCAAATGCGTTTTGTTAAATATACTTTTTTTTGTTTTGGTTTGTGCTGTTTTTAGACCCTTCTACAACGAAATTTGTTTTACATGCACACGTATAAAATCCCCAAAGGATGACTGGGGTATAGAAACATGGTCACTTGGTCTTCTCCCGACCGGCAGTAAAACGCTTGGCGAAGTGGGACGTCCGTTTGGCAGTGCGGGATGTATAAGTTTGCAGTCACGTCCGGTCAGAAGGGGGACGTTAAATCCGATGACTTGTATAAAGAGAGTGCCATGCTCTTTGCACGTTAAGAACTCTTGCAACAACTCTTTGAGAGGTCCGTAGGTGGCCTTTTGCAAGGCAAAATTTCTGTCTCTATCCAATATACCCTCACTTTCCAGTGACAGTCCAAATTTCCCCCGACCATCATCCTCTAATATATCAACCTACCTATTGTATTTATTGTGAACTTGTTCTCGTCCTGAATATGCATGAACTATTTGCCACTGGATGTTAAGCAACAAACAATCAATCAATTAATCACACGTATCAAAAGTGCAGCTTTTATCCAACGCAATCATAGGTTTGAACGTAGTTTTCAATTTAGACTCGTGTGTATATATATATATATATATAAGTTTATTGACGAGAAAATACAACCCAAAACTGATTTTTTCACACGCTGCACGGTTTTTGAAAATGCAATATTCAATTGACCGGTCTTTCTCCAGCGTTGATAGTAGATTGAGAAAACATGTGATTGTATACATGTACTAAATAGACAACACCAATTTGCACACACCTGCTATTAGTTTCGCGTATGTGTAGAACGTAATCGAGCTCATTTATGAATTGACATTAACTTACCAATACAAAACGCCCTGTTTTTGGAACCCGCCTCTTGTTCCGTCGGCGTTGGTAGAGTATTACCATCTGCAATTAAAGAGATATCTATGTTATTATTGAAATATTGATAAATAATACAAATCTACAATTAAAGCCGTGACGTGATCGTCAACATATATTACAGTGATAACAAATTTTTGGCAGAGGAAGGGTTATAAAATATCATTGACTTGCCGAGATCAGTATCCCTGTCTGCAGCATTAGGAGTATTGTCTGCAATTAGAGATATATTTGTGTTATTATTGAAATACTGATGATTTGTACAAATACAAAGTGCAAGCGGTGACCTGTTGTCAATTGCGACGACAGACTACTGTCAACAATCGAGACTTGTATTGAAATGTGTTGGTCTATAGTTGAAAGAAGGATGCTGTAACATGTGATCGCATACATATAATACATTGATAACACCTTCTGTAGAGGATTGCCTTCAGAGGTCCAACGCCCAATTGGGAAGCTCTTTTATAAAGGACCCTTCCCAATTACTTGATCCCCGACTGTAGATTTATGAACATCAAAATGGTGCGCCGTTTTTCTTACAGACATTTCCCCCCATTTTACATTTTCTAAAGGTAAATATCGTAGTACTAGAGAGTTAGTGATCAATATTTTCTCATCTCTTGAATGTTTTCTCATGATTATCGTCCAATTGAAACGTAAATCCTTTTTTCAGTAAATTCCTCTATACTGCTGTGTTTGGTACGTATAAATTAGCTTTATACGTCAAGCCTAAACAAATATGTATTTCCTGTAATCCGACCGATCCTAGATTGTGCCCCCAGCCCTAATGTTTAATGCATCGGCAAAAAAAAAATCCGGAATTTCCGCGTTTTCCGTCACCTTAACATTTTAATGTATTTAAAACCGGCGTGGAGGCCAACGCCGATGCGAGTTCAGTATTTGCAATCAAAATTGCGAAATGTTCGCACTAAAAACCTACTGAAATGTTTGGAGCATCGATGGACTTTGATGAAAGTTTTAGAGGAATAACACGGAGAGTCTATAACAATTGAGTGCATTTTGAAACGTGCCAGTGAGAAAGTTTAACAAGTAACACACAATAAGAGAGTAGGCCACATTAAATACATTACAATGCATTTAGATTTCCAATGCACTTAAAGTGATATCGACCAGGCCATCAATTTATTGAACCAGGCAGCTATCGTCGCTACAATTGATTGATTGTTGGTTGCTCAATATAATGTCCAGTGCCAAATATTTCATGCATATTCATGACGAGAACATATTCATGACGAGAACAAGTTCACAATAAATACAATAGCAATGTCTCGTCATAATAGAGGCTATTTGGGATAATGGTCTTTGAAATTTGGACACCCACTGGAAAATAAGTGTAAATTGGATAACTTTTGTAGGGTCAATTTATATAATTTACTATTAAAGTATAAATTATTCTAAATAATAGGGATGTTCTGGTAACTAACAGAAAACCTTTGCCGTTTTTGGCACAATTTTTTTTTATCTTTTGGTTCTCGATGCTGTTCAACTTTGTACTTATTTCGGCTTTCAAACTTTTGTATCTGGCCGTCACTAGTAGGTCTTGTGTGGACAAAATACACTTCTTGCGTATTAAGATTTTAAACGTGTTGCCTTTTGTTCGTGTGATTCTTTGTCAATTGTGTTCTCCAATTAATTTATATTGTAGTTATGTGGTGTTGTTTTAAGCTCTCACTCATCATTTCTTTTTGTTATTACTACGCCTCCTCAGTACGAATCATTTTTTTTATTGTCAAATAGACAATTGACGGTGACAACTCTTCATTTACAGTACAGTTATTTTAATAATTCATATAAATGCATATATCAACGCTTTGATAGGTATGCACATGCTATATACTCAGTAAATACATTAGCAAGAATGTAAATGTTTTTCATTTCAGAGTTATGCAGTAAACAAAGATATGACGTCACATATTGTTACATTTGTTAAAGGCTGGAATACAGCATACAATGACATCACCGTATTGAATTGTAAGTGGATATGAATTTCAAAAGATTACAGTAACTCTTTACCTTTTCTTTTTACTTCATTAAATTGTTAATGAGAAAATATTATTTACAGTCTGATCATTCTGTCTCTCTTTATATACAAATAAAATATTACAATGGGGTTAATGGGCTAAGCGCGAGAAGGTAGACGTAGACACTCTTTCCGAATGGATTAAGGCAGTGAGGTCGCTGATACAAATCAGAATTAAGAAACTGAATGGGTCCATCAATGCCCGAGTGTTCTCATAAAAAACTATATAAAATCTTCAAAAATGCATCTGATATAATTCTGACACAGGTCATGACACCAGAAGTAAAGATCAGGATAACGATTAATCAACATTAGCAAACAGCCTACAAAAGTGGTGAACAAAGTATTCAAAATTCCTCGCAGTCAAATGAACAAAATAATTGAATTATGTTCAAGAAGTAAAAGTTATCACATATTCACCTAAACAAATACTGTAACAGTCTAGCAAATAATAAAAGCCATCGTATCAATTCTGACACAAATATTTCAAATCCTAATGATGATTTACCAACTCAAGAACATAGATTTCGGCACCCTAACAGAAAGCATAAACAGAGCAGAAAACCCCCATCCGCCAGTAAAATACCAGTATAAATGCATTCAAAGCTCATCTTTTGATGAACCAGTGACGAAAAGGCCACAATACCAACTATACTCAGGACACAATGTAGATTATGAGGCAGTAACCGAAGTAGTAGATATACAACCATGGAATATAAATGTAACAGAATTTTCAAAATAGAATTATAAAGCAGACGGCCAGAGAATGCACTGTTCATAAGATGGGAAGCCTTGGGAAAGATATAGCAATTCTTACACTATCAATTTCTCAAAGAAAAGAGATGCTGTAGTCGTCCCGGCGTGGGATTAAGAAATCAAAACAGGTACCGTGTCCAATATGGGCGTTGTCTAGTTGCAGTCTATGTTTTTTAATTGGATGTAACATTTAAAACTGTTGTCAAAAATGGTGGATTGTTTTTGACTACTGAATAAGCTGTAATAAAGATATTGCCATACCTATCAACCTAAGAATAATTGACCTTATTTAATCCTTGTCCATTTCCCGAGAAACCTGTGTTATTAATTCGTTTCTTTTATTACTGACATGCTTGGTTTTTTTCTAAAAGTTGATTGACAGTTTATTTGTCCTTTCTTTCTTTTACTACTTTTAAAATCTGTGTATTACAGTATTATAGTTTGGAAAACTAATATTTAACTGTAGATGTAGAGGTATCTATTTCTACTGGAACAGACACAACTTAAAAAGGGACGAAAGATACCAAATTGACACTCAAACTCATAAATCGAAAACAAACTGATAAAGCAATGGCTAAAAACGATGATTTCGCTAATGAGGGAGACCCTATCTTAGACGATTAACTGTTCATCCACCCGAGTAGCAGAAGCCAAGCTGGATGAAAGATTACGATTGAAAGTTTATACTTTAACGGTTGAATATTGTAAATAATAGTTAGAGACTAGAAGTTAGGTTTAGTTAAATAAGTATTTGAACTTTAAATGACAGTGCCTTAAAAAAAATCATTTTGATTCGTGAACATATAAATGGACAGTTAAATGTAGAAGTTAAAGAATTTTGTAATTTTGTTCAGTAATTATCTTGAGTTTAGATTTTCTGATAATTATATTAGCTTCAAGTTGAAAAAAGAAACGATGTAACATGTATAGTATGTCAGTACTTTGATAATGCACGTGTAATAACTCATGCGCACTGGCACCTCCGCCCAACTGTGTCACACATGTTATTTCTTGTTAACACTGTACACTTACCATGATCTATATTAAACGTAGTTCACTATAACTTGGTTCTCTCTTACTATGGGACATAAACAGTTTATTGACAAATAATTTACAGGAAGCTTAATTTAAAAGTATTCATTACGTTTAATATTGTTTTCTTTTTGTTAATATTTATTTGTTATAAAGAATGGCTGACGAATTTGAGATGGATATAGAGGAAAATGACAAAGATATAATGAAGATTGCCGGAAAATTCAAACCTATATGGGACCCTTTGGCCGTCAAAGAATGCATTGTACCTTATTATAATGTTCAAATTAGTAACTTCGCTAAAATTGTGAAACATTGGTGTAAAATACATGTGGATAAGATAGTGGTATGTGCGTGCAAAGCATGTACAATTTAGACCTTCTCTATTTCCCAGATGCACAGTTTGTCTGTACTGTTCATCATGTAACGGTCACGACAAATATATATTTTACGTCACGCAGGTAAAAAAATAGATTTGTCGTTTAAAGTACTAACAAACAAATATTTTATCAAAGTGTCCATCAGGCAGCCGAAAGAATTAAAAACTCATAACGTGCTTTTATTTTGCTCTGTGAATAAATATCAATCCAATACAATTTGTTTGAACATGCACCTTCAAGTAATTTTATTCCCCATGAAATCTGGAAAAGAAGTCGTACTCAATAGTTCATTCTTAGCAAATTAAATGCGTAACTTAGCGGACAAATTCATGACTGTAATGTTAAACGCTAAGTCGATAGTTGCTTTAATCAAGGATTTGTATAGTTAGAAGGATTGGAATCTCGTGAGCTTTTGCATAGACTGTAGTATAACATCTTATGCGACGCGAGATTTTGTGAGATTACCCGAGATGCATCTGGAAAATGATAAACTAGCTCTGATTAATGGCTGACATTTGCATCACCTAAACAAACTGACACCCGATATGTAAGTATTTCAATCCATATTTATCAAATTTTATGCTTAAAACAAGAAGTTTATAATGGTTCTGGTAAAATAAATAACTTTTACGATCGCAGTCAGAGTACACGGCTCCATAGAATGAATTTGCATAATGACCGAAGTGACCTCACCCTATCCCGCCTATTGGGCGGTCCTAACATCATTTTCTATTTTTATACTCCTTCCTCAAAATACGGAGATGAGTGAAAAAATTTACATTTTCTGAAAGGTATATGATTTGTTCGTGTATTGAGTAAATTTCGTAGTGATTGATGCATTAGTTTTCCTAATTTTTCCGTTTCTTTGAGCTGATTACAACAAAAATGGCGTTCTGGAGCGAAAATGGGGGTGGCTTAGGAAAAATGAATAAAGTTCTTCAATTGGCCTAGATTGATGTTCAAACTAGTTTATAAACGTAAAACATTAGTGATAAAGTGTATAGAAGAAAGCTCAAATCGCAAAATAAGGTAATTGTGATACTTTTCTGTCTTGAAAAATCAATGTGGTTCTCAGATGAATCGCAATTTACCAGGCCTAAATTGGGAGGGGATCCAGTTGTCATAATCAGCTGATACTTTCTGCTTCAACCGAAATGAAACCGTTAAACCATGTCTTTTGAAGTAGTTGAACGTTAATTTTAACAAGCCATGTTCCATGGAAAACACCTGCATGGATGGTAAGCTTTTCAAATGTTCATCCCAATGCCGGCAACTGACCTCCCTATAGTAAATCAAGTTGACGTTGTGTACAAATGAATTAGTCCAAATAAAAAAAATAAAATAGCCTTGCCAGACGTCATAATTATTTGGACTACAAATGAATGTACTTTTTTACTGACGTTAATACACCAACAGAGCTCATCTGCTTAAATAATGCATAGGTAGTGCTGTTTTTGTCTTCATTATAAATCATTACCACCCAGCTTTATTATGCATGGTACATGTAATATTGTTATGGACTCCCTTCATCTCTATCTGTGTATACCACATACATGTACATATCACATGCATTACAGGTTAAACATTTTGTACAAGACTACGTTATTTTTTTCCTTCAACAGCGTCAAATTATTCATTAAAAAGACCTTGCAAGATGTTTTCGTGCGACTGTGTGGAATAAAAAATAGCCTTGCAAGGTGTCTTCCTGCGTAGCCGTCAAGCAAAAAAAATGTACCCTTTTAAATTTAGACTGGTTATTTATTATATTTTGTAGTGTACTGTATCTTAATTTTATGATCCATTGCATGCCCCGTAAGATAAATCGTTGGCTATTATTCAGTTATTTAATATAGATATATTTAGAAAGACCCAAATAGTTCCATTTTTTTCTTAAATCACTCTATATTAAATTTTCCCATATTATTGTATTGTTTAGTTTCAATATTGTGAAGATATTAAAATATCAATTTGACGTTTGAACACCAACATGCATGTTATGACAATGTGCTACATGATAAATGATTCATGTAGGTCCTGCAAAATTAACTATTATGATATGTAAATGTGTATATACATAGGTTTGTAGTTGAGCAAGCACCATTAATTTAAAGTATGATTTTTGGAAAGATTAGAACTTGTTCTAAATCTTTACTTAGGCACCAGCCTCCCTAACAACAGGACAGGTTAGCTACTGTTACTAAATGTATTCACACTGAAATATAGTTCCCTATGGTTCTGATGTATGTGCACATAATACACATATAAACTGAAAAAACTGGGTATGTTATTGTAGCAGTCCATTCAAGAATGTATATCATTAAGGTGTGTTGATGTGCAGGCTTTTAAAAAACATTTTGATTAGGTAACTGGGTATTGATTCAACTAGTATGATTGACAACTGTCATTATCACTAAACAATCAGAGACAAGGTGACCCTTTAATTACAATGCCCCACCTCCTAAACTGCCAATCAAATTGACCACATTACCTATCAACCTCAGTCTTACATAATTATACAGACCACTCAGTATAATTCTTAATACACAAGTATTTGACCTCATAATTGAATACACAAATGTGTATATTAGATGTTTGATATTTATAAGGATGATAGATTTATTTATTGCCAATTACTTTTGATCTACATTTATTTTACATAAAAAGTAAAATCACAAAAATACTGAACTTAGAGGAAGATCAATTGGGAAAGTCCATAATCACATGGCAAAATCAAATAACAAAACGCATCAAAAACGAATGGACAAGAACTGTCATATTCCTGACTTGGTACAGGCATAAAGTGATTCTGTAAATTATATCTGAAAGATAAATGATTAATGGATTAACAAGATCTTAAAAAAATGAAATATGAATATAAAAATGAATAAATAAAAGGTATACAAGTAAGGCCTATAATTTACATGATAAATTTCCAATAATCATCTGTAATTAATCAACAATTAAATTAGTACACTTTTTTTTATTAGGAATTGGCTTGAAACAGTTCAAAAACTTTTAATTATAACAAACCATTGTTTATTAGTTTATTTCACATCAATCATGATGTCTATTTTTGTCATTTGAATTTTTATCAGAAGTGAATATATATTTTTGCAATCAAGAAAGAATCCACATTTTAATAAGATAAGTTTTTTAATTGGTTTACGTTGAAAAAGTACATTTTCAATGCCCTGTGTTGAAAAAATACTTTAAAAAATTGATCAAAAGTCACTCTAAAACTTTTAATCTTTAATGCCCTATAACCTCTGTTTCAACTTACAAAATGCCCCATGACATTTTTCATTTTTTTTTGTTGACACTTTAAAGTTTTAAGCTGTTGGTCCAGATTTATGTATTACAAGGATAGTTGGTAACATTTACTAGAAGAATTTTTGCATTTTTTTGTGTTTTTGAAACATGTTCAGAACCGGCAACATAATTTCGATAAGATATAAACTGCAGTTTAAATAAAATTGTGCAAATTAAGAGACCCATATTATTTAATTTGAGCTCATTTTATCCTCATACTGGAAAAGCAAGTTTCCTTCTAAAGACCTGCTGTAAATGCAATTTTCAGCAATAGTGCTTTATAAATGTTCATTTTTCCCCACCATACCTTAATATGAAATAATTCAAACTACTCTTCTAATCTTTCCATGAGTGATTTCCATCACTTTGATTTTTTTGGTTGCGACATCAAAATAAATGATCCTACAATATTGAAAATATAAAATTTTTTTAGAAACATTGCTACATGTAGATAATTCCTGAATTTGCACAAGCTGGCATATATGTAGCATAAACCCATAGATTACAAAACTGACATAAATCTTGCAAATACAATTGTTCGAGCAGAGATATTGAGGTAATATTACTATTGATAAGACAGATTTGATATTGGAATAATTTAAGCCATATGCTATTGTATTGTTTGTGCCACATGTAACTATTTTTCACATTTTTTTCCAGTATTTTCCAAAATGCCCAAACTGGTGAATGTTAAGATGAAAAGGCCAGACACAAGACAAGTCCCCAAAAAGTCTTAAACAGTTGACCATTCATGCACTAATCATGTGGACAGACATATGGCATGCCTTCAAATAGAAATACTTGAGTATTGGTACAACTTAATGTGACTATTGACTAGAAGGTTCCTCCAAATATCACCTATGGAAAGATATACGAACAGTATTTTATTGGATCATTAACATTCAATCTCTTTTAGCAAAACATGGAGAGCTACACTCTGTGTGTAGGGGAATTGATAGTGACTTAATAGATAATCACGTGCACATGATACCAGCTGAACTAGATTATATCTATATTTTACATAAAAATAAATCATAGAATAATTTAAATTCCTTTACATGCCAGAATCATATAATATTTGCCTAATCTGGTTGGTGTTGAGGGTATATTGACTATTCTCTCTCTTGTCACAGACCATATTTATCCAGTTTTTCATATAAATCTGTGTGATTAATGTCTATGAGGATATGTAGTAAGATAAGCAAGGACACAAAGGATATAATTGAAATGAGGCAGCTATCCATCTAATATCAAAATGAAATGAAGATTTTAAAAACTATATTTGTCTGCATATATAATAGATGAATGAAACCATCAGTCCATACATAATACATGTAAAAAAAAAGTTTGTATACCAAATTTAAAATTAAGACAAAAGTTTAGAGGTGTGGTATGATTGTCAATCGAATGAGACAGCTCAGTTCACCAAAGTTCAAATGATGTTGATGTCCCAGTAAGCAATTATTCAATTGATCTTTATTTCTTATCTCGATAGACAGAAGTTATTGTTTTACATGAATATTTGTAATTGTGCCTATAAAGTCAATACAGGCCAAAATTGTACAAAAAGTATCTACTGTTGGACATTAAACATTTTTGTCATGTTTACAAAGACATTTATTGATAAATATCTAGTCGCCACATTTAAGAACTAGCAAGCATTAAAGTTACTAACAGAAAAGTAAGACTTTTATTTTAATTCTTGATGTAATCTGCTGTTACTTACCTCCTATGTACAGTCAGAAAAAGATGAAAGAACTCTTCTTTGATATATGACAAGTCGCCCTTTTCAAGTTAACTTCTGTATTTTACTACATGATAAAGGCATAACCAGGAATAATTTCATGATTGACTACTTGAGTGGCCGTTATGACAGAGACTGACACTATAAGGTTGTCCTATTTAATTCATGCACAAATGAGTTAAGTACTCTGACAAGAAAGAAAAGTTCATTTAAAGGTGTAATGTTATTTATTTAATAGTAGAATTAAAAACATTGCCTGCAGTACACACTGGCTAACATGTCTTTAATGCCTTTATCATGGTTAGGCAGCAACCATTTGATTTTCTGTGGTGGGGCTATGGTTTTTTTTTCTTTTTTTTTTATCAATCTATTTTTTTCGCGACAAGTCGAAAACATTTTTTTTATTTCAATTTTAGCGTTACATATTGTGGCAGCTGAGGGGATGAAACAAACAATTTTTTTTCTCAGAATCAAAAACAAATTATTTTTCTCTCCACCAACTGGAAACTTCAATTTTTTTTCCAAAAAAAAACATAGCCCCCCCCCCAGAAAATCAAATGGTTGCTGCCTTATGATGATTGAAACCGGCTAGCTATATAAATAGTAACATGCAGATCGAGGCAGTTTGATAGGGTTTAGCACTGGGCCCTCTTTTTAACATTACATGTCCCAACCTTATGAAAATGATCAGCAACTGATATGTATATAAAACCCAAATCATACAATAAATCGTCCTGAAATGTGTGGTCAATTCTTTTTTGCCACAAATATGGTTTTGCACCTATTTCCCACAGATTGATAGTTTCCTAAGTTGAATATAGCTACCATGACATCATTTACAAGAATGAGATTTTGTTTTCTCAATATTCCCTTAACAACACAATGTAATTAAAATGTTTTGCTGATTTTTCAGAGTTATATCCCTGTTTTATAAGGTACCACCTAAAATCATATCCAGGTTAAATTATATACAGAATTGTAATATGAGGAAAGCTCTACCTTAAATGACAGCTTTATACTAGGACAATGTCCTATATATTGATTGGTTGTTGGTTGTTTAACGTTCAGTATTTTTTTAGGTGATAATAAGGCCGTATTAGCCAATTTGTTATAATAAACCTTAATACTAGTGTTAAATTTTGACTAAATAATTTTAAATGACAGCGCTGAAGGGCTTCGGTAAAAAAAATCTGACTCGAATAAAAAAAACATTTGTATTTCTGATCATCTTCTGTTTGTGAGTTCTACATTAATATCATGTACTATTAAATTTGAAGCTGCAAACATAGGTTGTTAACCGATTCCAGAGATCCAAGATGGAGATCTAAGCTTATGGTAATTATTACATTGTACATATATTAATGTATGATACAATGTATGTATATTATTTTATAATCCTGATGATAAAGATAAAAACATTTCTGCTGGTCAGATTTTTGATGTATTGTCTATATTTCTTTCATTTATATTTAATTTTTCTCTCAAATACATGTTGTATATACTAAAAATTATGTATAACAATATAAAATGTGATTTGCATCAATGATGCACAGAATAATTAAATCATTTCTGTGATAAATTATGATTTATAGTTTGATGAGCTGAAAGTAAACACGGCCATAAATCATTCTCAGGATGGTTATTCAGTTGTCAAACTGCTTCTTTGTAATCAGTTTGCAATTGTAGTTAATTATTTTGAATGAGTTAATTTACATCATGTACTGCTGCTGGACAGATAGATGCTGGATCATCATAGTACTACGGTATGGGAAAATAAAAATCTGTTGTTACACATCTGCTGGTCAGTTGGAGTCTTCAATAGAATCAAGGTATATTATGTATATATATAGTACTTTCCAATACTATCTCAAGAAAGTTCTCAAACATGTGTTTTGATGATTCTTTAAATTTATATGCAGTCTCCAATTATAAATTTCAAGTATGATACACTTGATGTGTCACCTTCAGAAATTTTAGCAGACACTCAGCATTGTTATGCAAATTCAGTGGTTGTTCTGTGAAACCATGTTGTAACATATATTGTTTCAAATAATATATCAATAAATCGAATACAGAACTCGTGATCATCTAAATACAAAGACATCACCAAAAATATTCATTTTAATCAAATTTCATCACCAATTAATTACAATATTTATGGGAATAACACTGTTGCTTAGCCATTAACGTACATAATATACTTATAAATATATATATGTGATACTTTAATGTTCATTGATGTCAATTGTTCTGCAGTGCATTTGATTAAATTTCTTCACCAAGAGTTATTAAACTGGAAAATAAATTACAGGAAAAAATAAAGCGGCTACAGGAGAAATTGCAAATTGAAAGATTTGGCATTTTCAGATTTCCCAAAGAGGACTCACTGATTTTGTTTTATACTCGATTTGTATCCATATCAATGTTCACTTCATTTTTTAATTTCATTTAACCTGCTGTTAATTCCATGACAAGCTACTATCATAAATCATACCAGCATTTGTGGGTATTTTTTACAATTTCAGTTCACCACAAAGAGACAAAATACAAGAACTAGAGGCATTTGTTAAAAGCAGAGATCAGAAATACAGATTGCAGGAAAAAATTGAAATAGAAAGATTTGGGATCAACAGATTTTCAACTGATAATTCCATGATTTTTTTCAACACAGGCTTTGTGTCTGTCAACGTTTTCTGTATTTTTCAATTTTATAAAACCAGTCGCAAACTCAATGACCAGCTATTACTACAAATCAAGCGATAATGCCAAACAAAATATATTAGCAGGTAAAGGAGAAACATGCTATTAATAGATGGGCTATTCACGTTTTTGTGTAGACTCAAATGTGGTTAAATGGAACAGGATTTAGTTGTAAGGTTTGATTGCCATGTTTCAACTGTTAGTCGCAAGATGATAACTTGGGCAAACTTTTTACATTTTGTTTTAGGAAGCTTCAACATATGGCCTAGTAAACAACACATAGATGATAAAATGCCTGATAGATTACGAACTTAATAACCCGCCCAGCCAAACGGACGCCCAACTTTGGTAAGTGTTTTACTGCTGGTCGGAAGAAGACCAAGTGACCATACTTCTATTCCCTAGTCAAAACAGTCGAAACATAATATTATCGTTAATATGCCAGCAGTGTTCAAACAGTCCACTCTAAGTGTCTCAGTAGAATAGATAGTTATGAGGTGTATAAACAAAATCCAATTATTTAACTGCACAAACATGGTAGGACGTCCATATGTTCAGAGCAATAGATAAAATATTCATTTTACAATAAAATTTGTTGAAATCGATTTCATTATAACGTATCCGTCTTGTTTTCATAAACCCTAAGGGTGACTGGGGTATACTGCTTGACTTACAATTTCTAACAGTGCACCACTAAAGCATTTGGTATTGTTTCTGTTTTACGCCATGATACTTCTGTGCTAGGTGTACCGTTAGACAAGTTGAAAATGGAAAATGGATCTGTTTCAACAAGTATCAGTAGTGTTGTAGGAAGTGGTGCTGACGTTCCTGCATCTGGCTTATTGACACTGTGGTCAGTTGAAACAATCGACTCTGATGATGATCGTTGCATGAATAATGTTGTAGTTGGTATCACAGTTTTATAGGCGAAGTTTATATGGCTTGTGTGTCGAAGACAATATGTCATCTGGTCCAAAATTTTGTTGATCTGGCTCATTGATATCTATAAGGTCCGGTATACTGTTAGTCAGATTAAGAACGACACTGATATTCCAATCATTATGTCTTCTTAACATTTGGAGAATGAGATACAGAAAACACTTAACTTTTTTTCAATTGTAGATGTGGACTCTAGTATGTCTGGTGTCTTGGTAGACATTTCTTTTGTTCCTTTACTTAGCTGACTACAAATAATAGACGGTTGTGTCTGGGTTGTTCCACACGTTTTATTAAGTTTATTGGCGTCAGATGGTATTTCTGCTGATGTGGTGTTTAGTGTTGGCTGTTCTTTCATTGCCTGTGAATAGTAGGATAGGAGGAATTCCTGAGTGTTGTTGAAGAGTAAAAGCAGAGGTTTGATTGGTACTTTTTACTTGGTTTGGAATTATATATGTTTGGGGAAAGAGTTTTTCCTTGTATTAAGTCAAAACTATTTATAAAGTATTAAGAATTAAATGCATAAAATCTGAACTGTACTTTTATGAATATCACCATTTAAGTTCATGTGACACTACACTAAAATGTTTTCTCTTACATATATATTTAATGACACTTAAACACATTATAAATGGTTTATTTAGATAGGACAAATATATTCAAGTTTAACTTTTTATATATTTTGAAGGGATACTGTTTATAAAGTAAAACCTGTCTTACTTGTACAAGGGTATGGTGAAATGTTCCTCTTTTGAAGTAAACCTTGTTGTCTGATTGCTTTTGTGTTAGGAAGTCCAAACCTTCTGTCTGGGATGATGCATCTGACTTTAGGGTATTGGCTTGACGAACACAAGGTGTACCTCTCTGTGAGTTCTTTAACATGGCACTCCATTGGGGTATTTGGTCTGGTGTAAGTTGGTTGGTTACTATTTGGCATCACATACTGGTTAGGGGTCCACATACCCTGCTGATTCCAAAACATTTTTTTTACAGATAATAATTATTCACAGATACTTATTGACGCCATAACGATAAGTGAAGGGCAGTTTTGTTATTTTTCTCAACAAAATCGTTTCTGATGTCCGATTTTATGTGAAGAGAGAAACATATCGGACCAAAAGTAAAAAAATACTTACATTTCGATAACCTCTTCCCTCCTTCTTTTGGCACGAATATTTGTGTTGTTAATAAATATCCCACAAGGAAACACTGCCATTAACATTGTGTGTGGGATGTTTAAGTACTCATCCTGTACTTCTGTTATATTGCTGCAATTCAAAAACAAGACCTATATTAATATATATGAAATGGTATGTGCTAAACATTGCCTTTTATATTTCCTTTTTCAAACTATTACATTTATTTTACTCCCATCGAGCTATATCACGTCTATCTTAAACTTGATTTAAAAAAAACATTATAGTTTCATAAACTTTACGTAGGAGTTTTATTGTCATTGCGGACGGCTCTTTCTTGATACTTGGAAATGCCATTTGTGTATTAAGATAAAGTAAATATTTAACATTTTGCCTATATTATTGGTAGTCTTCATCTTCAAAGAATGCCCAACTTTTTAATGTTTCTCTTACAAATATTGGTTACCTTGAAGAAAACATTTAGGACAAATACTTTTGACATGTGTTGTACAAATGTAAATGATATTTTAGAAGTTCAAAACCTTCCATCAATAGATATACACAAAATATTGTATGCAAAATTTTAAACAGTAGGTCTTTGGTTTTTCTTACTATATTTTAAATTATTTTTTTCATTTTACGGATATATTTTTTCTAGTGTTTCCGAAAAATTGTTTAAAAAAAACTTCCGCTTAACTCGAAAACTTCCTCCGCATTCATTAAATTACACACTAATATTTTACGACGATGCGAAAGAAATGGTAACTACCTTGAAAATTAGCACAAAATGAAATGTACCAGGGGAATTTCAGTTTGGAAACTTGAAATATTCCTGTAAAAACAAATAATTAATTTATCAAATTGTAAGCACAATTGTTTTGTACTAGATGCAAGCTTCAAACTCAAATTATCAAAAATTTTTAGCTACAATTGAAATTAAAACCAATCAAACGCTCAAGCATCTCAAAAATTCTTCAAAGGGTCTACACAAATGTGCAAGTTGGTTACTATGTTATTCGAATTATAACAAGTTTGGTTAACATATAATTTAAAATGTTATTTTCTGTGGATAATACTCTAAAATAGTCGGTTTATATTGCGACTTAAGTAAAGATATATCGACTTTTAATACATACACTTGTAATGCCAACTTTCTCCATGGATGCCGCTTGGTTCATTGTATAAACTGGGTGGTTGAAAAATTGTCCTTTCAAACCACCACTCATTTTCATTATCTGAAATAAGGAATTCGTGATGCAGTTTGTTACTATTTCATGGATATTAAAACTAGTTTATCAAACAAATAGGTACAAACAATGTAAAAGAGATGTGTAATTTAGATAAATTCTTTTTTGGATATTTTAATTTGAACACCGAAATGCTAAAATAATGTATATGTATTACTACAACACCTGCCGCTATGCTGTCATATAGTTTGTGTTATATTTGTAATTATGTATTCTAATATGACGTGCTTCTTTCGCTTTGTAAACAACACCGTGTGAAAATTCTCGATATATCTATACTTAGCGCAGACTAGGAAATATTCAAAATAATGGATGTTACAATATACCTCCCACGTCAATCCACATGTATTTGAAAAAATTTATACTAGATAATCTGAAACTCTGAAACTCATTTAGCCTAAGTTTGGTTGAAATTGATACAGCAGTTTCAAAGGAGAAGATTTTTTAAAGTAAGTCAACATGATGAACAAATTGTGAAAAAAGTCTTTAAAGGGCAATAACTCCTTAAGAGGTCAATTGACAATTTTGGGCAAATTCACTTATTTGCAGATCTTACTTTGCTTAACATTTTTGCCATTAACAGTTTATCTGTATCTATAATAATATTCAAGATAATGACCAAAAACTGCGAAATTTCCTTAAAATTACCAATTAAGTGGCAGCATGAATGAACATTTTTACCCCTTGTCAGATTTGCTCTAAATGCTTTGGTTTTTGAGATATAAGCCAAAAACTGCATTTGACCCCTATGTTCTATTTTAAGTAACGGCGGCCATGTTTTTTGACGGATCAAAAATCGAAGCACACACTTTGTGCAAGATAATCTAAATCCGTTCAGTAGTTTCAGAGGAGAAGATTTTTTAAATATAGCAAATATGATGAACAAATTGTGAAAAATTGTCATTAAAGGACAATAACCCCTCAAGGGGTCAATTGACAATTTTGATCATTAAACTTATTTGTAGATCTTACTTTGCTGATCATTTTTGCTGTTTTCAGTTTATCTTTATCTATAATAATATTAAAGATAATGACCAAAAACTGCAAAATTTCCTTAAAATTACCAATTAAGTGGCAGCAACCCAACAATGGTTTGTTTGATTTATCTGAAAATTTCAGGGCTGATAGATCTTGAGCTAATGAACATTTTACTTCATGTCAGATTTGCTCTAAATGCTTTGGTTTTCGAGATATAAGCCAAAAACTGCATTTGACCCCTATGTTCTATTTTAAGTAACGGCGGCCATATTTTTTGACGGATCAAAAATCGAAGCACACACTTTGTGCAGGATACTCTAAGGAACAATCATATAAAGTTTCATCCAAATCCATTCAGTAGTTTCAGAGGAGAAGATGTTTGAAAAATTGTTAACGACGACAGACGACGACGGACGCCAAGTGATAAGAAAAGCTCACATGGCCTTTTAGGCCAGGTGAGCTAAAAAAGGGGGAAACTAATCAAAGTGCTGGTAACTATCGCTGCCGTAAAACTGAAGGGGAAATAAGGGTGTTCGATTTTAGTAATCCTTGAAATTTTTAGTCCTTATTTATGAAATCGGATATTGAGTTAAATGAGTGGCTCCGAGAAGAGAACTTTCTGTTACCTTCCTATGATTGTTCAAAATGTGTCAAAGTATGTAGGATAGGGGTAAGGAAAGACAAACTAGGAAGTCAAACTTTCCGATGCACGGCAAATAAAAATCACGAATATTCCATTTATACAAATTCATGCTTTTGCCGGATGCCATGCTGACATAAGGGATGCATTTCAATTTATAAGAAGTTATTTACAGAAGAACACTTTACGTCTGTGCTCCATCATAAGTTCTCGAATTGCTTATAAAAGTACCGCCGTCTACTGGGCCCAGGATGCAAGAGAAGTTTGTGTGCAGTTCGTGTGGGACAATATGTTTTCTTCAAAGTTCTCAGGGGAGATGGAATTAGACGAGTACCTGTTCGGAAGAAAATGCAAATACGATAAGGGGAAAGACAGTGAGACAACAGTTTGGGTGTATGGGATAATAAGAGAAATCTTGAAACAGAATAGTGCTATACCCGGTGGACAAGAGGTCGAGGGAGATGTTGCTACCCTTGATTAAAAGACATGTAGAAGTCTGTAGCACCATCTTTTCGGATGGTTGGGCGGATTACCTGACCCTGAACCAGGAAGGATACAGGCATTTTGCTGTTTCACATGCCTCATTATCAAACAGGTATGTCATTTTAACATTCTCCTTTTGTAATATTTGAATATTAATGCAATGTCCTACTAAAAGTTGATATACATAAAAAAGAAGATGTGGTATAAGTGACAACTCTCTCTCTAAGTAACAAATAATAAACATTACATTCTGAACAAAAAGTACAAGGTTCAGTTTCTTTAAATTTACATTTCAATAAAAAGTTATCAAAGGTACCAGGACTATAATTCAGTACGCCAGACGCGCGTTTCGTCTACATAAGACTCATCACTGACGCTCATATCAAAATATTTAAAAAAACAAACTAGTACAAAGTTGAAGAGCATTGAGGATCAAACATTCAAGAAAGTTGAGCCAAATACGGCTAAGGTAATCTATGCCTGAAATTAGAAAATCCTAAGTTTTTCGAAAGATTCAAAGTTTTGTAAACAGGAAATTTATAAAAGTGACCAAATTATTGATATTCATGTCAACACCGAAGTGTTGACTACTGGGCTGGTGATACCTTCGTGGACGAAACGTCCACCAGCAGTGGCATCGACCCAGTGGTGAAAATAGTTATCAAAGGTACCAGGATTATAATTTAGTACGCCAGACGCGCGTTTCTTCTACATAAGACTCATCAGTTACGCTCATATCAAAATATTTAAAAAGCCAAAGTAGTACAAAGTTGAAGGGCATTGAGGATAAAAAATTCCAAAAAGTTGAGCCAAATACGGCTATTAAGGTAATCTATGTCTGGAATAAGACAAACTTAGTTTTTCAAAACACTCAAAGTTTTGTTAACAGGAAATTTATAAAAATGACCAAATTATTGATATTTAAATCTCTTTCCCATTTTTCACGGGAAGATAAAGATTGATTGTAGGTTGCTAAACGTTCAGTGGCAAATATTTCATGCATATTCAGGACGAGAACAACTTCACAATAAATACAATAGGTAGGTTGATACAACAGAGGCCATCTGGGATTATGACCTGGGAAATTTGGACTGCCACTGGAAAATGAGGGTATATTAAATAGACACAGAAAGTTTGCCTTGCAACAGGCAACCTACGGACCCCTCAAAGGATTGTTGCAAGGTTCTCACCGTGCAAAGAGCGTGGCACTCTCTTTACACGAGGCATCGGATTTAACGTCCCCATTTTGACCAGACGTGACTGGGTTTGCATTAACTTGGTCCAGTTTCCTGTAAATCATAGAAGAAAAAATAAATATCATACAATTTTATCCACCTTAGCTTCTCAAATTCCCAAATCGCTTTTAAAATTTGTAATCCATACATTTTAAAGTGGTTCTGTTTTTTGAGTTTCATACATATAACTAATTGTGAAAGATCTTGGTATACAAGCAAACAACTGTCAAATATATATTCACTTCAAACAGGTTTTAATACACACTTGTATAGGTATCGATTATTTCTGAAAGCCTGGCTTGGGAGAAACAAGGCAGCGAGAAATTCAAAATTCACGTTTGCTATCTCATTTTGTTGTTTCAAACTGCTGGTAACTTGTCCAATCGGCGAGCTGTTCATTCAAATCCAAATTTTGCACACATGTGGTTTCACTATTGAGGGCATCTCTTAGATATGAAATCATAAATATAGTGTTAAAGCATATACTGTGCAATAGAGAATTAGTTGCGGTTGCACGATACTGTGCAATAGAGAATTTATTGCGGTTGCGCAATACTGTGCTATTGAAGATTTTTTGCTATTGCGCAATTCTGTGCAATTAAAAATTCTTGCTTTTGCACAAGACTTTAAATAATAATTTTTGACCCCAATTTGGACCAACTTTAAAACTGGGCCCATAATCAAAATCATGTTTAGATATCTGGTTGGTAGAGATCGACGGCACCCGACCTACCCCGCGAAGATGACGGTAACAGATAGGAAGTATGGCAGGATTTACGACCATAAGCATTACTTGGTTCCGAAGGAGAAAGACAGTAGGGATCCAAGACATGTACGCCTTCAAGACATGTACGCCTTCATCTAATTGTCTGGCGGAAGAGGCCGCATTGCATATGCGCCTTAAAGAGGGAACAAGACGGAAGGGGGTTACTTGAGAACTCTACAGAAACAGTCGATGTCATTCCCTGCAGGTTTCATCGAAAGAGACACAATTGTATAATATATATTTTGGATAAGTTTCAATGTTATTTTAAATTAACACAAATGTTTGGATAGAAAGGTTGTAAAATCGAATACCAATTATTTATATTTATAGGGATACCTTTTATCACATTGTATTATGGGAATATTTTAAATTAGTATGTTTGTTTTGAGCTTCGGCTATTTTGGAACAGTTTGCGGACAAACTTTTTGTAAACGGGGCATTGTAATGCCCGCGGGGGAGATTCAGGTGTAGGCGGGATATTCATATTTAACAATATTGTCATTGTCAAGTACAGAAATAATGAATGTAATCACTAGTGAAATGGCACTGGACCCACAATATCTTTTTTATGTTATTAGTTATAAATAAAGGCAACAGTAGTATTCCGCTGTTAAAAACTCATAAATCTAAAAACAAAATCGGGGTAACAAACTGAAACCGAGGGAAACGCTTAAAATATAAGAGGAAACAACGACACAACACTAAAATGTAACACACACAGAAACGGACGAGCATCAAACAAAATCCCACGAGAAAAACAAATATAACTTCTAAACCAAATACATGAATTTGGGATGGACAAGTACCGTGACACGTCTTATCGCAATGTGAATTTACACTGAAAAATACGAGAAAACAAACGACACAACGTTAAAATGCAATACACAATGCAACGAACTATATTATAATAATGGCCATATTTCGGACTTGGTACAGGGCATTTTTAAAGGAAAAAGAGGTTGGTTGAAGCTGGTTTTGAGGCATGCCAAACCTCGCACTCTTATGGCCATGTGAAATATAACATCAAAATGACAACACAACAGGACTACTCTATATATAAATTGGAGAACACAATTGACAAAGAATCACACGAACAACAGCCAACAAAAGGCAACAAGTTCAAAATTTTAATACGCCAGAAGTGCATTTTGTCCACACAAGACCTACTAGTGACGCCCAGATATAAAAGCCGAAACAAGTACAAATTTGAACAGCATCGAGGACCAAAAGATCAAAAAAAAGTTGTGCATCAAACGGCAAGGGTTTTCTGTTAGTTACCAGAACATCCCTATTATTTTGAATAGTTTATACTTTTGTATGAGGGGGGGGACAGTGGGGTACCCTTCTCCCTTCTCCCACCCCTCTTCTCCTTTCTCCTACCCCTGTTCTCCTTTCTCCCATTAGAATAAAACATCTCCTTTTGAGATATTTTTTCTTGAAATATTAGAAATTTTTTTAAAAGGAGATATTTTATTTTTTCTCCTTTCTCCAACTTTTTCTCCTTTCTCCCAGCCTTCCTCTCCTTTCTCCCTACCCCTTTCTCCTACCCCTTTCTCCCTGTCTCCCTTACCCCTGTCCTCCCCCTCTTGTATAATACAGTAAATTTTATAAGATGACATATAAAATTCTATATAAACGTATTGAATTATTATAAAATGTGCTTCTTACCTTTACTTAGCTAATATGTATGGGTAAATGTATTAAACGTTCATTTAAACCACAATCAATCATTAAATCAACTATATGTAATGGATGATTGTAAAGAATGTAAAACTAAATCTTGCATTTGTTTATTAATAATTTTTCTACATTTTACTGTAAAGTTGACTATATTTTAGATAACTGTATTTGATGTTGCCTTAAATCGTTCAATTATTTCAGATTATAGATGGTAAGCAAGCTATAAAAAATGAAGATCGCTGAAGATGTTCACCAGATACAGTATGCAGTCCTTGAGAAGCAATTGGAAAAACATACCCTGCAAATCAAACTGTTGGAAAAATTAATTTCAAAATATGAAAATGATGACACTTTGGCTATTTTATCAGTTTTTGAACCATTAGTATAGATTATCAGACATAAATAAGTTGTTTTAATGCATAGCAATATATTTACCACAGAAAGAATTAGAAGTTAGTGTGCAATTACTTCTATAATTGCACTAGTGCAAAAATCTTCAAAATTCAGTGAGTTAACAGTCGAATTTGTTTCATGATGAATATATAAGATACTGTAAGCATAATTTTGTTAAAATTTTGACATGCTCTCAAATTCATTGCTCCTGTCATTGTATGTTTTAAATGATGTGTGCACATTCACATATATATATATACTTTTTCTCCAGGTAATATGACTGCACATTTGAAAGGAGTTGGTCCCAGAATTCAAAGGATATACCCAAAGGCATTACACTTTTGGTGTACAGCTCACCTGCTAAACAGATGTATAGTTGACACTGCTAACATTCCATGTGTCAGGAATATGATGGGAACTGCAGATAAGGTAATCAAGTATTGCATTTCTTTTAATTCTTCATATGATAATACTATAATTTTGTTTTGGTCATAAACCAGTTATTAAATTTGCAACACACATATTGCTTAATTATTTTGATAAACCTATAAGTCTTTATCTTTGATAGGTAGTCAAGTTCTTCAATTGGTCTCCTAAAAGGCAATCATTTCTAGAGGACCAGCTCCAACATTATAGAAATGAAACCAAAAGAATGAAATTGAAGGAGTTATGCAGAACCAGATGGGTGGAGAGATATGATGCTTTGGAGATTTTTTGGGATTTCCTTCCAGCAATAATAGAAACCATGGAAACGATCAAATCAGTGGACAAAAGTGACACACAAATTCTAGAAAACAACATAACATCCTTTCAATTTCTAGTCTCCCTGCTTGTGACAATGAGATGTATTGGATACCTGAAACAACTTAGTACATCACTTCAAGGTAACTGTCTAAGGGAAACAACTCTTAATAAATATTAAATTTAATATTATAAAGAAGCAAAACAAAAACAGAAACTTTTTTTTATAAATTTATTTACATTACAAAATGAACGTTTTACCAACAACATCATATTGTTATTAGAATTCAAATCATAAACACAAAATTAAACATGCTGATTGATTTTGTAAATAACTACTAGAAAAAAGGAAGATAACTCAAATACTTAAATTAGTAAATTAACCATTTTGTTTTTCTTTAGATAGAGCTGTTGATGTAGTGAGTGCCCTTGAGTCAGTGAGCCTTGTCAAGGAAGCTTTACAGGATGTGAGAGACAATATTAGTGAATTTCATGCTAAGTGGTATTCAGAAATATTGAAGATGGCAGATGATCTAGATGTAACCCCATCTAAACCAAGAACATGTGGTAGTCCTATAACATATGACCTCTGGGGCATTATTTACTATTTCTATTTGCTGTTCTGATATTTTTCTTTTTACTATCAATGTGCCACCCGAGGTCATATCGCTATAGGCAAAATTCGCTTGGCAAAAAAAAAAATTCTCAAATAAACATGTGTACCTTGTTTTTAAGTGTGTCCAATCATACTAAGAAGCAAAATATCACATTATATTGCTTTAAATCCGACGAAAATGTGTCATAATATAACAATTCAACATTTTTCAACATTCATCAACATCAGGTTCAAACTTTCAAAACGGCTAATACAAAAACGGATTCCTTCGTGAAACGAAACGAAATTTTATTCTTCTGTGTGTAAACCTCCTTTGAACAGGAGCACATGGTGATAAACCCTCACTACAAGATAACGTATAGACATAACAGAAGTTATTTTGTTATATGATAAATTTACATGAAGATTTTCTTTGTATCTAAAATAAAAACTAGATAGAATATAAAAAAAAACTGTAAATGATCGGTATACTCAAAGCCATTCAATTAACGGTCTCCCTGTACAGCTGAACTATCTCAGTCATTTTCTTCTAAGTCAGGAATGATTTTATATTTAGTTTACAGTTTGATACCATTGCATTGGCTCAATTGAATAATTTTATAATTATGGTTTATGCTTGGTTTTTAAATAAAAATTGAAGTGAAACACCGATGATAGTATCATTATTTAATGTACAGTCTAGTTTGAACCGAACAACTCCTTGGACGAGCTAAGCAATCTTCATTCACCCATTAGTCGGATTGACAGTATTGAAATTTATTATACAATTCAGTTTTAACCAGGCAAGTCTCTATGTACAACTCCATGGGTGAGCAAAGAAATCTTCATTCACCTATTAGTTGTAAATGCAACAAGAAACTTTTAACTTAGTTTGTCATCAACACATTCTTGGTTAAGGAAAGTCTGTACATTGCAAAATTATCTCTTTTGGCATGGACACTGTTTAATGCGCACAGAACAAGATCTACAGGAAGAACAATCACAATGTTCCAAGTCGCATCCACTGCATATATTACTTTCCGACAGACTTGCAACTGTTTTCTTGTCTGAAATAAGTGACAGTACTTGCGTACGGACACACATGCTATCTTTGTTTTGTACGATTATCTCTAGCGGTATTTTTCAAAGACATGTAGTGAACATGTCGTAAATGAGACTTAGCTCTTGTCGGCCATCTCTCGCACAACGGCCTGCCTCTTGCCACTAAAAGAGTACAGATTTAGGGCATCAAATATGTACATGTACTAACAAGTCTACGTCCAATATGTTTAGACCCATACCAAAAATAACTATAGCAATCACACATCGGGTCCTTCTTTTTTTCAGTTTGAAATTCTTTTAAAATTCTATCTTTTGAGTCTTGGTGTGTACTTTTATGGAACATTTCTATGAATGTATAATGTGGGTTATATGCCTTTACTCCAAGACAGAGCAAAAACAAATTATATTTAATTTGAATTTTTCATTTTTTTGGCATTAAGTTTTAATTGTCTGACCGGACTTTAACAAACATCTATTTTTGGTTATCTTTATTTGAATAATTGTAGACATCAAACATGTATAATTAAATACCTGCTACTTCGTGTATGATATGCAAGAAATATTTCAGACTTTACCATGTTTTATAATTGAGCAAATCAATCTATTCGCGAGAATACGTGTCTATGATATCAACATGGTCATCCGCGGGAAATTACTTGTGACATTCTTTTTACACAAAATGCATCAACACGCAGTGCGTAAGCAATAAGACATGTTTGGTGGCTATAAGTAGGAGCACCAAATTTGTAGAAGATATAAAAAAGAAGATGTGGTATTATGCCAATGAAACAACTATCCACAAAACACAAACATCAAAAATTATAGGAAACCGTACGGCCTTTAACAATGAGCAAAGCCCATACCGCATAGTCAGCTATAAAAGGCCCCGATAAGACAATGTTAAAAAATTCAGACGAAAAAACTAAGTGCCTCATTTATGTAAAAAAAAATAACGAAATACAAATATGTAACACATAAACAAACGACAACCACTGAATTACAGGCTCCTGACTTGGGACAGGCACATTCATAAAAATTGTGGCGTGGTTAAACATGTTAGAGGGATTTCAACCCTCTTCCTAACCTGGGACATTGGGATAACAACATAAGAACGAACTATAAAAATCAGTTGAAAAAGGCTTAACTCATCAGATAGACAAAAAACACAAGTGGACGTGGCCGGGTACTTATACATCCCGACACATAGAACAGATCTGAGAGTACTCGCAGTTATCTGACCGCTAACAACTAATAAAATAATCATGCATCTAAGACTAAACAATCAATCCGTACACATCCAACATCCTATGGATTTAGTGTAAAGACGTCATAAACAGCCAGAGAAAAACATGACCTTGTGCAAACTTGTAGGTCGTATTGCAAGTTGTGAGACGGAAAAGCCTGAGGTAATGGTTTGGCTTGGAAAGGAGAGACGAAATATACTAAAGGGACAGTCAAACTCATTAATCTAAAATAAACTGACAACGCCATGGCTAATAGTTATCAAAAGTACCAGGATTATAATTTTATAAATTTTATAAAAATGAAAAAGACAAACACACAAACAACAGTACACATGACACATCATAAAAAACTAAAGAATAAGCAACACGAAACCCACCAAAACCTAGGGTGATCTCAGGTGCCTCGGAAGGGTAAGCATATCCTGTTCCACATGTGGCATCCGTTGTGTTGCTTATATGATAACAAATGTAAATAGTCAAATTCGGTAGGTCACATCATTAAAGGGAAGGAGATTGTAGTTACGACATAAGGAACATATCCGGTATCATTTGTGCAACAGTCTGGAATGTTGCTACTTAGAAATGGAAAGTTCACAATTTGAAAGCAGAAATCATCTCTTGTCGTAAAGGTTTGTTTTCAACCGACCCTCATTGTCAATTTCTAGATCTAAGTAAATCAAGATATGAGGCCTACTTAACTGTATCTGTTATATCCTTTATCTCCAGTTCGGTGGGATAGATGCGTTTAACATAGTCACCAAATTTTGAATTATTTATTGAAAGAACATCATTTATATAGCGGGAAGTAGAGTTAAAGGATATTGCTAACTTCTTATCTTTCTTTCTAAGAAGTTCCTGTATGAAGTCAGCCTCATAATAATAAAGAACCAAGTCGGCAAGAAGAGGGGCACAATTTATTCACATTGGAATACCGATCTGTTGAAAAACACGTCCTCCGAACGTAACAAATATGTTATCAATTAAGAAATCAAGCATCTTGTCGATAATTTCAGTATCGGAGAATTTTTTTTTGAATCAGAGTGGTCCTTAACAAAGTAGGATTTATCCCTCCCTAAGACAAGATACTTGTATCTACGTTGGCCATTCATTTTTATGAAACAAAGCAATACCAACTCTTTCAATTTGGAACTTGGGAGTTCACTAAAAAGGTGAGCTCAACGATATTTTTCGATCAATTCGTCTGAAACTAAAGATGGCGTAAATAAATAGTATCTATAAAGGCAAAAATATAAAAGGTTTTTTTTTTTATCGTGTCCAATCTTTTCTACCAGACACTGGAATTAATACCAAGGACATGCTATTCAATTAATGTTTGCAGACGAGGACATCTAGCTTCAGAAAATAATTGAAATTTTCAGGAACGGGTCCACGCAAGGGAGTAAAAGGGCGTCCCCCCCCCCTTTCCACAAAAATAACCCGTATCATTATTTGCTTTATTAAATAATTAAACACATACTCTGAATTCTTTTTATACTAATTCCCTTTCCGATGGGGACTTGGACACCTTTTTTATACAACAAAAACGGTAAGTAAATCCATACATGAAATGATTGTTTTGTGTGAAACTTCTCCAATTGCCATTTTACTTGTACATGTACCTGGTGGATACTTGCTAGATAAATATGACACCGAGACGGGTATGTTCCGACGTACAGGGTTGCATTTTTAGCTCATTTGTCTAAATCGGGGTATGTTTTTTCTCCTTGTATTTGAAAGGGTCAGGTTTGACTATCTAAAACGGGGTATTATAAATACAATGTTACACCATTATTTCAGATAAAGGCGAGTGTTTGATACAATTAAAATGTTTAAACTCGTTGCAATTGTTTGCACCTGTCCTAAGTTAGGAGTCTGATGTTCAGTAGTTTTAGTTTGTTGATGTGGTTCATAAGTTTTTCTCGTTTTTATATAGATTAGACCGCGTCGATTTTCCCGTTTGAGTGGTTTTACACTAGTTATGTTTGAGCCATGTATATCTTGCTGATCGGTGTCAGCCAAGACTCCGTGTTGAAGACAGTCACTTTTTTTTTCATCTATAATGGTTTACTTTTATAAATTGTGACTTGGCTGGAGAGTTGTCTCATTGACAAAAGACTGACAAAAATTAGTTGAAATTTCTAAGGTATACATAATAATTATAAAACGCAAGAAAAACATTTTTATTTTTATTTTTCAACATTTCCCTTTATCAAGGTTCTGAAACACAATTCTGGAAAAAGGGGGGGGGGATAGGGGGGTTTTGATTTTAGTAAAACACAATGGTTCTCTTAGGGAAAATGTGTGAGTTTTTGCGATTGAGATTTAAAAAAAAACTTTTCACAATGCATGATCGTGTGGTGTGACAAATTAACTCCCTTCTTTCGAGGATAGATTATCGTTTCATAAAACGCTGATAAGAATTTCCTTTTTGTCTTTTTGAAACAAACTTTATGTATCTTGAAGCTATAAACTACGTTTAAACAACATTGAAACCGATCGTCGTTAAACGATGCCATAAGTTCGTTTTTTTTTATTTGGATTTTATATTTTGAAAATTAATCAAATCTGGGCGCCATATTTAAACTGGTGTTATTGAGCTCCGACTCGAGAATAAAATTTTCTTAAAGTGATGGATTAACTATTTCTTTAGCACAAGTAAGTAATTTTTTTAATAGTTTTTGTGCTCAAGTTATTTAAAATGATATTTGGCCCGTTAAATATTTGACCTAGAAAGAAGATTGAAGCAAATTTGTTCCGACCTGAAATCATGTCGGAAAGTGCTAAAGGAATTTAACGTATCTCGATATGACTTCGCATTCAAAAAAAATAAAAAAATGAAAATATCAGTATAAAAACGTTAAAAATTGAATAAGAATGCGAAGTCATATGTTATAGGACTACTTCCCTCATCATAATGTATGCCCATAGGAACATGACTGTAAATCCAAAGGAGGTGGTGATGCAGTGTGCAAGGAGAAATCCAAAGAGAATAGTGCTTCCAGACATTCTTGTTGATTAACTTTATTGAACATACTTTATTGTACACATGCTTATTATGCCTCTTGTTTGAATTAACATATATAAATATCATAACAACTCTTTAAAAATATTTTCATGGTGCCCCAAAGTCATCAAGGTTCTTGATCCGCCCCTGAAGAGAGTACCACGCTCTTTCCACGCTAAGAACCCTTTCAACAACTCTTTTAGGGGTCCGTAGGTGGCCTGTTGCAAGGCAAAATTTCTGTCCCTATCCATTATACCCTCATTTTCCAGTGGCAGTCCAAATTTCCTCCGTGTAGGACACCGGGAAGTCTGTTATTATGGTGGAGGAAGCCGAAGTACTCGGAGAGAACCACCGGGCCACTCGGTGGAAACAGACAAACCAGAGAGATATCAGAAGATTGATCTCCAGGTCAAAGTAGGGGACAACTTTGACCAACCGAGGCCCCCAAAGTACCCATTCTAGTTTAAACTCCGGTGTGGGTACCAGAGATGTGTGTGAGAGGGTGAAAATTACCCTTCTGATGTACTGATATTTTTAGCACCCCGAGTGAGAATCGAACTCGGGACCTTCAGCACTGTAGCCATCGGTCTTAACCACTAGACCACGAACTCACACAATGAAATTGCTACTATACAGATTACACCAAAAACATTTTATGATAATAAACTGTGTGTCAGCCAGCAGCAATGAACACACCAGAAATATATCAATATTCTTTATTTGAAAAAGGGTTTCATAATAAAAATCAACCCAATAAAATCAGTACAACCATAATCATTACTATTTTCGGCAAGGAAACAGCAATAGTTTTTACATATTCAAAGGAATGTATATGATGTACATCAAATAACAAACATATTTAATAATGATAGAATTGCTCCTATACAGATCGCATCAACATTATTTTATGATCATGAGCACTTTGTTATGGGATGTGTGATGGGATCAACAGACAACAATTAATATTTTGACACGAAAAAGTACACGAACATGTGATATTGCAGGCAATATTGAATTAGTCGTATTCCAAATGAGACCAGATGCTCCGCAGGGCGTAGCTTTATACGACCGCAGAGGTTGAACCCTGAACGGTTTGGGCAAGTATGGACACAACATTCAAGCTGGATTCAGCTCTAAATTTGGATTGTGATTAAATAGTTGACACAGCATAGGTTTCTGACACAGAATGAATGTGTTCTAATGAACTTAAAATTTTTGTTTTCTGTTAGAGCAATTCACTATGCTGTTGAATATTAATCCTCTCAAAAAAATGTTTGAAGAAATTTTCTTTTTATTTATGAAATTTCAAATGAGAAAAATTGAACCCAATTTTTTAATCACATCCCCCTTTCCCTTATTCCAAAACTAATCTCAATTAAAATATTCTAATGGAGTTTGCAACAATAACTACTCATTTAAATACATCATAAAATATTAAGATGTAAAAAAAAACTGCTTGTTATCACTGAATGGTAAAGATCATTTAAATTTATCAGTTGGTAGTAAGAAGTGAATATACATTGTATATTGTATATAACAAAGATTTAAGTTAATTCTGGACAAAGAAAGATAACTCCAATTAAAAAAAATTCTTGCAATAAGATATTTCTTGCTTACTATTCTAGACAAAGAAAGATAACTCAAATTTAAAAAAAAATTTGCTATTTCACAATATTGTGAAATTAGATATTTCTTGCCATTGCACAATACTGTGCAATTGAAAAGACTTGCTATTGCACAATACTTAATATAATAATTTTAGATCCTGATTTGGACCAACTTGAAAACTGGGCCCATAGTCAAAAATCTAAGTACATGTTTAGATTCAGCATATCAAAGAGGCCCAAGAATTTAATTTTTGTTAAAATCAAACTTAGTTTAATTATGGACCCTTTGGACCTTAATGTAGGCCAATTTGAAAACGGGACCAAAAATGAAGAATCTACATACACAGTTAGATTTGGCATATCAACGAACCCCATTTATTCAATTTTTGATGAAATCAAATAAAGTTTAATTTTGGACCCAGATTTGGACCAACTTGATAACTGGGCCAATAATCAAGAATCTAAGTACATTTCTAGATTCAACATATCAAAGAACCCAACCGATTCATTTTTTGTCAAAATCAAACTAAGTTTAATTTTGGACCCTTTGGACCTTACTGTAGACCAATTTGAAAACATGACTAAAAGTTAAGAATCTACATACACAGTTAGATTCGGCATATCAAAGAACCCCAATTATTCAATTTTGATGAAATCAAACAAAGTTTAATTTTGGACCCTTTGGGCCCCTTTTTCCTAAACTGTTGGGACCAAAACTCCCAAAATCAATATAACCTTCCTTTTATGGTCATAAACATTGTGTTTAAATTTCATTGATTTCTATTTACTTAAACCAAAGTTATTGTGCGAAAACCAAGAATAATGCTTATTTGGGCCCTTTTTTGGGCCCTAATTCCTAAACTGTTGAAACCAAAACTCCCAAAATCAATCCCAACCTTTTTTTTGTGGTCATAAACCTTGTGTCAATATTTCATAGATTTCTATTAACTTAAACTAAAGTTATAGTGCGAAAACCAAGAAAATGCTTATTTGGGCCCTTTTTGGCCCCTAATTCCTAAAATGTTGGGACCAAAACTCCCAAAATCAATACCAACCTTCCTTTTATGGTCATATACCTTATGTTAAAATTTCATAGATTTCTATTTACTTATACTAACGTTATGGTGCGAAAACCAAGAAAAATGCTTATTTGGGTCCCTTTTTGGCCCCTAATTCCTAAACTGTTGGGACCGTAACTCCCAAAATCAATACCAACCTTCCTTTTGTGGTCATAAACATTGTGTTTAAATTTCATTGATTTCTATTTACTTAAACCAAAGTTATTGTGCGAAAACCAAGAATAATGCTTATTTGGGCCCTTTTTTGGGCCCTAATTCCTAAACTGTTGAAACCAAAACTCCCAAAATCAATCCCAACCTTTTTTTTGTGGTCATAAACCTTGTGTCAATATTTCATAGATTTCTATTAACTTAAACTAAAGTTATAGTGCGAAAACCAAGAAAATGCTTATTTGGGCCCTTTTTGGCCCCTAATTCCTAAAATGTTGGGACCAAAACTCCCAAAATCAATACCAACCTTCCTTTTATGGTCATATACCTTATGTTAAAATTTCATAGATTTCTATTCACTTTTACTAAAGTTAGAGTGCGAATACTGAACGCCGACGACGACAACGACGACGCAGACGACGACGCCAACGTGATAGCAATATACGACGAAAAATTTTGCGGTCGTATAAAAAAGTTGAATACGATGGTAATAAGAACGGAATCATTGATTTAGTTATGTTCGTCATCACATCTCCTTATATGGACATTCGCTAGCTAGTCATCTAGAAGGTTTGTGTCATCTCCAATTGTTGAGACCGAATTATTATGGTTGCTGTGTACTTCTCATGTGTATCAGTTGTTATGTTGGGACTATGGATGTCTTTGATGATATTTTATATTGATAAACATGATGGTTATTTCCATCTTCTTATATTGTGTTGATGTTTTGTGGTGTTGTGTCCAACAATTGTAAAACGCTATGGCATAATCTAGGGGGAGGCTGACGGTAGAAGGCCGGAACCAGCAACGAGAAAGAAAACCAAACTAGAATATCAATATAATTTCAAAGTACACATTTTGAAGTCAAAGTAAGTTAAAAACAATGATAAAATAGTACAACAATTGAGGGTTATTAATAAATTATAGCAATAATAATAACTGTTTAAATAAACCTCTGAATTAAAATATTAGTTACTTAAAAACTTATTTTTTTCAAAAATCAGTACAACAAGAAACATTACTATTGTTGTCAAGGAAAAACCAATAGTTTTTACATTCTCAAAGGAATGTATATGATGTACATCAAATAACAAACATATTTAATAATGACGGAATTGCTCCTATACAGATCGCATCAACATTATTTATGATCATGAGCACTTTGTTATGGGATGTGTGATGAAATCAACAGACAACAATGAATACTTTGACACGAAAAAGTACACGAACATATGATATTGCAGGCAATATTGAATTAGTCGTATACCAAATGAGAGAAAGTTGAAACCGATGTTAACAAGAACGGAATCATTGATTTAGTTATGTTCGTCATCACATCTCCTTATATGGACATTCGCTAGCTAGTCATCTAGAAGGTTCGTGTCATTTCCAATTGTTGAGACAGAATTATTATGGTTGCTGTGTACTTCTCATGTGTATCAGTTGTTATGTTGGGACTATGGATGTCTTTGATGATATTTTATATGGATAAATATGATGGTTATTTCCATCTTCTTATATTGTGTTGATGTTTTGTGGTGTTGTGTCCAACAATTGTAAAACGCTATGGCATAATCTAGGGGGAGGCTGACGGTAGGAGGCCGGAACCAGCAACGAGAAAGAAAACCAAACTAGAATATCAATATAATTTCAAAGTACACATTTTGAAGTCAAAGTAAGTTAAAAACAATGATAAAATAGTACAACAATTGAGGATTCATTTTAAATTATAGCAATAATAATTACTGTTTAAATAAACCTCTGAATTAAAATATTAGTTACTTAAAAACTTATTTTTTTCAAAAATCAGTACAACAAGAAACATTACTATTGTTGTCAAGGAAAAACCAATAGTTTTTACATTCTCAAAGGAATGTATATGATGTACATCAAATAACAAACATATTTAATAATGATGGAATTGCTTCTATACAGATCGCATCAACATTATTTTATGATCATGAGCACTTTGTTATGGGATGTGTGATGAAATCAACAGACAACAATGAATATTTTGACACGAAAAAGTACACGAACATGTGATATTGCAGGCAATATTGAATGAGTCGTATTCCAATTGAGAAAAAAGTTGTATACGATGTTAATAAGAACGGAATCATTGATTTAGTTATGTTCGTCATCACATCTCCTTATATGGACATTCGCTAGCTAGTCATCTAGAAGGTTCGTGTCATTTCCAATTGTTGAGACCGAATTATTATGGTTGCTGTGTACTTCTCATGTGTATCAGTTATGTTGGGACTATGGATGTCTTTGATGATATTTTATATTGATTAACATGATGGTTATTTCCATCCTCTAGTTCGTTAAGTTCTCTAACGGTTCTTGTAGGTAGAAATATGTCTTGACATCTTGGAACTACATGTCGTTGTTATGGATTGGATTGGCAGCGAGAGTGGGACTTGCGCCCTGCGAACCCCTTTTAATGAAATAAATAAGAAACTACATTTGCTGGTAGAATCAAGTATTGTGTTGATGTTTGTTGTGTTTTTGTATCCCAACAATTGTAAAGCGCTATTGCACAATCTAGGACGAGGCTTACGGTAGGAGGCCGAAACAAGCAACGAGACAGAAAACCAAACTAGAATATCAAGAAAATCGCTTTTAATTTAACAATGAAAACATGAAGATAAATACAATATAATTTCAAAGTACACATTTTTGAAGTCAAAGTTAGTTAAAAACAATGATAACATAGTACAACAATTCAGGTTTCATATTAAAAAAAACCAATATTAAATACTGTTTAAATAAACCTCTGAATTAAAATAATAGTTGCTTAAAAACATATTTTTTTCAAAGTAAATAGTGCTAGGTTGGAATCTGCCTAACGACCTTTGTAAAAGAATAAACAACGAGAACTCAGTTTTGCTAGGAGGAAAATGATGTTTTAATTATTCTTTCTGCTCTTTTCTTTTTGATCAAAATAATTTACAATACATTAATTATACACAACAACAACAAATAACATGGTCTCTTGACAAATTACAAGTATTCCTGTTTCGTAAATTGCTGAATTAAACTCGTGAATTCCATGTCAATTAACTATGCTATTTATATACATTTATGCAGTATGTATAAAGCATCTGCTTTTTAACTTATTTATGATCATCCTATTTATTGTTGTGGATTGAATAACCTCATGATTTTATTTATTATAATGATTTTACCGGAAAACAACAAAGTGTTAATAATTAATTAGATTAATTATTAAATAAAGAATCAAATTGATATATTATATTTCTTGAATTATATAAATAATTATTCTCTTTTATTATTACTTATCAATTATTTCTTATTTCATATAAAATTTACAAAGATTACACATACAGGTTAGCACGCGTTTGTTTTTATAATCGTGCATATACATATGTTGTATATGCACGTCACTATTCATGGAAAAAAATTATAATCTTGTAAGACCAAATTTACGGCAATCCTACTTTGGATAATATTATATTTTACACTTGTGCCTAACTCTGGGTAACCTCTTAAATTAAAATGTACAATAAGATTAATGTGATTTCTTGCATTTTCATAATTTATGTTAAATTTGTTAATTAGCCACATCATACATGTGCATTAATATTTAAAAATGAAGATAAATGAATTAGATCAATTATCTCCTTGACAGAAAGCAATTTGGTCTGACCTGAATGAAATATGTTATTCATATATATAAAAGCGTAAAAAGAAAACTCTGATAACTTTATTTCGTTTTCACGAAACCGCTGTAGACCTTGGAATATCGGCGCTTTGGTGATTAGAGCTGGGGTTACTTTCAGTTGAGAAGTTTTAAATGAGCACGTTATTTTCATCTCTGAAAAAGAAGATGATACATTATTACTTGTTGTGGAGAAGTCGCAATTTATTTTATGAACTCCATGTTATATAAATAAAGAAATAATACAAAATATTTATTTAAAATTTTTAAAGAATTAATTTCTTATTTTACTTAAATAATGAAAACGAATTTGTCTCAAACATTTGCATCTAATACATCTACACGTCAGTTTTCTAATTCTATGGTCGAATTGATATGTAGATACAGTATGTACTTTTCTACTCAATGTAAATATGATTTTTGAATCAAAAAGTAAAAAAATACACTTATCCTGGCATTTGTAATATCAAATAAAACAAAATCACTCATCTCTGAATAACCACTTGATTTCATATGCACAATCGGACGTATAAAATAAAATGCATGTTCATAGGTAATACTAAACTTTCAAAAAATGTACATCAAATTTGAAGAATTGATATTCAAAAAGGCGGTTAATTTTATTATATCTTTGATTTCCTTAATATTTGGCCATCTAGTGTCCAAGGCGTTAACCAGTCTGTTGATGAAACAGAAGGCCTCCAAAGAAAAATCTGTTAAACTCATATGTGTCCCCCCAAAACGAATTAATCCCTGCAAAGTTGGACAAATCTGTGTGCAACCCGCCGTTGCACACACTGTTTTCTCTCCGAAATTTCATGTAATCTTCATTTCTGAAAGTAAAACACTATATTTTAAATTTCAATCATGTTCAAAACTTCATCAAAAGGTCAAACAGATTACGTTTAATCGAAAAACGTCCCCCTGGCATAAGGCAAGTTGATTGTATTATACATAGAAAAATGAGCAGAGCAAACCAGTGAATCTTTCTACATGCAATTTGCAAAATATCCAATAACGTTGTAAGAGTCATAGTACACATGCACTTAATCATCAAATATATATTAAATAATATTACTTGATATGACTGTCCATATGTTTTGTAATAATTCATATAACATAACTTTTAGTAGTCAAACATTCTCTTTTATTGCACTCGTTAGGAAAAATTGAGAAAACATGGATTCTGTTTGCCTTTTGGTCAGATATGTAATTGTATGTCCCTTTTATCTACAATAGGTCTACCATTTAGCAAATTATCATTATAGGCTCCTTAACCATCTTTCTTTATAGTTTGGCGTTGTTGTGTCAAATCGAAACACATGAACGCAAATGTCACATTTTTAAAATGTATCAATTCTTTTAGTCTTTTGAATTGTTGTTTGATACCACGCAAAGCAGTCAACCTCAGTTGCTGCTGTTCTAGTCCATTTGTAATGTTCAACTATACCAACCTTATTAGAAGCTGTTTACCCTCTGTCTGTTATACACAAAATGGTTATGAAATATTTGGGTAGAATATAAGTCTGACAATTCCTTTTCATTTTCTGCGTCTTGTATATATTGTAAAATCTGAAAGAGACCGGTTTCTTGATAGTCTGATATGAGATTGGTAATTTTATACTTCCTTAGATGAAGAACAGGAAAAGCTGCGAAATACTAAAGTCCATTAGTTTAAATATATTCAAATGATATTTCAATAACGCTCTCTTTTCACATTTTTTTATCAAAGGAATTATCAATACATTAGTTATACATACAACCAATGAATAATATGACCATTTGACAAAATCACGGTTCATATGTTGTTTAATTGAAAGAAAGAAAAAGTCTCAAATTCAAAGGCAATCATACAAAATCTCTACAACTGCAAATAATATATTACCTGTTCTAAACGAAATGTTTTACTATCCTTTGCAATAGCAGGAAAAGACCGTTCCAATTATATTATAAATGGTCAAGGGAAGGTGCATATAGCTGTAATGGTTGCCTTTCATTTTCATTTGCTTCCTATCCATCTGAAAAATAATTCAACTGATAATTAAGTAAATTTCATTCTTAATAAGATTTACTATAAACATGGCCATTGTCGGCTATTATTTATTTTACATTCTACATGAGATAAGAGAAGAAATGGAAATAAAAACAAAAAAGTTATCAATTGAGTGTGTATACACAAAAAAAAAACGGTTTTCAATACAAAATCAATAATTTCTTCAGACACTTCGGACTTTCAAACGAACACTATATTTGAATTTTCAATCATGTTCAAAATTTCATCAAAAGGTCAAAAACATTTCTTTTAACAAAAAGTTGTCAAAATATAGGGCTTTTCTTTGAATATTCAAGATATCTCCAAAAGAGGCGTGTTTTGAAAAACAGCTGTATTTACAAAGTGCAACCAATAAGCACAATAGTTGAGGCTAGGTGTTGAGCATCATGGCTCAACTCAAACCTGGCCAAGCACTGGATGTTAGATAGATGTCGCTCAACTTGCCCTCAAACGAAGCTGGACATTAAGTTGAGGAAAAGTTGAGCAATTGGTCTTTGGTTTTCATATATTTTTACATATGATGTCTAATCCTGCATGCAAAGCTTCATCAAAATAAATGTGAACTGATTTTGAGTAACCACAGAGTTCATGGATAGAATGAATGACAAGACTGATTTCATGAAGGAGGGGAGTTATTATAAAAACTGTTATAACAATATCACATACAAAAATCAACTATACATCTTTGCTAGCCTAGGGTTATGATTATTGTACAATGTACTTACCACTGTCTTTACATTGCAGAGCTTTCCCAACAGATGTTGTTATCCTTACGGATTCAGGGCAACGTTATACATCTCTATGCATATCCGCACTATGCTCCATGCGTAAATAAATAATCGGCGCTCTTTTTCTGGGATGTCCATTGCAGAATATAAAGTTGCAACCCTGTGTCGCATATCAGTTGCAGTGATGTCCTTGCTAAGTCTGGCTTTTTTACACAACTCCACACAATTACATGCTCATCTTTACCTGCAGTTGTGGGAAATATAAAATTATTTCCTTTCCCAATGCCTGCATCTACTCGAACATTTTCATCTGTAATGATTCTAATAGCATCCCAACAATACTGTTGTATTAACAGAGACACAAGCTTTCTTTGTCCTGCTTGGTATGCAATCTTTAATTCACATAATATTTGCATCACCAATTTCATTTTCAACTTTAATTTTCTTTGTATTCGATTTCAATCCAACAACAACAACTTCATACTGCACTGACTTGTGTTTTTTAGCTTAACCACACCTATCAATGAATGTCTTTAAAAACAACTCCTTCTGTTTCAAAGCTTTTCTTTCCACTCTTATATATACATTCGACGCTGACACTCACTACAATTAAAAGAAACCTATGTTATCTCTCTAACAGTTTCAATTAACTTTTCTGTTGCTGCATGTATATCCATAATTCCTGTAATATAAAAACAAAATCCTCATATTAACTATAATATTCATAATACTAAAAATATAACACTAACATTTTATAAAATTGGAAATAGAGGATGTGTTCCAAAATAAATAAACATGACCATAGAGAAGACAGCAGCTAAAGGTTACCAATAACTCCTCAATATTTTGTAAGCAGGACGTATTTTTAACCATGATACCATATATCCTGTTCGGCAAATGAATGCTTTAAAAACTACAATATTGATTAGAATTAGTTAACCAAGTCTCAGGATTTTGAGTATTATCCCTCTTGAATTTTTGAATTTTCAAAATTGAAGACATATTAAAAATGTTTGTAGAAGGTTGTACTGTCCTACCTGATGAATTTATTGATGGTAATGTTGTTTGTCCTGCTCCTGTTCCTGACGTTGCTGTTGTTGTAACTGACGATGTGGTAGTTAAGGCACTTGTTTCAGCAGTAGCGATAGCTGTTGTGGCAGTTGTTGTCAAACTGGGATATAACGCATCAAAATACTGTGGTGACTGTAACCGTGAATTTCCTGCAACATATGTCGGTATTTTCCTGCAACAGATGTCGGTAATTTGGAAAGCGTGGAAGGAATAATTGGCCAGTGTATGATAGATGATCGTACCGGCGTGATACTTGATGGAAGAGTTGGCGGTCCTGTCCACGATGAAAAGAAAGGATTGGATTTTATAGGCGAAGACTGAGAAAAAGGCTGGTCGTCTCCATAAGGGATTGTTGTATCGTTGTCACAATCGGCAACTTGGTGTTCAATCGGATAGCCCTTTTTGAAACTAATAATGTCGTCCTGTTGGTCTGCAAATATATTATGTAGACGAAACGCGCGTCTGACGTACTAAATTAGAATCCTGGTACCTTTGATAACTATATCAAGGCCTTCAAATGCAGAGTCTAGTTTGTAGTGAACCTGATGTTTTTAGTTATCAGGGGTCTTTCCGGGTTTCGCTGTCTTCTTTTCGTTGCTAAACAAGGTCCTCTGCCATTATATTGTGTTGATGTTTTGTCGTGTTGTTAGTCCAACAATTGTAAAACGCTATGGCACAATCTAGGGGAGGCTGACGGTAGGAGGCCGGAACCAGCAACGAGAAAGAACACCAAACTAGAATATCAATATAATTTCAAAGTACACATTTTGAAGTCAAAGTAAGTTAAAAACAATGAAAATATAGTACAACTAGTATCTCAATTGTTTGTAAAACAATTGAAAGGTCTTTCCTGTAAAAGTGATGTTTTCGTAATGTACCTTGTACGACCTTTCGTTTGATATACGACAAGCATATCTTCTGAAACTTTCCACTTTACACTTAATGACCTCATCTGCCTACATTTAGATCGGAATTATGATATAAATAACATAGAGAAGATGAGCTTTCATTTGATATGCAAGAACTCTATGTTCTAGAAAGTTTGATTTTTGCACTTAATAACCCTATCCAACTAATTTTTGGAGGTCAGGATTTGATATTTCCAATGCACACATCATGACCTTTCATTTAATATACAACAAACCTATCTTAAAAGAAAATTTATTTTTTGCACTCAATGACCCCATCCAACCCATTTTTGGGAGACGTCAATTTTAAATTTGAAATGTACGCTTTATGTTCTTTCATTTGATATGCTACAACCTTACCATCTGAGAAATTTGAATGTTTGCACTAAATGACCCCACCCGTCCTCCTGGGATGAAAAAGAGGTTTAAAATTTTCTTTTTTAAGTAGAGTTTATTGAGACCTTCAATTTGATATATCAGATGACCCCATTTGACAAAGTGCCAAAAATGATGCAATATCAACGATATAAATAGAAGTTATGAAACTTACAAAGTCAATGCAAAATATGAAAATTTCAAAATAATTTTTTGTTTTTTTTTAAATGGAATGTTTTTGGTATTTAGTCAAACATATAACTATATTAACCTCTTCAATTTCTCAAACATTTTAAGTGGTCAGCTGTTGTTGATTCAGAAATACATGCCGCCGCTCGCAAAATTTCAAACTGCATTATGTCTTAAACGACAATAGATATCTCAAATCTGTTAAATGATAAATGATTTACAGTTAAAGGACAACATTATAGAAAAAGAATTGGTACAATTTCAAAGTTCACCAAGGTCACAATTAATCATCAAATATATGATCCAATGCCAAACTTGAGAACCGGAAGTCATAGAGACATGGGACTATCACCATTCAACTCAGGACCACCTGACCTTTCAAATATCACAAGGTCAAGGTCATAGTATAATGTGAAGGTCATGGTGAAATTTCATCATGACCTGACATTGACCTTGAAGGTCTTGAATTACTGATCATCTTTGCAGTTTATAGTAGGTTGGTATCTGTTACCTTTAAAAAGATATACACACAATACTATACTTTTAAGAATCATCCCGTTGTAACTTTTAACAGACGGTCGGACATGTTTAGGCTTATTGCATAAAATGTTGAGCTCGTCCAGAGGAACAATTTACTCGCTGTATGTATGCAGCAAAGTCTTATCGTTTACACACTTTATAAAAATCACAATTAAAAACATTAACACACAAACATACTAAACTATTTTATCAATTTTTAATATTTTTTATTTTTTGTCTTTTTCTTTCTCAGCTTTTCCACACTCTGAAATTAAAGAACATGTATGAGAATAATTTTAATCATACAAAATGAAGCAACTTTGTTAATTATTGTTTATAATAAGGTGCTAGTATGACTGCATTATCACTGAACTAGATTTTTAGGGGTCAGCTGCTGATGTAAGTCTCCGGGTGTCAAATGTTCTCGCTGTATTGAAAACCCATTTTTGGCCTTCTGCTGTTTTTTGCTATTTAATCGGGTTGTTCTCTCTTTGAGACATTCCCCAATTCTATTCTTAATTTTATTATAATGTAAAATGTTATCTATCAATTGAAAAAAGAATACTTTTGTAAAATAAATATTGGCCTTTTTTGACAATTAAATAGACATGTATTTCACATCCAATTGTGTATGGCAATATTCTTTAGAAAGCACAAAGATGTCATTATTCACCTCAGAAATTAACAAAACCGTTGAATAGATTTATTAAGAAGGGATATAGTTACGATACTGTTATCAGGTCATTAAAAATTGCATATTTTGGAATTAATAATGATTCACTTATAGGGTCTTTGCATCGGAACTAAACACATTTATTCAAAAACCAGTTGTTGGCATGACACGGGTTATATTCTTCTCATATATGTTATTATAGTATGATACTCATCCCCTAACGGAAAGGATTGTGCCTGATGTTCATATGATGAAATCGTAATCTTTCAGTCAGTGTAATTGAAGTCTGGAGCTTGCATGTTAATTAACTGCTAGTAGTCTGTTGTTATTTATGTATTATTGTCATTTTGTTTATTTTCTTTGATTACATCTTCTGACATCAGACTCGGACTTCGCTTGAACTGAATTTTAATGTGCATATTTTTATGGGTTTACTTTTCTACATTGGCTTGAGGTGTAGGGGGAGGGTTAAGATCTCACAAACATGTTTAACCCAGCCGCATTTTTGCGCCTGTCCCAAGTCAGGAGCCTCTGGCCTTTGTTAGTCTTGTATTATTTTAATTTCAATTTCTTGTGTACAATTTGGAAATTAGTATGGCGTTCATTATCACTGAACTAGCCAGATGAAGGACGCCTCCTGGTGCGGGAATTTGTCTCTACGTTGAAGACCTGTTTCTAACCTTCTGCTGTTTTTTTCTACGGTGAGATTATTGTCTCTTTGACACATTCCCCATTTTCATTCTCAATTTTGTATATCGGGTTGTAGCATCATTAAGACATGATAAATAAGACATTTTGGAGTTATATTATAGTTATTACCTTGGAGCTGAATAGTATTGCCAATGGATGAAAAAATATTGGCGTTTATATTTATATTAATCTGTAAATAGAAAAACAAAAATTAACAAGCATTTTGCACTTCTGGTTAAAATTTAATTGTACTGGAAAGTACTAACTTTCATTGTTTAAATTCATTAACAAATATTTTCTTCACTCGTGACAAGTGTGTAAAAAAGCAAACATAATATGTTAAAGCGTCAAAAATTGAAAAACAGCATTCATTTTTGCCGAACCTTCTACTTTAGTCGAAAAATCGAGACTTAGCGATCATTTATTTTCCTCATTTTTATTAAGCCTCAAATTAACAGCAAAAGTAAGCAAAACACTGGGTTCCGTGGAACGTTTACGAATTTGTTATCATAATGGAATTAATTTGAAGTTCATATTGATGAGAGATTTTGGTAGCTGTAAATTGAAGTCTAGTCCACTATCTTTTCATACATTAATTTTTGTTATATATTGTGTGAATATCACAATTGTTTTCCATTCTTTGATCTTTATATTTTTCTTTTTTATAAAGCCTTTTCAGTTCTGTGTGGTTTTTTTAGTTCGTTTTAGTAGCTGCAAAACCAAGTTTACTCCACTATCTCATACATAAGTAAATGCTTTGTGTCAGGAATAAAACAGTTTTTTTTATTCTCATTTCTTGTTATTTAGGGGTCTCTTATAGTTGACTAGAAGTATTGATTTGCTTGTTGTTAAACATTTTTATATGTATTAGGTGACCTATTATTAATATACATGTATATTATATAATTCTCATTTGCAATCGTCTCACATTTCTGATTTTTAAAAAAGAAATAAAGTGAATATTTATTGAAAACTAGTTTAATACTTACTGGAGATTGTTCTGTATTCATTAGTTTGATAGCTGCTACAGCAGCTATCAAACTTAGTGAATGGTACACTATTGTAATCTAAAATGAGATTTAAAATAAAAATAATAATGTGATTAATTAGGTTACATCATGATTTTTATCTACCAATGGTACTTAAAGAAAGTAGAGTGTAAATGGTTAAATATCATCAGGTTTTTTTCTTACCAATGATATTATGTTTTAATATCATGTTAATAGTTTTAAATATAAAGTTTAAGTACAACTATCACACCTATTCAATGATTTACTTTGGTGAGGATAGGTAAAAGTTAACCGATTACAAAATTAAAATTTATTCTATAAACTGGTAGAGCATCAATTAAAGGATTAAGTTTAGATAAAAATATTGACAGATCAGGGATCTCCTTTGCGAGATATTTAAGATTTGAAATATGGTGGGAAAAGGCTAACTCTGACTTTTACCTGATTGATATTATTTGGGTCTCAAAACAAAAGAAAGAAAATCAAGATTCTTCTAAAATTTGAATTAAAAACATTTCATAAGCTATTAAGTCTTATATGAAAACAAATAAATGGGTGTTATGGATCAAAATATTTTACATTGTATTGTATGAAAAAAACTAAGGTGCAAACATTTGACACAAATTTTAAAACCTCATCTTAGTACATCCTTAACATGATTAAAGAAACTGAGGTCAAGGTCAAATAACCAAATTGGAAATATGAGTTCATCTTTCAATCATTGAAATTAAAATTGCTTTTTATATAGATAACCTATTGCATGTTTTAGAAACAATCTAAACCAGGAAATACTATAAGTGATGATCAATGATGATTACATGCATATATTGTTTAGTAGTACCATAAAGTATCTGAGAAACAAACAAAATAAGGAAACATTAAGATTGACCAATAAATTGTAAAAATGAAATCATTGGAAAACACAAAGTTCAATATTCTCAATAATTCTGTCATTCATGAAAATGTATACAATAAAAAAAATATTAGAAAAAAGTCTACATAACGTGATTTTCCACAATTTCTCAAAGATCAAATCCTGTAATTTCATCAAAGTTTTTGTTAACAGATCGAAACTTAAACTTGATCTGTAAATCATCATGGTTAACTTACTTACCAAAAATCAGCCCAATATCTGAAGGCGTTTAGAAAAAAACAATGTATAACTGTAATTTTCAACAATTTATCAAAGTTCAAAGCCCGTAATTTTGGCAAAAGTTAGTGGAGTGGAACGAAACATAAAATCAGGCCAATATCTGAAGGCGTTTAAAAAAAAACTCTGTATAATGGTTTGTTACGGAATGACGTTATGACGTAATGACGGAATTTTAGACAAGGGTAAAACTATATGGCACCTATAACTTTTTTGCGGATCCATAAAAACTATTACACCGCTGGTTCAGTACACTGAATTATTTTGCCATACATGAATAGTTTTTATTATGAAAATATGCATTGTACAAATGTATTTGAAATGTTATAGAATGAAACATGCTGACCTTACAATGATTTTGTCGATAGCATTATATTAATAGGCTGTCTCCAAATTGATTAACAGACCAACCACCAATATAGTTGCCTTCTCAATATAGATTAACTGTCCAATTTGTATCGGCCATGATTTTGAAATATTTTTTTAAATGCCAAATTTTGTAACTTATTGTTTTTTAATAAAGCACTAATAATATATATGTGCATATGTACACTTTTCCGACGTAATCTGTATAGTTTCTGTTTGTACCATTTGAACTTAAGGACGCATAACTATGGCAACAGAATACGCATGCTCGAAAATTCTTCCTGTGATTGAAGAAAATGCTATCATTGTGGGTGATTTGATTGTGTTTGAAAAAACGTCTCATTAATTATATCGTGATGGAAAGCAAGTGAAAAACGATAAATATTTGAACTTGATCTTACAAAGATTTATATTTTTTTATTAATATAATTGTTTCTCCAAGAGCTCTTTGCATCCATGGCAACTGTTTTTTCGGGACAATTATATAATTTTCAATGTAAACTTTGTTGTACTAACATACATGACTTTTAGAACGCACCTACCCATGTGAGATTTCTGTGGGTTTTTGGTGAATGTAAACAGAAAGATACGAGGACCGAGAATACTGAACACAAACAGAGAAAACGTTATTTAAATGGTAAATCGAAATGATAGTTTTAAATATATACTCAAATTTAAATACGTCGGATATCTTTTTTAAAGATAGTGCCCAACAACATCTAGGCAAAGAAAAGACAAACAGATAAACATTAGCCCAACAACAAGCAACAACAGACAAACAGATAAACATTAGCCCAACAACAAGCATCTAGGCAAACAACAGACAAACAGATAAACATTAGCCCAACAACAAGCATCTAGACAAACAGATAAACATTAGTTCAACAACATCTAGGCAAAGAAGAGACAAACAGATTTTGTTTAAATATAAATATATATAGTAACATTAAAATGTAAAAAAGCTAAAAAAGAAATATAGAATCAAACAATAACCAATTTTGATTTATCTGTACTATTGATTTGACAGATCAAAGCTATTAGAGTGAATTGATGTTCTTAGTCATCACTATAGGGGTAAATAAATATACGTCATCAGGGACCGACCATTTAGGGAAGAACTTTTTGTATAACACTGAAGTCATATGCTCTTGACTTCTGATTCAATTTGGTAGATAAATATTTTAAGCAATAAATCTAGAGTTATCTTTCTTCGAACCATATTATGCTACATGTATGTGAATTTGCACCATTATTATTTTTTATGAATATGAATCACTTATCCACAGGATCTTGGAATGTAAATGGTTTGGGAGATAAGTACAGAGGTGTTAAATTTTTGTCTTGTCTGATGTATGATATTAATATTGTAATAGAGACTAGGAAAGGTTTTGATGATACATACCTGATTTCAAAATTTTTCAAAAATGCAGAAAAAAGAATAGACTCTCTAGGCGATTTAGTGGTGGAATTATTATAAGTTATATGGTTCGCTACTGACCCCTACGGATTCATAGAGGGTTAGTGAAATCCATAGGGGGTGAGGCCGGAGGCCGAGTCCCCTATGGATTTTATTCACTCTATATGGATCCGTAGGGGGTCAGTAGTTAACCGTATAACTTATTTATCGTACGCTGGACTTTGTCTGCTGCGTTTTGTTGAAAAATAATCAAAGAAACACAAAAAATTAATGGATGACGTCACCATTACCGCGTCACGAACCCCTTATGAAATTTACTAACCCCCTACGGTCTCATAGGGAGTCACCACGTAACGGCGTTAAACCAATCACAACGTGATAATTTTGCCGCGGTACGATAATATTCTATATAAATTCCATATCCATAAAGGGATAATTGAAATAAAAGATTTAACGTCATCAAAAAACCGTTTATGGATTAAATTAGATAAGAACTTTTTTGACCTTGAAAAAGATTTATTTGTTTGTGCCACTTACATCCTCTCACTAAATTCTCCCCATTATGATGATGATTTCTTGAAATTGGAGGCAGAAATTAAACAAATGTCTGATAAAGGCAATGTTCTGGTAATTGGGGATTTGAATGCTCGAATTGCAAAATCATGATGATTTTATTGCAGATGAAAATAAAATTCATAGCTCTTTACAAGATATACTTCCAGAGGACTATGTTCAAGATTTTAATATAGATAGAAATTCTTTAGATAAAGTTTTTAATTCCCAAGGCCAGCAATTGATTGATCTCTGTATCACCTCTCAGCTAAGAGTTTTGAATGGTCGTTTTATTGGTGATATGCTGGGAAATATGACATGTTTTAAACCCAGTGGGTGTAGTACTGTTGACTATGCCTTGACCAGTGTGGACCTTATTAACTCTGTTAGTTTTTTTTTCAAATATTAGAACTTTCATATTTATCTGATCATGATCAAATTGTAGTCTTTTTAAAAGGTTGTATATCCATGCAAAATATGAATATAGACAAAAATATAGTGAGATAGATATGACATTTAAATGGGAGACTATTTCTAAGGAAAAATTATATACTGTTTTAGAAGAAATTAGCACTAGAGATGAAATACTTGGTTATGAAAATACACCATTTGAAATAAATTGTTCTGGGATGGAGAGAGCAGAGCATCAACTAAATAATATATTTAAAACATTAACCATGCGCTCATGTAAAACTATTAAATTCTTTCGTAAAAAGAAATTAAAAAGAAAAAGCCATGGGAAGATAGAGAACTAGATGATGTTAAGAAAACTGTATCAAATCTAGCTAAATTATTACGAATAAACCCTTATAACCTCAATTTAAGAAAGAATTTCCTAGGTCACTGTAAACTATGTAAAAAATTAATAAAAAGAAAGAAAAATCAATTTAAAAAGGAAATATTTAGTCAGCTTTCAGCCCTTAGAGATACAAACTCTAAACAATATTGGAAATTATTAAAGTCATTAAAATATGAGAACACTAATAAGAAAATTGAGCTTCAAGCTGGTTTTCCCGAAATTATTGATAATTTTAAGCATCAAGGAGAAACCTTTTACTATCAATGAAGTAAATAAATGTATACAAAAACTAAAAACTGGAAAAAGCTCTGGTCCAGACCAAATTTGTAATGAAATTATTAAATACAGTGGTGTTGTAACTTGTAAATCTATAACTAAACTTTTTAATTTAATTCTTAATTCTGGTTAATATCCTTCAAACTGGAGAAAATCTTTTACCATACTTATTCATAAAGCTGGAGACAAACTAGATAATAATAATTATAGGGGAATTTTTCTTCAAAATTGTATTGCTAAACTTTTCAGTGCTGTTATTAATTCGTGAGTTGTAACTTACTATGAAGAAAATTTTTCAGTTCATCAATTTTGATTTAGAAATAATCATAGGACAGCAAATAGTATTTTTATTCTAAAAACTTTAATAATAAAATTTTTGACAAAAAAGAAGAGTAAAATTTACTCTTGCTTTGATTTGCGTCGTGCTTTTGACACTGTTTGGCATGGTGGTCTCTTATACAAAATAAGAAGGATAATGTTGGAAAGAAAATATTTGAAGTAACTAAAGATATGTATGAGTGTTGTGAATCTTCAGTTAAAATAGATAATAAACAATCTGAATTTTTTGAAATAAATAATGGGGTCAAACAAGGGGATAGTTTGAGCCCCACATTGTTTAATTATTTTATAAATGATCTTCATTCAATTTTTGATGGGACATGTGATCCTGTTTCTTTAGATAAAACATCAATAAGTAGTCTTAGTTTTACTGATGATCTTTTAATATTATCAGAATCACAAAACGGTTTACAATCTGCTTTGAATAAACTGGAAAAATATTGCTCTGAATAGCAACTGACTGTAAATACAAACAAAAAAAATTTTATAAACAAAATCAGTTAACTGAAGTTAAAAAGTATATTTTTCTTGGGAACATTATTGATAATAAAGGAAAACTTAAGAGATCTACACAATCCTGAACTATCCAAGAAAACACTTACAGCATTATTTTCATTAAAAAAAAATATATGTCTTAATTTTCATCATGTCCCTTTTGATTCATCATGTAAATTATTTGATTCCTTAATTAAACCCATAATTTTATATGATAGTGAGATCTGGATTATGGAAGATTATTACTCAATTTTTAGAGCCATAAATAGAGCCACTTTGCATGGAAGTAACTGTGATGTTTTATCATTGACAGATAGATTGAGCTTTGAAAAGGTGCATCATAAATTTTGTAAAACTGTTCTTGGAATTAAAAAAACCTCATGTAAGATAGCTGCAAAGTCTGAGTTAGGACGTTAATTGAGAGATAGCACAATCATGTCTCCGATTTTTTCTTCTTCTATATACCTTTCCGCTTACCATTTTTGTGCTTTTACAATTAAATAACTGGTGGTATTATCTTTGGCTATGATAAAATGAAAAGATTGGATTGTGTCATTTATGTGTTTTTCCCTTCCTTCATACAATTGTGTTAGAAGTATAAATCGTACTATAAATACAGCTATATAACCATTCGTAAGTCTGCCAGTTCAGTTGTCGTCGTACTTTTTATGTACTTTATTTATAGGCAGTGGCTAGCCGGACAAATAGCATATTTACGGTTTTTAGCTATTTGTCCGGCCAAAAATATAATGATGAAGATATAGCATCGTGTTTTGAAGGTAAATAAAGCACGAGTTGTTTTAAAATAATTATATTGTCTAACATCGTTTTATGAAAAAGAACTCATTCTAATAAAAATACAACCAAAAAACTATACATTTGATTTAAATTTTTATTATTCTAATATTCTAAAGGAATTTGGGAAGGAAGGGGGGATGATTCTCTCTTTTGTAGTTCTGCGTATGAATTTCATGTAAGGTAAATAGTCGGGGCAATCATTATTGGCTTTATCTATGATTCCAAAAGATCCTAAATTTATTGTTTCTGTGAAGTTTGGTTAATGTAAGGTCCCCTTGACATATGACTATGCACAATTCTTCATTTAAATTGTTCGGCGATTTTTAATTCATAGGAAATAGAGAAAAGGGCAGGTACGTGTAACCTGTCCCCCAAAGTAGGATTGTGTTTTCGATAAGATTGTTTTAGAAAAAAAATGTGTATTAGATACAACAGAAAAAGGGGGGTACCCCAACCCTGGTGTCTTATTCCCAGTCAATGCATATCAGTATGTTCATATATCTCCGTTGTAGTAAAACTTGAAAATAATGCATCAAAGCAAGTTTGATATAGTATTTTTTTTCCGAAAGCGTTTTGTCTCCATAAGCATGATCAGGTAAATGGGGTTAAATCATCAATTTCACTTTGATCTCAGGTTTATTCCTCACAGTTAACATGTACACGTTATTGTTCTGGAATCACTCCTATATACATTTGATTAAAGCAATCACATTCTTTCAGGTTTTCTCTATTACATCTTTAATTATAAATCACGATCTCCAATTCTCAAAACGTCCATTGCATACGCGCGTGTGTTATCCGACACCTCATCCGGGACAATTTCCGAGTGACATGACACTTTTATTGATATTGAAGATTTGAGCATCCGCAGACGGATGGCCGGACGAATAGAGATTTTTTAACTATTCGTCCGGCTAGCCGGACGAATAGACACTCCGTTATTTATATAACTTCTTTTGTTTGATATAAACCCAGTTGTGTGTATTTTCTATTACAGTGATTGATTACATGATTTTTAATTTTACAACGTGCAGTGGCAAATATTTAATGCATAGTCAGGACTAATAATTAAGCAAGTATATAAACATTCTCAACAAAATAATTTTACTCACATATAGAGAAGTCTTGAAATAATACAAATAGATAATGTGTTAAGTGTTATTTGTACGTATGTCTTTTTTTTTTTTGCATTGCTTTATCATGATAAACAAAATTTTAACTTTCAAGAAGTACCATTCATGAGAGTCTTTTACGTTTTATCTAGCATTTCAGAAAGCCAAATCCAAATAGAGAGACGTAAAAATGTCGCTCAAAATTGACTTTGCAAATGATTTGATTTGATTTGATTTTCCAATACGTAACCTCAGTCGCATCATATCCTACATGACTATCAATGTAAATGATGTACTTAATACTCAATACTGTAACAAAAGACTAACACCAAGTCATGAATCTGAATCTACACACCTCTTAAATTTCATGTGCTGTACATGAAAGCAAGTTGTTCAATTCAAAGTGAAAAAGGAACTTAATTTCGTCAAAATATTACTTTGTTATCAAACTTTTTATTTTATAGACAATAGAGTACATATTTGAATATTTCTATGTAAACCTCATGTTTCACAGTTGTGACTGAGGGTAACTTTGTTTTTATAACTTTCTGCCTACCATTGTATTTACAAAGGTTATCGGAATAAATTCTGAAACTCTGAAACTTGAAGATAATGATCAATACCGAAGAATGACATATTTCTCTGGGCGCACTACGTTTGCGCGCATTTGGGGATTAAAATGTTTACGTTTGCGCGCAGCTTTTGATTACATTTGCGAGCATTTAATTTACAGGTAATCTTAGGTAAAAATATAAATAAAAATCAAATTAAATTATAAATGACTATATTTTTTTGGTAACTAATAGATTGACTTTACAAGTCCCTATTCTCTCCCTTTTTACAATTTATTAGACAATGATCGACGGCAATTGCTAATTTAGGCTAATAAACATCAAGCGTGACATGTATTTAATGAGAAGGTGATAAAAAAATCTGCAGTCAGTACTGACATATTTGGGCAGCAGTCCTTTTGCGCCAATTACTGTATTTCAGGGGTATCATTTTCGCCAAATTTTATTTTCCAAATGTATCAATTGCGCAAATTTACCTGTACACTTATGTATCATTAATGTTCATGAAAATATATATTTATTGTTATTTATGGCTTAAAAAGTAACATATGTTCGGAGATATTTCCCCATGAAGATGAGTATCTGGAGAGAAATGACTTAACAGTCAATTTACAGAGAGAGAATAAAACTTGTTGCTTTGCTGAATATTTAATTAAGATATGTCAATAGAGAAGAAAACAGAAGCGTTATTTTGCTGATTATATATGTTTTAGTCATATATGTTCATGTTACAGTGCTTTGTCCCCACCATGTGTATGGGCTTTGTTATTATTAGGAATTAGTATGAACTGTTAAATGCATTTCAACCTCCAATGTTTGTGTTTTTGGACAATAAAGTGAACTTACAAGCTACTAAAAATGTAATTCAGTCACCCATGTTCGTCAAAGTCTCATATATTTACTCGCCAAAACGTAGTACTAAAAATAAATTAAAGACTGAAAGTATATATATACATAATATTTTAAATTATGTTATATGAATTTAAGGCGCAATTACTACATAAGTAAGCCGCCTTCCAAAACCAATAACGACAACAAGCTACTAAATAAATTAAATTGGGAAGTACCCATGCAGCAGCAGTCAGAAGAAAGTATTTTTCAGAAAAGGAAACATTTGCTGTGTAAACTGCCGATTCCATGTCCGTATAAAGGAGGAGGAAAGTCATTTTTCTTCTGATCGGCGCAATCGTATGTTTTATTTCTGGCGCAAATGATACCATGTAATTTTAAAACATGTGGCGCAAACGTAGCATTTGATACAAAAAAGTTGTGGTACAAAAGGACGCATTTTTGGCGCAAGTGGATCTCTCCCCTCATTTGAATCAGCTGCAGTATGTCATCTTCAGGTTGTGTATGTTTTTACATTCAACGACCTTAATTTTAGAGAAAGTTTTATAATATATCAAGATACATATGTATCTTGATAATAAGCATTGTATTCACTAATGTTTATATAATCATTGTATTATGATGTTTTTGTATCTTGCCTGACAAGGGTCCATGATTGGTATAATAAAATAATGTCTATGTACTGGATATTATCGGTTGCCTTATCAATATGACATGACAAATTTATAGCCCTACTTAAACATTTACATGTGTCTGGAAGTACCTATTAGCCATGTTTTCCTACTCTCCAGGACCCAACACATCTTAACTCTATAATATTCCGCGAAACGATATGAAATATTAAAGTTTCACGTATAAGAATTGAAACATGTGCATTTTGACTTTATCAAGTATTGAATTAATGGAATTTAATGTGTATTTATTGGATTTTCCATTTAAAGGTAAGTATATTTTATAATTAGTTTAGTATTTTTTATATAAGTAAAATGTATTGACAAAAAATCTTCTCTTGGTTAATAAAAACTTTTCATTTTTATGTGCATGATATAAGTTTTTAATATTTCAATATTTTGAGATCAAGGATGACACAGCGAGTGAGCTAACCATGATATAAATAGATATGAACATGTGCTTGTTGTTTTCTAACGTATTTGATAATTACTTTATTGTATTAAACGTATATATTTGACACCATTTTTCAAATTATGTAAATGAAAAATATAACAAAACCGGCATATTATTCCAACCCAAGATTCTCCAACAATGGCGATATCATATACTTGTTTTTAAATTTGTATAATTAAACCTTGCCGATAATGTATGTACACTTGTTTGTTTGTTGAATTGGGGCATCCATGAAGGATACACTTGAAAAATAATACTAAATTATAAGAAGTTGATTTCTAATTTTTTTTATGTGGAAGATCACTGCCCGTAAATTTATAAACATATTTTTGACAATAATGAACATGTTTCGATTTATTTTCCTGTGTTCTGGAATATTTTAGAAACGTAAACATTACGCAAATTGTCAGCTATGTAATTCTGTTCTGAGAGTTTGACCCAAAATTTAGTCATATTTTAAGAATACCCTCAAGTTGGTCCTGGGGGTAGCTCTCCAACTCTCCCATAATTGGTAAGTTTGTTGATGATGACCTATAATGCTTTACTTTTATAGATTGTGGATGGAGAATTGTTTCATTGCCACTCATACCACATCTTCCTATATTTAAGTTATATACGTTTACAAACCTTTATGGGTATACTTTTCATCTTTGATCTATCAAATAGAAAAAAAGCAAATGATTATTTTTTACATTGAAATACAGATCTAACATAATGACTATTGTGTTTTGATTTGATCTGCTTTTAATAAATTGTTTATACGAATTATAAAAAGGTAATCTGTAATTCATATAAAATACAATAAAAAAGAAGACGGTCCTTTATTTAAATATATTTATGCAAGTAATCTGAAAAGTAATGAAAAATTGATACAGTTATAAAAAAAACTTCATCTTAGTATGATTTTTAACGACCACGAATATTTTTTGGGGTTTGTATAATGATCTTTACCATCGTTCAAAAACATATTTGGTTTTTTTTTCACAATAACACTAGTTACAGTTATTGGATTTGTATTTTAAAAATTTTCAAGAAAGTTGAAAACTTAGAAGAAAAGTTGGGTTTGTTTTTCGGGGATATGGTACCATCAGTTTAGGAATTATGGACCAAAATCAACCATTTTAGTTCACCTTACCGGAATAACCAAGTGAGGTTTTTTTTATCACTTGACATCAGTCGTCCGTCGTCGTCCGTTAACTGTTATAAAAATCTTCTAAAAAAGTATTGGAGCAAATTTAACCATACAATCATGATTGATGTATATAATTTAACACGCATTCTGTGAGTATTGGGTGACAAAACATAGAATATTACCAGTTAGTTGAACCGTGTTAAAAATATCACATAATTATCTTGAAGGAAATTGGTATAAAAAATGTGGAGTGAATTCCAGTAGTTCTGAAGGTAACTGTTTGCAAGGAAACATGTCACCTTCTGGGACTTATTATTCTAACTCTAAGCAAATTTGCTATTATTCCTTAATAGCTCGTTCTCAAGGGAGAAGTAAGTCTTTGGTTATACCCAGCCAATTTTCGAATTGACCACCTTGTGGTAGGACTCTACTAGAAAAACATGCTATGTTGAAATCAGGCAGTGAATAAGGAGTATACCCAAAATTTAAAGTTGCATATTTTTTGCCAAAAATAATTCAAAATGATCATTCAAAAGAAAATATTTCAGTTTTCAAGATAAAAAGACAAATTCAAGAAATGTGAGGAATATAAAATTGGTAAAAATCAGTATTTAAGGCTGAATCAACTTCTATGAGTCATCTTGAACATTCTAAACATTTGTGCCCTTTTTTGATATTGTCTATCAATCTTTGTCTTTTATAGCTTATTACAGTATGCGTATTTGTGCATTTTTTAAAAGTCTGTACGGTGACCGTTAGTTGTTAACTTCTCTGAGGTTAACTTCGAGGTATTTAGACTGTGTTGGAATGTTGAGGGGGGGGGTGGGGGGGTATTAACGTTAAATTTTAGGTACAGTTGTGCAGCTGGGATTTGAAAAAAACACCTTCCATTAATAATTGAATAATTGTAAAATCCCTACGTAAACATATATTTCATATAAGTGGAAGTGATGCTGCTTCTAGTGCATGGTCAATAATCACTAAACATACAGGTTTTGATATGTAACTACATGTGATTTTTTATCAGCACTGTCTTCATTGTCACTATTTCGTGTTTATATCTACTTGATAATTTTTTTGTTTATTGTCTATTGTAATTGTGTGATAAAAAAATCATCAATGTACTGATTATGCCTGTAATGGGTCCACTATTGGAAATAAAATATATCTATTTTATCTCATATTAAGCGCAAATAGAACGATGTGTTATGCAATAATTACAAAAGGTTAAGTCATTAAAAAATTTAACACATTAATTTCGCCATACACCAAAACTATATATCTTCAAATTATGAACGACAGTATACGCGGTTATTTTCTAGTATTTACTAAAAGAATGAGGTTCCCCGAAAATGTGAAGATTTTAAAAGCTTAATGTCGATTTTAAAAGCTCACTAGAGTTACTTTCTTTACTATGTATCGACAATAAATAAAACTTTGATTTGATTTGTTTGATTTGATCAATTTATTGGATTCACCACCCCTTTACAAGATTGTAACACGTGAATGAGTAAACAGGTAAATTGTTGACCATTATTTTATATGATTAAACATGATAATAAGGTGGCATTTCTTTCAAACCAATGTTTTGCAAACATTTCTTCTTTTCTTCCAAACGCTAGTGAAGCAGAAACAATTATATTGTTTAATAAGTCTTTGGTGATCCTGTTAAAACTTTCATTAATGCATGCACATGTCGTTGATTGATTGATTATTGGTTGGTTAACGTTCAGTGTCAAATACTTCATGTATATTCAGAACGAGAACACGTTCACAATAATTACAAAAGACGTAAGTCTTGTCTTAATACAGGCCATTTGGGACGATGGTCGGGAAAAATTGAACTGCCACTGGAAAATGAGGGTATATTGGATAGAAACATTTTACCTTGCAACAGGCTATCTACTTATTGTCTCTTATTTTTTAAATGAATTAGACATTGGCTTTCCAAATTGAAAGAATTTTCTATAGAAATTTAGTTTTTTGTTTGGTGTGAACCAAGGGTTTGTATTAAAGGCCGTACTTTGAAACTAAATGATTTACTGTACACTTTTAAATTGAGACTTGGATGGAGAGTTATCTCATTGGCACTCATACTCCACCTTTTAACATCTATTTAACTTTTAGAAATAGTTTGTATCTCAATCACAAATATCATTTCAGACAGGGACCACTATTTTTTATCTAACAAAGCGACATTTCTTTCTATATTCAGACAATAAAAAGGAAAGATTGGATACTGAAATAGCAAAGGAGATACTTGGAGAGACTGATCTACTCTCCAAAGCTACAAGACTGCACTTGCAAAACTACAAATGACAATAAAAAGCTTCCATAACAACACCAAAAAACAGCTGGAGTAACTGCAGGATCTAACTTTACAAGAGAAAACAATGGCTGAAATGCTGATGCAAAAAATAAAATTGAGAATGGAAATGGGAAATGTTACCAGTGGACAGGGGTGAATCCAGTCAATTTAAAAAGGGGGGGGGGTCCCAACCAAGGACAAAAAGGGGAGTGGGGTGGTGTTCAAACTATATGTCATCATTCAAATGCATTGATCATCCAAAAAAAGGGGATTCCAACCCCCGGAACCCGGTATTAGATTCTTAGGCAGAGCTAAAAAAAAATATGTTTCTTTCAAGTTTGCGTGATACATGTACATTTTGTAGCTGTTATTAAATTTATGATTATCAATTTTTGTTTTATTTGTGTTCCTGATGCCTGGTTTGTTTTAACTGTTACAAATGTACGCTAGTTAGTCCAAAACACTTTTATGTGTTGTTTTTTTTTTGTCTCAGCAGCTTGTGGTAGACTTTAATACATGTACTTTCAGAGCAATAAGAATATGAGACCCCTTAAATCTACGGGTTCCTAAAGAGCAATGGCTTCCTCCGTTTAGAATAAACGACTTTCTTGCAAGCGGAACATTTTTCTGCCTCTTGGACTAGTCATGCTAGTGGGCTCCCAAAGAAAATATTATAACTGGGTCCCTTCTGTTTACCGGGATATAGCTTTTGACAGTTTGGATAGTTGATGTAATACTCTATTTTTAGAACGAAAGTGCATGCAGTGTTCTATTCAATTTAAATACTGTTACTTATATACAGCTAAATATGTATAAAGAGATTAGGTCAAAGTGGGCAGTCGTGATGAGCAAATTATACATATTAATTAGTCTAATATAATGGCGTCATGAAAGGCTTCTTGAATTCTTTAGATGCGAATCCTTTCAAATAATGCCGGTCATAGGAACATGAGGAAGGAGTCCCAGTTAAGCATTATCAAAGCTTTTAAGAAATTATAATATTATTTAGACTATGACATAATCAGATGCCAATTTAGGGGGGGGGGGCCTTTTTGGGGAAAAATTTGGTTGCTTATATAGTGAATCACTGACCAATGCAACAGGTTTTTGAAAATTTTGATGGCATTCTCAGTGAAAAAGTAATTTGTAACAGTATACTTCCTTTTCGCGTTCTATTTGTATGAAAGATGGCTCGATGCATCACCAAGACACAAAGTCAAATGCAGCTAGGTCCCTTTGTTGCAGATACGAATCAGTTCAATTAGAAAGGTTACCACAGTCATTTAATGAAAACCTTGTTATAATTGAGGGGACGTTTATGATCCACAATAAACCCATTAGATCCTACCACAAAACATTCAAAGACATCATAGAATATCTGGTTTGCGGTTGGATTTTACATCATGCAAAACTTTCATTTGATGAAATACACATTTTATTTGACAGAACAAAATCAGAATCTTGGCAGCAAAGAAGACAATTACTATTGATGTTTTCATTGTTTATGAGATGCCAAGAAGTATTGCAACTTATGCCTGACTTAACAGAGTTGAACAATTACACTTCCAAAAGACATGGAGAGAAATTTGGCTATGGGCTGCCTGCACCACAAGCAGATCACACAGACGAAAAATGGATCCAATGAAATTGGACAGCTTTTTAGAATTTATAACATCACCACATATTATCAGAGATCTACCATATGGTGAAAAGAAATTGAAATTACCTGATGGAACAGTTCAAAGTGTACCAAACCTGATTCGATTCATAGGCTCATCATATATTATTCAACAGTACAAAGTCTATTGTGAAGAAAAAACTTGCTTACACAATGGAAACTTAATTGTCATCTGCTGAAGCACATACCTAAGAGTACCTTTGAACTGTGCAGTATGTATGAGGTAGGTAATGCACACCTTAGCTGTGCATTGTCCAGATTATAGCACAGTAAGAACAAAGATAATTTAGCCATGTCGTGTATTAAATATGTGGAATATAATGTTCAAATTGTCTGTACGTAAATAGATTGGAAAAGTAAATAACATATATAATCTTAGTGTTGTCATTTTCAAATCTTTTATTTCTTTGCGTTTTTATACGACCGCAAAAATTAAAAAAAATTTGGTCGTATATTGATATCACGTCGTCGTCGTCGTCCGAATACTTTTAGTTTTCGCACTCTAACTTTAGTAAAAGTGAATAGAAATCTATGAAATTTTAACACAAGGTTTATGACCACAAAAGGAAGTTTGGGATTGATTTTGGGAGTTGAGGTTTGAACAGTTTAGGAATTAGGCGCCAGAGGGGGCCAAAGTAAGCATTATTCCTGGTTTTCGCACCATAACTTTAGTATAAGTAAATAGAAATATATGAAATTTAAACACAAGGTTTATGACCACTAAAGAAAGGTTGGGTTTGATTTTGGGAGGAAAAATAAATGGAAATACCGACCTAACTACCCTATTTATTTTGATGATGTAAAAATGTAACCTTAAACAGACATATATTTGTTTTGGCCATACAAGTGTGGTCATTTTAGCTCTTTATGTCTTAAAAATCAATTTTTATGATTAATTACAAATGCTGAAAGCACTGCCCATAATAGCCAGCCCCCTCCAAAATAATAAAATCTAAAACAAACACTACTACTCACTAATAAAACCCTCATACCCTTAAAGTATAAGGTTAACAGAAAGTTGTTGAGTGATGAATCTGAAAAAGCATCACACAGTATAGCTGACTCATACATGTACAAACCCTGAAACCAAATTTTAGAAATCCTTGTAACATTCCTGCGAACGTAGCTACGAAAAATATTCATGGGACGGACTGACCTAAGGATGTACAGACAGAAGTAAAACAGTATACCCCAACTTTTTTCAAAGACTATAAGTGGTGCCGGGGGTACAAATATATATAAAAAAAAATTGCCCATAGTGGCACAGTTCATGAATAATTTTTAATATTAAAATCCCATAAAGGGAATAAGTAAAATCTGAAAATATTCATTGTATAAAAAATCGTTAGGGATCTTACATGTATATCACATTTCAGCAAAGTTTCAAGGAAATTTGTTCAAGCGGTTAAAAGGCACTATTTGAAAAACGCGATAATTTCAACCCTTTAATATGAATAATGTGCATCTACATGTAGTACTCAAAAACCGGATATAAATAATATCTAATAGAAATGGAAATAAAATTGAGAATGGAAATGGGAAATGTTACCATTGGACAGGGGTGAATCCAGTCAATTTAAAAATGGGGGCTTCCCAACCCAGGACAAAAAGGGGGTTGGGTGGTGTTAAAACTATATGTCATCATTCAAATGCATTGATCATCCAAAAAAAGGGGGTTCCAACCCCCGGAACCCATCCTTCTGGATCAGCCACTGTTGGGTATTAGATTATTAGGCAGAGCTCAAAAAAAATATGTTTCTTTCAAGTTTGCGTGATACATGTACATTTTGTAGCTGTTATTAAATTTATGATTATCAATTTTTGTTTTATTTGTGTTCCTGATGCCTGATTTGTTTTAACTGTTACAAATGTACGCTAGTTAGTCCAAAACACTTTTATGTGTTGGTTTTTTTTTTGTCTCAGCAGCTTGTGGTAGACTTTAATACATGTACTTTCAGAGCAATAAGAATATGAGACCCCTTAAATCTACGGGTTCCTACAGAGCAATGGCTTCCTCTGTTTAGAATAAACGACTTTCTTGCAAGCGGGACATTTTTCTGCCTCTTGGACTAGTCATGTTAGTAGGCTCCCATAGAAAATTTTATAACTGGGTCCCTTCTATTTCCCGGGATATAGCTTTTGACAGTTTGGATAGTTGATGTAATACTCTATTTTTAGAACGAAAGTGCATGCAGTGTTCTATTCAATTTAAATACTGTTACTTATATACAGATATAGATGTATAAAGAGAATAGGTCAAAGTGGGCAGTCGTGATGAGCAAATTATACATATTAATTAGTCTAATATAATGGCGTCATGAAAGGCTTCTTGAATTCTTTAGATGCGATTCCTTTCAAATAATGCCGGTCATAGGAACATGAGGAAGGAGTCCCAGTTAAGCATTATCAAAGCTTTTAAGAAATTATAATATTATTTAGACTATGACATAATCAGAGGCCAATTTAGGGGGGGGGGCCTTTTTGGGAAAAAAGTTTGGTTGCTTATATAGTGAATCACTGAACAATGCAACAGGTTTTTGAAAATTTTGATGGCATTCTCAGTGAAGAAGTAATTTGTATCAGTATACTTCCTTTTCGCGTTCTATTTGTATGAAAGATGGCTCGATGCATCACCAAGACACAAAGTCAAGTGCAGCTAGGTCCCTTTGTTGCAGATACGAATCAGTTCAATTAGAAAGGTTACCACAGTCATTTAATGAAAACCTTGTTATAATTGAGGGGACGTTTATGATCCACAATAAACCCATTAGATCCTACCACAAAACATTCAAAGACATCATAGAATATCTGGTTTGCGGTTGGATTTTACATCATGCAAAACTTTCAGTTGATGAAATACACATTTTATTTGACAGAACAAATAAATCAGAATCTTGGCAGCAAAGAAGACAATTACTATTGATGTTTTCATTGTTTATGAGATGCCAAGAAGTATTGCAACTTATCCCTGACTTAACAGAGTTGAACAATTACACTTCCAAAAGACATGGAGAGAAATTTGGCTATGGGCTGCCTGCACCACAAGCAGATCACACAGACGAAAAATGGATCCAATGAAATTGGACAGCTTTTTAGAACTTATAACATCACCACATATTATCAGAGATCTACCATATGGTGAAAAGAAATTGAAATTACCTGATGGAACAGTTCAAAGTGTACCAAACCTGATTCGATGCATAGGCTCATCATATATTATTCAACAGTACAAAGTCTATTGTGAAGAAAAAACTTGCTTACACAATGGAAACTTAATTGTCATCTGCTGAAGCACATACCTAAGAGTACCTTTGAACTGTGCAGTATATCTGAGGTAGGTAATGCACACCTTAGCTGTTCATTATCCAGATTATAGCACAGTAAGAACAAAGATAATCTAGCCATGTCGTGTATTAAATATGTGGAATATAATGTTCAAATTGTCTGTAAATAACACATATAATCTTAGTGTTGTCATTTTCAAAACTTTTATTTCTTTGCGTTTTTATACGACCGCAAAAATTATTTTTTTTTTTTTGGTCGTATATTGGTATCACGTCGTCGTCGTCGTCCGAATACTTTTAGTTTTTGCACTCTTTTAGTAAAAGAAAATAGAAATCTATGAAATTTTAACACAAGGTTTATGACCACAAAAGGAAGGTTGGGATTGATTTTGGGAGTTTTGGTCCCAACATTTTAGGAATGGGCCCAACTAAGCATTTTCTTGGTTTTCGCACAATTACTTTAGTATAAGTAAATAGAAATCAATGAAATTTGAACACAAGGTTTATAACCACAAACGGAAGGTTGGGGTTGATTTTGGGAGTTGAGGTTTGAACAGTTTAGGAATTAGGGGCCAAAAGGGGCCAAAGTAATTATTATTCTTGGTTTTCGCACCATAACTTTAGTATAAGTAAATAGAAATCTATGAAATTTAAACACAAGGTTTATGACCACTAAAGGAAGGCTGGGTTTGATTTTGGGAGGTTTGGTCCCAACAGTTTAGGGAAAAGGGGCCCAAATTGAACTTTGTTTGATTTCATCAAAAATTAAATAATTGGGGTTCTTTGATATGCCGAATCTAACTGTGTATGTAGATTCTTAATTTTTAGTCCCGTTTTCAAATTGGTCTACATTAAGGTCCAAAGGGTCCAAAATTAAACTTAGTTTTATTTTAACAAAAATTGAATCCTTGGGGTTCTTTGATATACTGAATCTAAAAATGTACTTAGATTTTTTATTATTGGCCCAATTTTCAAGTTGGTCTAAATCGGGGTCCAAAATTAAACTTTGTTTGATTTCATCAAAAATTGAATAATTTGGGTTCTTTGGTATGCCAAATCTTACTGTGTATGTAGATGCTTAATTTTTAGAACCGTTTTCAAATTGGTCTACATTAAAGTCCAAAGTGTCCGAAATTAAACTAAGTTTGATTTTAACAAAAATTGAATTCTTGGGCTTTTTTGATATGCTGAATCTAAACATGTACTTAGAATTTTGATTATGGGCCAAGTTTTCAATTTTGTTCAAATATTAAATAAGTATTGTGCAATAGCAAGAAATGTTCAATTGCACAGTATTCAGCAATAGCAAGAAATCTTCAATTGCACAGTATTGTTCAATAGCAAATATTTTCAATTGCACAGTATTGCGCAATAGCAAGAAATATCTAATTGCACAATATTGTGCAATAGCAAGAAATGTTCAATCTATTGGAGTTATCTTTCTTTGCCCAGAATAGTAGTTAAATCAACTTAATCCATTGTTTTATACAATATACAATGTATATTCACTTTTACTACCAACTGAATTTTTCTCATTTCAGATTTCATAAATAAAAATAAAAATTCTTCAAACATTGTTTTGAGAGGATTAATATTCAACAGCATAGTGAATTGCTCAAAGGCAAAAAACATATTTTATAAGTTCATTAGACCACATTCATTTTGTGTCCAAAACCTATGTTGTGTCAACTATTTAATCACAATCGAAATTTAGAGCTGAATCCAGCTTGAATGTTGTGCCCATACTTGCCCCAACCGTTCAGGGTTCAACCTCTGCGGTCGTATAAAGCTGCGCCCTGCGGAGCATCTGGTTTAACTTACTGTTAGATTTTACTTCTAGTATAGTATACATGTACATTTCAAATTAAAGATCCCTTCAATTTGGCAATATGTAAAACCGTACTCATTGTTTAGTAAACCAGTCGAATTGATCTTCCCGAGTATGTGTTCTCATGTTAATTTTACAATAACTGTTTTGGCCAAATTCTTTTCCACAAATTTCACATTTGGAAGATGTGTTTCAATTTTGTCTGCTATGTTCTTTCTTGCCAGTTCTTAATTTTTGCCAATTCAATTGATAGATCATACCAAATCTTTTCTTTTCTTAAGTACACAAGAAACAACATAGAAAACTAAAGACTGAGCAACACAAACCCACCAAAAACTGGGGATGACCTCATGTACTCCGGAAGTGTTAGTAGATTCTGCTCCACATGGTACCCGTCACCCTTTGAAATCACAAGAAGATACTGAAATAGCTGAAAAACTTTATATAGAAAAAATATGTAGATATGGATGTCTTACATCTTTTGTTTCGGACCGTGGCAGAAACTTTCTTTCGAATGTTGTAGCAGAACAATGTAAACGTATGGACATCAAATATTATAACACAAGTTCAAATCATCCAAAAACCAACAGTACATGTGAAAGGTACAATCGAACTTTAGCTCAGTCGTTGTGTACTTATATTGATGAGACACAAGAAAATTGGAGTAGCATGTTACCTGGCATACTTATGGCATACAGGAAAACAGATTGCATCAAGTCAACAAGATTTTCAGCTTTTCAGATGTTGTTTGAACAAAACATGCGTTCTCCTTTCAACGTGACTTTAGATGTGGACCCTATTTCCAAGAGACTTAGTCCGAGTGCAAAGGCATACATTCAGATACTTAAGAAACGCATTGCACTGACTTTGCAAATAGCAAAATATTCTGTAGAGACAGCACAGGGCAAATATAAAATGCAACATGAATAAAGAAGTAAAGACCCTGATTTTCGTTTAGGTCAACGTGTGTAGGTTTATAATCATATTCATAATTAGTTTAAAATTATCCAATAATAAATATTTAGAATAAATTATATAAAAGCAACTAAAATTACCAGTATCTTTTTTTTTGTCATCATTAAATTATAATTAAATTATGTGATATATCTCTCAATTGATACGATATTCCCGTGCTTGAATTTCCTATCACGATTTTCTTGATAGAGGTTGCTGCTCACAAGGAAGCTATTAAACCAAGAGTTCCAAATGGTGAAGTTAAAATCATCCCTTTGTAAATTTGCCATCACGAGTTGGTTGACCTTTATGGAATAACCATTTCACAAATGATATCGGATATGTTCCTTACGTCGTAACTACAATCCCCTTCCCTTTGATAAGTGTGACTTACCGGAATTGTTATCACATAAGCAACACGACGGGTGCCACATGTAGAGCAGGATCTGCTTACCCTTCCGGAGCACCTGAGTGTCAAAAGAAGGCATGATGGCCAACCTCGATCTCTAACTTAAGGAAATTGCTTAGTGAAGGAGAGGATTCTAATGAGTGCGGGAGCCACAACTATGGCCACACACATGATTTGTTAACAGACAATCAAATGTTTTGATACACCATTAGACTTAGATTTACTTGGATTTTACCTTGTTAGTGATATAGACAATACCATTCAGGTTTATGGTTGAGATGATGCACATACAAAATATATTATATTACACTATAAGAACCAGTTTCTTGAATTCACAGATATTGTCTAGTAGTGGCACATATATATTTATTTATTAACATGAACATATATAAATATTGATCAGGTGTGGTTTGTTAACATAAAGGATGTTTTTTTTTTCATTTTGACAGGTCTAAATATTGCATATTAGAATTTTAAATAGAAAGTGAGATTTCTATTGTTCCTGATAACTAGATAAAAGACTACGATTCTTGCTAATCGGAGGTCTATGAAGTTTCTATGCTGATGGACAGAAGCAGTCAGCAAATTTTTATTATGAAATAATTAATACCCATGTTTATTTAACCGGTATATTTGTATTGTAATTTCAATTCATACATTTTCACCAATAGACGCAGCTCCGCCATTAATGAATATATGAATACATAATGAGGTTCTACGGGGGTTTAATTCAGGTATAAAACTTCCGCATCACTTTTTTTATTCATGCAAATACATTTGTACCTCAAAACACAACAAAGGCAAAGAAGACTGAGAGTTAAAAAAAATTGAGTAAACATTATATATATTTATTGTATAGTTCAGCCAAACATATTGTCGCTTACTCGAAATCATCTATAATACACACTTACGTGTCATAGTGCACATGCTCTTTGGGTAAATGTTTGGTTTTCCCACCAAAAAAGCTTATGAAAACATTAAACATTTTCATCTTGGCAGTGCAAAATTTACTGGCATTACGAAAGCAAACAAAAAAAAAGAATCATTTCCGTTAGCTCAACTATCAATTAGCTACATCCATGTGTTTACATGCCTTAACCAGAGAGCATTCTTACTTTATGTCAGATTAGTTAAATCATTAATTCATATAATTAAGGAAATATACTTCAATCCGTTATGTGTACTGTATAAAGCATGTCAACTCTGAATTGTGTTTTTATATTTCTCATTTATTTATTAATGATAAAAACGAACATCACCCATTGTTTTAACAGTTTTATTCAAGTGACCATATTTCGTGTCCCCGGTCAGCTTTGGGGGTCAAAGAACAAGTAGTCAGTTTTGAATCCAAGGAGATAATTAAAGTGTTCAAAGAGTTTCCTGTAAAATCAATGTTTTTTTTAAGATATGCCTGTCAGCTCTATGTTATCAAATATGGTGCTACATCAGTAAGACCTCAAATGCAAATTTAAGAACAACTATTTGTTGTGCAAATCTAACAGCAAGGTAACATGCCTGCCTTTTATTCATTCTTTATTTACACAATTTCTAAAGCTTTCAATACCAACCGGACACTTAAACATATTAAAAAAAAAAACAAGTAAAAATATCACCACAAGAACTGTTAAATCTAAATGAAGTTTCAAGAAATGTCCTGAGTTAATGAAAAAAAAATGGAAACATTCTTAATTAACATTCCTCATGGAACATAGGCAGAGAAGGATTTATTTCAAAATGACTTAGAACATTTTAAACAACTAAGAGATACATGGCTCTAGAAATTCCATCAGAATACCCCTATCCAATGCCATGATTAAAATGTGATATGCCGTACATCAATATCAGGCAACTCTTCAGTTGAGGTCCAGTACTTCGCTAATGGTTAAAGCAGACTTGATATATTAAGCTTCTGTACAAGTGAAAATTGTACAGATAACTTAGATTTGAAGAAAAATTTAAAACCAGAATAACAAAAAGACTAAACTGTGGGAAACTCGAGGTTACTGCATCCTAAAAGAAAGTATATAGATTAAGAGAACTAGAGTGACCATTCTAGCATTTTAATGAATAGAAAGACTTTATAGCTTTTCAGAGCGAGATGCCATAATAAAGACATGTGATGTCGAAATAAAAGACTTTAAAAACTTTTCGGATACCATGGAGGTATTAAATGAGGAATACATGTATTAACCAGATAAAAATACCATGTAATTCAAATACGAAGATATAGGTAGTTCATTGCTGACCTAGAAATGGCATTTACGGGCTTTGAAGGGTTTTGTGATGAGCCGTTGATACAGGAAGAGTGCTACTGTAAATCTAACCTCGACTTGGAAACACAATCATGCCTACACCCTCGTGTAAATACATATTCAAAAAGTTGTTGCAAGGGTTCTTAACTTGCAAAGAGCGTGATATTCCTAGTGTAATAGAGAAACTGCTTCAGTGCTTATAATCCTAATTAGTCTATATCTTCTATATATTAGTTGTTGCTTGTATCCTAAAGCTTCATTTGCTCCAAAAAAAGCACTATATGCTTTATTTACTAAAACAAATGCTCAAGTATGGACCTATCTAACATAGCTGCGTGCGCTTTGAAGAAAAACATGGATTTTTTAAAGGTTAAAAAATTCGCAACTTTAAAAATCTTTCATACTCTTGAGGTAAGCATCACCAGCTATATATGTGTATGAAACAGTAGAGGACAAATGGTGAACGTTCTTGTAATTTGTTGTATGATGATGATGTAGTAGTCAATGGAAGAGAAATACATTTAAGTGCAGAATATCCGAATCTTACAATTGAAATAACAACTGTTAGCTAAACAAATGTTCAGGATGAGTGGCCAATGTATAAAAGCGAGTCTGTTATTTTACATGGCTTACATTACAAAGTAGGATGCGCTGTTGTTCATCGATATGATTGATTGTTGGTTGCTTAACGTCCAGTGGCAAATATTTCATGCATATTCAGGACGAGAACAAGTTTACAATAAATACAATAGGTAGGTTGATACAATAGAGGCCATCCGGGATGATGGTCGGGGAAATTTGGACTGCCACTGAAAAATAAGGGTATATTGGATAGGGACTGAAATTTTGCCTTGCAACAGGCCACCTACGGACCCCTCAAAGAGTTGTTGCAAGGGTTCCTAACGTGCAAAGAGCGTTGCACCCTCTTTACACGAGGCATTGGATTTATCGTCCCCCTTCTGACCGGACGTCACTGCGAACTTGATACATCCCGCACAGCCAAACGGACGCTCCACTTCGGCAAGCGTTTTACTGCTGGTCGAGAGAAGACCAAGTGACTATATTTCTATACCCCAGTCACCCTTGGGGTGTCATCGATATGAATTTGGATTGATAAAGGATATCTTTATATATGATAAATATTCCATTATCCAAAATACAACTGGTCCAGCGTTGTTCGACCCGCATATTTTGAACTACATCTTAGAAGCCACAAATGTCATGTCACTTAAAAGTTTTCACTCGCTTGAGTCTAAGTGGACTTTAAGTGTCTACAACTATGAAAGAAATTTAGTGACAATGAATGTTGACATTCATGTATGTGAATTTTTAACTTTAAACAACGAAATAAAACAATTACATTTCATTCCTATACAGAAAACAGAGAAAAAAAATCTGATTGAGGTGACTTGCTTAAAAGTTTTCACTCGCTTGAGTCTAAGTGGACTTTAAGTGTCTACAACTATGAAAGAAAATTAGTGACAATGAATGTTGACATTCATGTATGTGAATTTTTAACTTTAAACAACGAAATAAAACAATTACATTTCATTCCTATACAGAAAACAGAGAAAAAAAATCTGATTGAGGTGACTTGCAATATTTGAATTGGAACTATCTACAACTATACATTTCAACAGTCTTGAGATTATATAAATTTGAAGAGAAAATAAAAAAAATAGGACTAATAATTGGTTTAGCAATTAATATAGACTAGCATGTAAACAGTTCCTTTTCTCATAAGTAATTTCCTTTTTTCAAAACTGAAATTGTATACATGTATAATGTATTATGCAAGTTTAAAAAAATAGAGATTCATATAAAATCAATATTATTTGTTTAATCAATTTATAACAAAATAAAGAAAGAAAAAAACAAGAATGTGTCCAAAGTACACGGATGCCCCACTCGCACTATCATTTTCCATCTTCAATGGACCGTGAAATTGGGTAAAAAATATAATTAGGCATTAAAATTAGAAAGATAATATCATAGGGAACATGTGTACTAAGTTTCAAGTTGATTGGGCTTCAACTTCATCAAAAACTACCTTGACCAAAAACTTTAACCTGAAACTCGCACTTTCATTTTCTATGTTCAGTGAACCATGAAATTGGGGTCAAAAGTTTAATTTGGCTCTAAATTGGAAAGATCATATCACAGGGAACATGTGTACTAAGTTTCAAGTTGATTGGACTTCAACTTCATCAAAAACTACCTTGACCAAAAACTTTAACCTGAAGCGGGACAGACGGACGAACGAACAAACGGACGCACAGACCAGAAAACATAATGCCTCTACTATCGTAGGTGGGGCATAAAAACAGTTCACAGACATGCACAACGTCAATGGCAAAAGCCTACTAGTTGCTTGACAGCAATCGTATCCCAAAAAATCATTCTAAGTTAGAAGAGCCAAGTTTATTCCAATAGCTTTGAAAACAGTAAAATTTGTAACAGACAATGTGGTGATAAATAGTTTTGTTTAAAGGTTAGTGCTTGTATTTAATATTTTTTTTTAGACATCCTTAAAGTTATTATAAGTTTTTATCGACACATAAGGTCATTTTTTAACGGTATATGCGTCAGTTCCAATATTAGTCTGTCCCGCTTTAGGTTACAGTTTTTGGTTAAGGTAGTTTATAAACGCCTGTTTATGGGACGTATTATGGTATACTGTTGTCAGTCCGTTGTCAACATGTTGGACTTCAATTTGCATATGGCACAAAAACTATATAACTGTTTATTGAAGTTATATTGACCAGTTCAAACGTTGTAAGGACCGTTATCCACAATCGACACCTATAATAATTCTGTTCAAATATTCCATTGAGTGAAAGAACATTATTTAGAATACTGAACATTTGTGCTGGTTCTAAAAGAAATAATTCGGCTTGATTGGATAGTATGATTCAAGCTGGAACTGATGGATTTTTGAAGCTTGCGGAGATTAGTTCAAATGGGGGATGTTTTGTAGATAGTAAAGGGAAGGACGACTTACAAGACTACCTAGAAATGTCGGACAACTGTTCATTTCACAGCTCTCCATTTGCACTAATTGATCCAAAGGAGAAAAGTTACAGCCAATGTTAAAAGTAAAATCACAAAAATGCTTTGATTGCGTTGGTTAAAAACGGCCGTTGTTGTACGTGAGTTTGACTGTCCTTTTTTTTAGGAACATCAGTTGTTCGACCTGTTAGTCAGATGCGTTTTGTGAAATTATACTATATTCACTTTGTTTGGCTTTTTTGAAAATGTTGTTTGTTCTGTATTCAGACCCATCTACAACTAAATTTGTTCTAGTCTCACGTATAAAGATTGAGGTTTTTGTCCACTGCAACGATAGGTTTGATATTTTTCATTCGGTTTTATAATCTGTTCATCCTATCTCGACTCTTTAAAGTTCAAGAGTCTATCCTAAATTGAGGTAAATTATGTCTGACTCGGACATTTGTATGCAAGTTATTTACGTATTCCATATCATTTTGCAAAACTTTTACATCATTTATGATTTGGCATTTTTGGTCAAGTGTTATTTTCCATTTTGTACATCACTGGATAAGCTTGGCCACTGGATAACTGTATAACTGTTTATCTAGTGGATTACTATCCAGTGGTTAAATTCTGTTGTTCAAAACCTGATTTATGATTGGTTAGTTATCCACTGGACACAATATTATCCAGTGGACAAGTCCAAAATAAGTACATCCTATCACATTTGCAAAATGGAACCAGAAAAGGGAAAAAGGGCTGCAAATTTTACGGATGCAGAAAAGGTCTTCCTAACAAAGTTAGTCAAAAAGAATATCAACATCATAAATGCTAAATTCAATAGCTCTATCACCAACCAAAAAGAAAGCAGGTCTAAGGAGATATTGCCAAACAGTTGAATGCCCGGGGTTGGGCACAGATCACTGCCACCCAAATCAAAGAGTGTTGAGGAAATCGTGTGGGGCAGCAACGGAGAAGGTCCAAGCAAGGACGACTGGTGGTGGACCTCCGGCTAGTATGTGAAAAGGTGTTATTATCATGCTACTATAATAATATTTGGTACAAACCTTTCTTATGTTCTACTTTTGGATATATTATATAGATATGATATCTTCAAAATAAGATGTCTTCAAAAACCATACTTCCGGAAAGTTCCAACATGACGGACATTGTACTAAAATAAGCTTATTTGTTAGGGAGGGTATTGAAATGTGTATTAACGTATTGCTTATATCATTTCATTATGCAGGAACTTTTCTTTGTTGCTTCCCTTGGCTACACTGTATGAGACATATGTCTTTAAAAACCCTTACTTCCGGTAATATCCAAAATTGCAGACATAGAAATATCAATTTATTATTTAAATATTCGACCAGTAATCGCATCGAACCCAGTGGTTGTAAATAAACTCATCATATATACCTGTATTAAAATTGTATAACGCCAGACGCGTATTTCGTCTACAGAAGACACAGTATACCGCTGTTCAAAACTCGTAAATTGATGGACAAAAACAATCGGGGCAACAAACTTAAACTAATGGAAACACATTAGATATAAGTGGAGAACAACGATACCACTTTAAATGTAACATACACAAAAACAGATAAAGTATTAGACACAATCCGATGAGAATAACAAATATAACATCAAAACCAAATATAGGAGTTTTGGGATAGAAAAGTACCGTGACACGTCTTATAGTTATGTGAATTCACTCAAATATAAGAGAAAACAAACGACACAACGGAAAAACAACATAAACAGAAACGAACTATAATATAACAATGGCCATATTCCCGACTTAGTAGAGGACATTTTAAAGTAAAAAATGGTGGGTTGAACCTGGTTTTGTGGCATGCAAAACCTCGCACTTTAAAAGATATTCTAACTGGCGGATCACATATTTATCATGGGGAATATGTCACAGAGACTAACAACCCGCCCAAAGAATGAAAAACAGACTAAGACCCCAATGGATCTTAACGCAGCACAAAAATCAAGCAGATGGAGGTGAGCCTCAGCTGGCCCCAAAACAAAGATATCTAAAACGTTTGTTTTTTTTTAAATATACGCCATATACAACAGCAGGGGTGGATCCAAATTGTCTACGGATGTATATATGCAAGTACGAGTGAGTTTTTTTTTATTAGGGGAGGGTAGTTCAGATCATCATTTCTATATCTTTTATTTTTTTTTACTATTTATAAAAAAAGATGTGGTATGACTGCCAATGAGACAACTGTCCACAAGAAAATAAAATGACACAGACATTAACAACGATACGTCACCGTTTACTGAATATTTGCCTGCCTTAAATGCATCAAATGTTTGCCACTGGATGTAAACAACGAAACAATCAATAAATATGATCTTTATAGTTCATCATCTCTATATATTCTTTTATCCATTTCTTTAACCTCGCTTCCAGACATGTACATGGTAATTGAGAAAAGAACATACACAAAATTTAGAACTGTATGCTTGAGCTTTTAGAGAAATATATAAGTCCGAGATTTTGCTCCAAAGTAGATCTTATGAAAAAAAAATAGCATTTTTATTAATGTCAGTTCATTTTCCTGAACCGGAGGAAGTAAGAGGGGAAGGAAATACGACATTCTGTTTAAAAAAAACATATCTTGTACATATTCAAAAATAAATAGCCAGTTCAATATGTTGCTGAATAAAGATAAGAAAATACATCCACAAGACATGTTCTTGTGAGTACTAAATTTTGGAATGAAGAGATATTCAATTATGTGCCCACCCGGTTAATCCGCCACTGGTGCTATACATATATATATATATATATATAATATATATATATCATATGGGTTAATAAATAAACATAAGAATACAATAATTGTTTGAATGAAAATCTTTAAACGTGAGTTTATACAGTATAAAGGGGGATATTTATTATGTTATACTACGTGTACAATTCAATTTTCAGGAACCAGTTAGCTGATAAAAGATGCATGGTATAAAATGTTATATTTTTTTTTCAGAGAAAGATACTACAGTACAAAAGAAGTTATGATGTGAAACAAGATTCAGACTTGGTTATAAAATATGTTTCTCGTTTCGATATCGGAAGTTTGTTGATTTCCGTAACCAAGTAAAGGTAAAGGTAAACAATAATGCACGAACTGTTCATAAACCTACATTTGTTAAAAAAAACTCAACAAGAAATCCTGCCTCATAACTTTCTTTGATTCTTGACAAGAAAGAAAATGAGAAAAGTGTGCCAGTACCACAACTGCTACCCATTGTTAAAGTTTATACATAATTTGTGAGGGTGGGAAAGGGGGTACTTGCACGAAAAAAACGTGAAATAAGACATAATTTCACGTTGAACGTGAAATAATTTCTGTAATGAACGTTGCACGAAATAAATACTTTTATTTGAACCTTTTGTGACTGAGTCACTGTCTTCTTGTATATATTAACTTTTTGTTTTACTTGATATTCCCGATTTAGTATACACATTTATGATAATATGAGGCAGGCATAACCTGTGAATGGGGACGAAGTCTGTATGTATTATTTTATTAATTCAATCACGTTGATAAAAGAAACCGAAATACCGTACGTAACGTTCCCGATTTTTATTTTGTTGTTAGGAAATTAGCTGTGACGTTCTGTAAGTTATGACGTCATATTCGATGTAAACAAAAGAAACGCTTTCATCAGGTAACGTTTTTTCATATCAAACAATTATTAAACAAGTTGCTTTCTTTAAAAAAAGATTCTTTAAAAAAAGAAATGCAATCGTAAACCCAAATGCTTGTTTGGCATTATATATATATTAGATAATTGTTTAATAAAGATGTATTGTCTTATATTACTTTTGTTGTGCATAAGAATTAGAAACTGACATTGCCTGTTTAGTGGTTTAAATAATGTAATACCGGCTTCACACATCAACGTATAGATCCGACGTACGTCGGCCGAGGTAAAAAAAATCATGCACGCTACCAAAACGCTAGTAATTTTGATGCATTCAACCTGTCAATCATATATATCTGTATCGTGTGCACAACGAGCTTAAAGCGTGTATTGGGTGTGCGTAAAGCGTACCTTAGCGTTTCTCCTGGTCTTCCTACATTCCCAACTGCAGGTCTGTCTATATGTGAATGTTTGTCAATAAGTCTGTCACATTCGCCCGTCTGTTTATATGTTTACCAGTCCGTCTATGTCCACTGGTTCGTCTACATGTTCACTAGCTTTGAAATAGCTTTCGGTAAGTGCGATTATTTCAGTGATTTGTGTCTATTGTTTTTATGTAAGTGATTATTGTGCACCGTACCCATAATTTTAGGGACGCGAATTGCAACTGATATTTTTCAGTTTTTTCTTGCGATGTGTTGTCCTTAAGGTTTGGTTCATTTGGGAGGGTTGGGTTTATGGCCACCACATTGTTTATGTGCCAATGTCCATTCTAAAGCCAGAAACATGTAGTACAGTGGTTGTTGTTCATAATTCATGTCGGTCAAGCTGTTTTCGTAAATTATTTTGTTATCAATAAGGCTGTTTAGTTTTGTTTGATTTTTGTTTTTAAATCTTAATGGTCGGGGCATTTAATAGCCGACTAAATAGTAGTTTTTTTTTCATTTTTGAAGGCCGCTCGGTGGCCTTTAAAGACTTACTACCACGTCATTGTAACTCTAGTTGGTATTTGTATCATTAGTGCTGGACCATGGTCGATCCTATATGCACCTTTGAGGCAGGCGGGATATTTTTGTAGATCTTGTACAGCTCAAACTAATGTGAGTAGTTCCTGTACTTCTATGTCTAGTCCCATGTTGCATGGTTAGAGAAGGTGTAATATCTTCTGTAGGTTTGATGAAGTTTCACCCGTATCGGACTTCTTTTCCTAAATGAAAGCTTTAAGGCGACGAGTATTTTTGTATGCAATGTGCCCTCAACGTGTCTAAAACTTATCTGTAGCGTTTTCAACGCTCGTGTAGCGTGTATATTATGTGCGTGCAGTTTACAGGTACAAGTATATACGTTTGACAAACGCTTGAGCTGAATGATTTTTTTTATGTTCCATTAAAATTTTCCTGAAGTAAAAGCGTTCACCAAGCGTATACCTTTGCATTTCGACGTACTTCAAACTTATGGAACGCGTGTTTAAACGCTTGCGTAAAGTTCCTCTGGTGAGCAACTAAGTTACGGATACGATGATACGGACTTTGTTAATTTTCTTTTTTGACTGATTGTTTTACATTGTCATTTCGGGGCCTTTTATAGCCGACTATGCGGTACGTGCTTTGCCTGTTGTTGAAGGCCGTACGGTGACCCATAGTTTGTATTTCTGTGTTATTTGGTTTCTTGCAGATAGTTGTCTCATTGACACCAAACCCGATATCTTCTTTTTTTATATTCGATATCTTATCGCCGACCTGGTTAAGTCTGCTAAAAATGCATGCATGATTCATTTTTAGGTTGTCAGTCGTAATTAAAGTGGCACATTTAATTCGTTGTTTCATTGCTTGAAGTATCATTTCTTACATCTGCATGGTCAAATGTCTATTTTTTTAAAATAAATTTTAGATTTAGATTTCAGTCACGGTTATTGTTTCCCCCTTCATATTGAATATTTATACTTATCAGTCGCATTTTAATGACGAAAAGGATTCAGAGGTTATTAAAAAAAGTAAATAATGTTGCAATATTTAAACAAAGAAAATAACTTTAAATTTGCAATATTAATGAAAATAAATACGGACATAACTTTCATAATTAATTTTAACGTTATTTTCAATAAACGATTTTTTTTTAAATCCTCGTTTTTACACCTATTTGAGGCACGTATTTATGATTATATTTCCATGTCCTTGGTCTATCCTAGACGTAAAATTTCAAAAAGTGCTAATACTTTTTTTAAAGATATTATTTTTAATTGTTCTCGTTCAAAATATTTTATTTTTTCATATTCAATATCTATTTAATTTTATTTTTAATAACCATTTTTTTTTTTTATTAAAGTTGCAATATTTAACCAAAAAAAATAACTGTAATTTAATCATATGCAAGAGATACTTCCCTTTAATTTCAGTATAAAAAAATAAATAGCTTGCTTTTTACAACATGTACATCTTCACTAAACGTAAAATCTAAAATAAAATGCTACTAAAACTCTTTCTAAAGATTTTATTTTTAATTATTCTCGTTCAGAATATAAAGCGCATTGTTTACATGAAATCTTATCTCATATCTAAACACAGCTGGTTACATCGTTTGACTAATTAAAATACTACGCATGTAGGTTAATATTAGCAGCTTGTAATCGTGTGCAAGAAAATATTATATCATAATAAATTTCAGATCATACGTAAAATATCTCTATAGCAACTTAAGATGCTAATGCATATTCAACAGATTTGTAAGCTATTGAGCATGCATTTGAAAGGTGGTCATAGCTATTGCGCATGTATTTGAAAGGTGGTCATAGAAAGACCAGAAGTGTTCCGACTAACATCCGGTGTTCCGAAAGACTACATCACTCGTCCAATATATACTGCGTAAACCCTCAGGGTTTACGCAATAAAGGCAACAGAAGTATACCGCTGTTCTAAACTCATAAATCCATGGACAAAAAACAAAATCGGGACAACAAACCAAAACCGAGGGAAACGCATTAAACACAAGAGGAGAACAACGACACCACACTAAAATGTAACACACATAGACAAAATCCCACGAGAATAACAAATATAACATATATATATATAACATCAAAACCAAATACATGAATTTGGGATAGACAAGTACCGTGACACGTCTTATCGCAATGTGAATTAACACTAAAAAATAAGAGAAAACAAACGACACAACGTTATAACGTAATACACACAGAAACGAACTATAATATAACAATGGCCATATTCCTGACTTGGTACAGGGCATTTTTAAAGGAAAAATTGGGGTTGAACTTGGTTTTATGGCATGCCAAACCTCGCACTTTTATGGCCATGTGAAATGTAACATCAAAATGACAACACAGGACTACAATATAAATAAATTGGAGAACACAATTGACAAAGAATCACACGAACAACAGCCAACAAAAGGCAACAAGTTCAAAATTTTAATACGCCAGAAGTGTATTTTGTCCACACAAGACCTACGTGTGACGCCCAGATACAAAAGTTTGAAATCCGAAACGAGTACAAAGTTGAACAGCATCGAGGAACAAAAGATCAAAAAGGTTGTGCCAAAAACGGCAAGGGTTTTCTGTTAGTTACCAGAAAATCCCTATAATTTAGAATAATTTATACTTTAGCAAACAGTAAATTTTATAAAATGAATATTCAAAAGATGTACATGATAAAACTGAAGTATTAACTAATTACAGGAAACAACTGAAATACATTTACATAACCAGACATTTGAAACACAAAAGTAGACACATCCGAATAAATTTAAACCTCTACGCCAAGTGACGTCCTATTTGAAACTGAAAAATGACGAAAAAATGACGTCATTTGAATTTGTAAAACATCATCAAAAATGAAAAATGACGTCACATAAGAATGAATAAGATAGAATTAGGATTGATTTAAGATTATATGTTTGAACTAAATACTGATATTGCAGGTAATAACAAAGCACATTTTAATACTTATTAATATCAAACTAAGGTAGGTATAAAATTGAATTTGTATTGAGATCCAATCTTATATTTTACTAGACTGATAAATATAAATTTTTTCTAAGTCTCATGCACACAAGACAGATATCTGCGCAAAAGCGGAGAAAACCGGAACAGGAGTCATATTTGTCTAATGTTATTGCTTCTTCCAATTTATTTTTAAAAACATTTTTATTGAAAATTCAGCTTTATTTGGTTATTAAAACAAGTCAAGTTGACTGTCAATAAGCTTTATTTGGTTATTAAAACAAGTCAAGTTGACTGTCAATAATCAATAATTTATCCTACAGTATACTTATTCGAGGGTGATAAAGGGTTATTTTCGTGCAACGTGATCGCCGTTTTTTATTTCACGTTCTACGTGTTTTTACTTTTTTATTTGACGTTCAGTCGTGCAAGACGGGTGCCTCGTTCAACGTGTTCTGCTTATTTAATTTTACGTGCATCGTGATTTTCAAAGTCTTATTTTGCGTGCTCGGTATTTTCTAAATAAAATTCAAACACTTGTCAGGGATCGTCAAGAAATACTCTTTTAAAAGCCGTAAACCAATTATATCATAAATGTGTATACTAAATTGGGAATATCAAGTAAAACAAAGAGTTAATATATACAAGAAGACAATGACTCAGTGACAAAAGGTTCAAATAAAAGTATTTATTTTTCGTGCAACGTTCATTACAGAAATTATTCCACGTTCAACGTGAAATTCTGTCTTATTTCACGTTTTTTTTCGTGCAAGCACCCCCTTTACCACCCTCTTATTCACTTAAAGCATATCAGATGTGTGGTCAGCTTATCTCAATTTTTTTTCTCTCTACATAACTTACCCCATGCAGAATTAACCTGCTTCCTACCATCTGTTGGAGATTTTTCTTTTCTAAATTTTGAGAGACAACTTGTGTTTTTCCTGATGATGATGATGAGCCGGATGTTTTACGTGTTAGTTTACTAGGTAACAGTAGAACACATAATTCTACTAAGGTGGCGTTAGTTTGACTCCGAAACTATCAATATATTTACCTACTTCTATATGTCAGGTACTCAGCAGAGAAGTAGCAAATACCAATTATCAATTCTCAAACTCGTTACATTGACAATCAAATTTGCTATTAATAGCCGTTTCGACAATTATAATTTACGAACAAAAACACAAGTAAGAGTCAAATATGTCCTTATAGCAGCAAACTCTTATAAAAAAATTTAAACACTTATCATTTACATCAAATACCTGTCACATAAGTTTGAAAATTGTCCTGCATTTTCATGCTAAAAAAACATTAGTGCTCCTCTTGAGGCAAACACCACTAGATTCAATAAATTTTAAACGATCATTGTTTACTGTTAAGTAATAACTCTTTAAGATATATCCATCCATCTACAAAGGCTAAAAAATGAGGACATGAACAACATTACCTTGGAAAATAAATCAGACAAATATTTAGACTAATACAGGAAATAAAAATTACTTGTATTTTCATGATTTACTCTTGCTTAAAATGGAATTTAGAATTGAATTAAAGAAATAATGACTTTTAATTTATATTTTTCTTTCTTATAACATCAAAAATGTGTTGCACACTTTAAAATAACCATGCAGATATGTGCACCACATTTTAGATGCTATTTTTTATATAGACAGAATTTTTGTAAAGATATTCAATAAGAAACATAAATTGCTTACATGTAATCCTATCATGATGTTTGAATTACTATTTAGATGCTATCAAAAAATGAATCAGCAGACTTAGGCTGTAAAAGTCTGAAGGACTTGGGAAAAGCACTCTTGTCAAGGTTTCAATGTAAAGATGAAGAAGCTGTTGAAAATATGACAGTTGCTTTAGTAAGTACATACATCATTATTTAAAAAAAATAATAGATATTTATTATCATATATTCAAAATATAGTCCCCACATCATCACATGGATGATGGTAATCACATAAAATATTGATAATTATTTATAGCTGTAAGAATTCTCAAAATCAATCACTTAAGAGTTTAAGCAACTTGTCACATCATTTTGCAGATAAACTCAATGTGTGTCAGTAAAACATTAGTTATGAATAGGTTACATACACTATAAAACAGAAAAAAACCTGAAATACCAGATATTTTACTGCATACCTAATTCATCTTTTGAGCTGGCTGTTTGCTTATATAAATACAATGATGCAACCTTTATATATATATTCATTACCTGGGTGAAACAATAAGGACAATTTAATTTTTAATCATAATGTGAACACCCTGAAATATTAAGTTATTAAAGTTAACAACTATGCATATTGGTATCTAGTTTGTAGAAGATGCAGCCAAATATAAAAAAGATGTGGTATGATTGACAATGAGACAAGCCTTTATAACCTGGGAAAGTACAGACCTTAGGATATAAAATAATTGTATAAACTCTAATTTAATTCTTTAAATTTTCATTTGATATTTAGCATGTGGAACATGATTAGGATGAGTTGTTACTGTGTTAGCAATTGTCATGTCTGTTCTTTGTCAACCTCCTTTGTTACTGTAAAGAGACTTTGGAACCAATGGGCCACTGAAAATGTGTGCATTAAACACTAGATTTGTATAAACATACTATATTATTGATCTTTAATTTTTTTTCAGAGAGCATTCAGCTATGAAAAGAAGCAGCTAAAAATGCAGTCTGGGGAGCCCTTGGAGGATTACTGGACATCCTTCAAGGGTTTCCTTGGGGATCTATTGGACAACCAGGACCAGGACAAATGGGTGTTGCGTAAATACAGAGAAGTCAAGAGAATTGAGATATATAATAAGTATGCAATATTAATATAATTTACACTTTCGCTAGCTTGTGACATATTATGTATACAATGATTTCACATTATTTCAATATTCTACTTTGTCGGGTTGTTGTCTCTTTGACACATTCCCCATTTCCATTTACAATTTTATTGAAGATAATCAAACGTAATGATATCTCGGGTATATAGATTTAAAGAGTGCTTATAGATGATTCTGATTATCCTTTGACAGGCTTCCAGTGGACTTTTAATGGGGACGATACTCCAACATATATGTGTGATGCTAAACTTCTATTTAGTCACGTGTGAAGCCCTAAAGTCTTTCAGCAATTAAGTGCATCTGTCTGTGAAATCATGAAATGTACATATAGTATTAATTGCATTGCGTATTTAGATATTGTTTTAGTGACTGAAGATACGTGTAATAAGTGTCAAACAGGAATTTGTTTTTTAACGATACTTCACGTAGATTATGTTTCAACATCAGCTGGAATAAAATTGAGGGTCTATCTCAAAGGTTAACGTTTTGAGGGATTGTCATTAACACATGTTCTCCGTCTCTCGCTATGCCTGATAAAAAACGACGACAATTCCATGATGTCATTTTATCATTTCAAAACTGCAAACGAGCCAGTGTGAAACAACTACAATCTTTGTGTGGAAAACCAAATTGGTCTTGTCAGATGGTAAAGGGAGGTAGAACTTTTGCAAGGAGATTAATAGATAACCTATACAACGAATAGGAATGCAAAAATACTATTATCTACAGATTTTTTTTCTCTGGTGGGTTAATTTTATGAATGTGTTCAATGGAACAGTTACATTTTTTAGATTCCAAACCAGTTTCTTGTTTACAAACTGATGCTTGTTTACATGGTGGTGCTGGATATTATGAAGGTGATTTTTTTTATGTGCATTGGGACACAGATTTACCGAATTTAAAGAACTATCACATACATATTAAAGAGACTCCATATGACTATTATGTTGTCCGCGATGTGGACTGATAAACGTGTTGTCGTATCTAAGCCAGAACAAGTCAATTTTAAAACTTGAATGTCATAATAAGATTCATGTGTTAAACCTATACTTCTTTATTGTAGTGAAGTTTTATGTTTAGATACTTTGTTGAAAAATAATGTTTCCATGGAGTCTAGATATTTTTTATATCAACCTGTTAAAGTACAAATTAAATTTGCTAAATATGTCTTAGGAGTTAACAAAGCTGCTTCAAATTTAGCAGTTTTGGGAGAATTGGGTATGATCCCATGCTCTGTTGATGCTACTAAACTTTGTGTAGGTTACTGGCATCATATAGTCAATTCAAATCGGGATAGATTAATAAATAAAATTGATTCATCAAACCTTAATAATAAGTCAGACTGGTATAGAATTAAAATGAAATTGTTATTTGAAAAAGTTGGATTTGACCATGTCTGGGAAAATCAAAATTCATTTAGTAAAAATCGTTTGACTGTTTCTATATATAAAAAATTGAAAAATGATTTCATAAAATTTTGGGACCATTCTATTTCAAAAAATATTATTGATAAAAGAGGAAATAAATTAAGAACTTACAAAGATTTGAAAAAGAAATTTGAGATGGAAGACTTTTTAAAATTAGATATAGACAGAGCTGATATTTCAAACTTTGTGAGAATTAGAATTAGTAATAGTATCCTTATGATTGAAAAGGGCAGACACAGAAAGATTGATTTAGAAAACAGAGTATGCCCTCTATGTAAATTTGAAGTTGAGGATGAATTACACTTCACCATAAAATGTACCAAACTCAATGAGTTGAGAATTAAATTTTTTCAGAATATTTCAGATATTTTACCATCTTTCAATAATCTTTCAGACATAGAAAAATTTCACCTCATTTTTCGAAGTAACGATTATGATGTCAGTAAATGTTGCATAAAAGGTATTAGTGAGATGTACAAGTTCAGACGTTCACTAACTTAAGCTATTCTACGTTATTTAGTATATAAATTGTATAACTATGATGTGAAACTGTACCTCCTCAGTCAAAAAGATAGATAAGAAAGAAAATATATATTACCATTTTATGTACATATAATTGATTGTAATGATTACTGTTTGTTTGTTCTTTGTGTATGTGTTGATGACAATCCAGATTTTGGATTTTTATATCAATAAAATCTTATATCTTATATCTTAATAATATAATATTTAAGGCTGCCTTACAGGTTTTTGAGGTTTTTTGCGACCAAATAATTTTTTTTAAGTCAAAGGTCGCTTTGATCCAGAAATCAATTTGCGAAGGGTAGAATCGCTGCCTTGGAGCTGGGTATGCTTTTAACGTTAAAGTAACTAAGACGGTGCAGTTTCGTTCTAAGCCTATTGAGGTAATTCTCCCTTGGTTACACGGTCATCAGCTTTTTGTATATGCGAGTTTTTGTATTTCTTTGGTTCTTCTAACGTGACTCAGTACTTTAAAAGATTCTGTCAGTATGATATTGTTCTATTTATGTCATTATGATATATTTCTATTATTAATTACAAAATACGTTGAACCAAAAACGTCAAAATCATCCCATGCGTAGTGGACTTAACTATATCTGGATTCTTATACTTTCTATATATAAATTTTGGACTATTTTAAATCTCGGGTCTATTTCTGAAATAAAAAATTTACATAGGCAATGTTAGCATACAGGGTTAAAAAATCAAAAGTATGTAAGAATAAATTTCAGAAATAGACCCGATATTTAAAATAGTCCTATTCTTACATACTTTTGATTTTTTAACCCTGTATGCTAACATTGCCTATGTAAATTTTTTAATTGTTTGTATGCACATTAGACGACAAATCTATGTGACGTATAATATTTTCTGACGTCAGACACACAAATCAATGAATGTGTTTGTAGATAGATGTTTTTGTGTTCTGTTAAATTGTTCCTTTTAAAATTGTTATACGATGATGACTGATGTACCCATATTTTGACGTATATTATTTATTGTTTCTGTTTAGCATCAATGTGAACACAACGGAATTCGATGAGACTGTCATCAAAGTGAGAGGGTTAGCGCTATAATACCAGGTTTATTCCACCATTTTCTACATTTGAAAATGCCTGTACCAAGTCAGGAATATGACAGTTCTTGTCCATTCGTTTTATATGCGTTTTGTTATTTGATTTTGCCATGTGATTGTGGACTTTCCGAATAGATTTTCCTCTAAGTTCAGTATTTTTGTGATTTTACTTTTTGTCAGTATGTAGCCTTATCCTGCGTACTTGTCTTACCTGGTAATCCCTTAGATCCTTTTTTTAGGTTGTCTGACAAGAGTTTGTCTTATACCGTTTTCTCCAATGCTAGGTTATTGTTCAAGTGATTTTTTTTACGCTATTTTCATTCTTATAAGGCAGCAACCATTTGATTTTCTGGGGGGGGGCTATGGTTTTTTTTGGAAAAAAAAGTTTGTTTCCAGTTTTTGGAGAAAAAAATAATTTGTTTTTGATTCTGAGAAAAAAAATTTGTTTGTTTCACCCTCAGCTGCCACTATATGTAATGCTAAAATTGAAAGAAAAAAATTGTTTTCGACTTGTCGCGAAAAAAATAGATAGTTTTTCGACGTAGGCGAAAAAAAAAGTTTGCACAGAAAAAAAAACCATAGCCCCCCCAGAAAATCAAATGGTTGCTGCCTAAGAGACCCGCGTCCCAAAAGCAATAACGTCTTGTTTGGCTTTTTAAATATTTTGATATGAGCGTCACTGATGAGTGTTATGTAGACGAAACGCGCGTCTGGCGTACTTAACTATAATCCTGGTACCTTTGATAACTATTGTCTGTCATATATTTTTGTTATCGTAAGTTGTTTGTTTTCTTGGTTTTTATTTTTTTTTTTACATTTTTGATGTCGAATGGGGGCAAAATTTATAGTTGACTATTGCGTATGGATTTTTCTCGTTGTTGAAGGTCATTCGATTGATTGCCTTTGTTATTAATTGCTTACAATCACGTGCACTATATAAGAATATATATACTGGCATACAAATTTACCCAATACTTTTTCTGAATCTACAGTTAATGGAAAATAGGTCTCGTCCATATTCCAATTTTTTCTGGTCTATTCATTAGTTTATGCTTGAATAGGGTTTCTTTTAGAGCATTAAACTATGACCCCACATTTTCTTAGTTCATTTGCTTATGGCGGATCGCCTCCGGTTTTCTGAGAACTAATGTACCAGGAAACCTCTTTTTGTGAAGTCTCCACCACTTGCCGGATGGAATCTTGTTTTTAAAAACAATCCCTCTTTTCTAAGCTTACTGTCCAGCATACCTAAGGTATTTTTTTTTCCAAACCCAATACCTTGGAATGCTCGTTTTACAGCGTACGAAACACTTTGCCCTCGTCCTCTTTGTTAAACATCGGTTTCTTTCTGTCTTCCCGACACTCTTGTCACTCATTGTTGTTTTTGGTTTATTAAATAGTCTGATGCTTTTATTATTGACCTGCAGTTATCCTTTATTTCCCTTAGGACCTTGTAGCTTTAGGCATTTTTGGTCCAAACTTTTTTTTCTACTACTGAGCATTACTAAAAAAAGTTATAAAACAACAATATTTTCCTCTGAGTTCAGTATTTTTGTGATTTTACTTTTTTCTGATTTGATATATATTAATTTTCAATTCAATCAAGATTTAAAATATTCGTACATGAACATTATGTCCTGCAAGTAATTTCTTCTAAATGTTCTACGTTGCAGTCTTTAAACAAGAAACCAAGTTTAACGTTCTGTTGGGGACCAGTACGGTATTTAAATACCCCCGCTACTGACTTGGCCTTAAAATAGCAATTACCTTCAAAAACATTTGCTTTAAAATACGGGGAAATAATTAAGTAAGCCAGTGTTCGTCTACAATTTAACATACAGCATAACAGTCTTTTAGGTTTGTTTGTTTCATGGGTATCACAAAAAACTGAGCTTGTAACCCCCGGTGTTCCATGCCAACTGCCCATACAAAAGATATAATCAAAATTTGGTAGAAGTCCATGCACTTATTCCTAGACAACTGGCAACACGGAGAATTTTCTTATTGTAAAGAAAAAAATCCAAGAAAATGTTATGGTATGCATGATGGACTTTGCAGAAAATTTTAACACTAGATATCAAGATGAATGCCAGAGTGCTCATTGGTGTTATGATCAAATACCAATACATCCAAGTGTGTGCTACTACAGTGATGCTTTAGGGGAAACAGTTACACACGAAGTTGTATACATATCGAATGACCTCACTCGCGATGCAAACTTTGTAGATTATTGTTTTAAAAACTGTGTGAATTTCTTGTGAACAAAAAACTGGTCACTTAAATAAAGGCAACAGTAGTATACCGCTGTTCAAACTCATAAATCCATGGACAAAAAAACAAAATCGGGGTAACAAACTAAAACTGAGGGAAACGCATAAATATAAGAGAACAACGACACAACACTACAATGTAACTAACACACACAGAAACGGACCAAGCATCAGACAAAATCCCACGAGAATAAAAAATATAGCATAAAAACCAAATACATGAATTTGGGATAGGCAAGTACCGTGACACGTCTTATAGCAATGTCAATTTACACTCAAGCTATGTATTCAATTAATAGATGGCTGTTCTAGTCGATAAAGTCCAAAGTACCCTAAGTTGCAGATGCAGAGCATCCCGGTTATCGATCGATTAGCGTCTCGTCGATTACTGTTTAATTATAAATTATTCTATATTTATCCTAAGCGGGTGTTGACGCTTTTGTTTTAAAACGATATTTTTTTAACGCTGTGTGGCGAACCTTTTGCACTTCGACCAATGAAAACGGGTATAGCGGGCAGAATGCGGTATCAGGATTGATTGGGAAAAAAAACATGACTTTTTTGTACACTAACTATCTTACCTTAAGATTTTGCCCCAAGCGGAGAGACAAATTCTAATTAACTTTATATTTTAGGATTAACAATAGCAATCAATATACTGAAAAATTGATGTCAAATTAATAAAAAATCACGACGACAATTTAAAAAAAAAACATAACTATTTAATGATTCAAATACAGATTTATGTCAAATCCATCAAAATTGAAAAAAAGTCTGGTAAACCGGTTAGCGTTTTTGGTATTCGGTCGTTCAAACAGTTAACCGGTTAACCGTTGACAACACGTATAGTAACAGACTTGTTTTTGAGAGAGAGAGAAACAAATTTTGTGCAACTATTCTGTACCAAATTATCAATTCAAAAAAAAGGTCTTTTCATATTAGAGGCCATTCGGGATGAGGGTCGGGGAAATTTGGGCTGCCACTGGGAAATGAAGGTATATTGGCTATGAAAAGACATTAATCCTGGTACCTGTGATAACTAATCTTCTATAGGCACAACGGCCAATTCTTTCTTCTTCAATTCAGTTATGATCTTGAAAAATGAGAAAAATATTAAGATTAATAAAAAGTGTTTTAAAAACATTTTATTATTGCAATGCAATGAGTTTCATTTAACTTTAATTCTATCGTTGACAACGTTTACTAAAGGATTAAACACCTTTTTAAAGAATTTATTGGTGTATAAACTGGATCAATTTCCTCACAAAAAAAAGACTGAAGTCGGGGTAAAAACCATGCCAGACATACATGTACACCATACAATTATTGCACCAATAAAATAAACAAATGTTAATTGTGAATTGCTTTTGAATAATTTTACAGATGACCTCTGTTTCATGATATCTCTCCCAACTGCAATAAAATGTATGCGTTAATGGCTGCATCTTGTGAAACAGGACTTACAAAAATATAGACATAAGTGAGGGTAGAAATTGCTTGTCCTACTTTGCAAAGAGAAACCGCTATATGCCAGTTGATGCCCCTCTTATCAAACCAATCTACCTAAGAATAATAAGAAGAAAAATCATTGATGTTTATTATACTAATATGTACTGACATGTCCACTGAGGATGAAATAAAAGCGTACTTTTATGAAATATACATGTATGTACCAAATACTGGTGTTTTCTTTGTTGATAATGCCTTAATCAGCAATAATAATTGACTTAACATGTGTTTTCCTAGTTGTAGCTTGAACGTGTAATGATTAGAAATTGCACGAATGCTTCATTTTGTAATTCAATAGATATATAAAACCCTGTTTGATGGTGAACAAATTTTTTAATCGTTAAAAATTCAATACAAATGTGCTTCAGTTACACATAATTTTATTCTAAAATTAAAATTAAAATTATAAAAATATTAATTAATTAACTTATACCTTCTCTGAATTATCTTGCCAAAAACTTCATTGAAATATCTAATGTTATAATGACACCAACATCTGACATTGAATCCACCAATTGTGCCCTTCTTCTGTCTTGGTTGACTGACCTGATTGTATGAGCTTTCCACTTTCTTAAGGCGGATATTGCTTGTTAAATATGCTTGGAATGAGAAAAGAAATAATTGTATTCAAACCAATTAAAACCTTGTAGATATAATAAACTTTATTGTTTTGCTCTATATATACATTGAAGTCGGGTATATAACAGTTATTGAATCGACTGATCGAGATTGAATCCTTCCACAAGCAAACAACTTCTTTGATGTGTAGAACTCTTTTTATTGTACAGAACCAGTTACAACTTTTTTATTCTGCATTTGAAATTCTGAGATACTTCTATTTTGATAAGCTTACATATCGTTTTCAAATTCACCAACAATTCAAATGAAATTAAAACTTCGAAAATATGTATCACGAACACTACTTAGCGCGTCTGCTCTGAAGATAGTCAACTTTAATTGGAAGCAGCATTTTTACGTTCAACTCGTTGAAAATTAAAACGAACTGATATTCCCGTTTGGCCAAACCAATGAATATATTATATCTCTGGAGAAGAACAATTACATTTTCCAATACCTGAAGTCTGACAAGGAATACTTCAAAGGGAACTGTAAATCACACGTATCACCAAACTCAGAATGTGTTGACCACTGTATAAAATGGAGCCTTAAAGTGCCAAATTATCATTCAAAGTGTGACCATGACCATTTAATCAAACGTGACAGATGTGACAATATATCATCCGTTATAAATAAAGTATCAAAATTGCCATTTGGATCTGATATCGCAGCCGAGTTGAAACTTGTACTTGAACAAATAGAAAAACTGGAAATTTCGTATAATGAGAACTGTCAAAAAAGACCTTGCTAGAACTGACATGTTTGATAATTTGAGTGATTGTTTTGAGGCCTGACAATACTGGTTGTTACCACTGTGGCTTTTATGGATACTGGTCACCCTATGAGCTATAACAATAACCATAACTAAAAATGTAAAGAAAGCCAATCACAAACTAGAAATTTAACTATTTATAAAAAATTGTATTCGGCGTATGTTCCTCGACATCCATCCTCTCGTACAGTCTTTTACCAAATTTCATTATCAAGTCATCAGGCATTTCTTTACTGTATCATCCTTCATGTCCATGACAATTACTTTGTAAAAACTAGAGCAGATGTTTTTTTTTGAACTGGAAGAAAATCCTTTCCAGTTCTTACAGCCGTTGCAGGTGCATTGAGTTTTTTTTTTTTTGATGACATTTTTTCTATGTGCATTACGGTTAGATTTTGTAAACATTCCTTTACAAAACTCGCAAGGGAGATAGTTATTAGTTGACAAAGAGTTGGTAGGCCTGTAACGTAATTGTACCTTTTTTTGGTTTTTTACTACATCAAAATTATGTCTGAAGTTTGCCTCGTTTCTCAAAACTTCCCATTTGTCCTTTCTTTGTTTTGAATTTTTCGGAAGAAGGAGGATTTCTGCAACTCGTTGTTCTGTATTGTGTTTATCCTCATAGTGTCTTGCTATTTTATAATACAATTTTTCACGAAATAAACAAGCATGCTTCTTGTTCCATATTTGTTTTTTTTTTTATCTTTATCTGTGTTAGTGATTTGTATACACAGTTCTTGTTGTTCCTTTTCAATAGCTGAAATAAATATTATTTTTAGATTTCTAGACTAGCCCTTATGGAAATATAAGCCCTCTGGCACATAGTTGTGGCAGCAGTATGGCTTTGTTGCTGCAACATGTTGCAGCATCAATGCAGCTATAGCGTATTTCGTATGCAAATTAGTTTTCTGGCACCATTTCAGCGGCAATATTCTGGCATCATATGTTGCGGCAATAATCTGGCATCATGTTGCGGCACCAATGCAGCTATAGCGTATTTCGTATGCAAATTAGATTTCTGGCACTATGTTTACGGCACTATTGCCGCTATATTGCGGCACTAGAGCGAATATATTCTGTTGCCAGAACATATATGACATAAATGATCTTTTCCACATCAGGGAGCAGCTATATACATGTATATACATCAATTCACCATGCATATACTTATAATGCGCTAGCTGATTTGCACTTTGTGCAACCCAGCCAAAAACGAATTAAAATCACAAATAAACTAAGCAAGTATAATATTAAATACGAACTGAAGTATTGAACCAGACAAGATTGCAGTGATCCTATATTGCTCGTTGTTGTCATATTTAAAAAAAAATTTAAATAAACAGGGTAGGGGGTTCAAAACTGTGAATGGATATATATGATAGTGAAATATTTATTTTGTAACACAAACAAATTTCAGTTTGTGGATCTTTCATGATAGACAAAACATAATAAATGTAAATAAACTATTTAATTATAACAGGTACAGAAAATAACAATTCAAGAAATAGAATTTAGATACAACAAATTATAACGGATATAAACATCTTAAAACACAAACAAGGCCAACAAAAATGTTGTTTCCAAATACTTTGTCTAATATGAATAAATTCACATTGTTTTGAATTGATATTATTTTTAATTTTTGTGGATTTTAACCAATAATGATACATTTTCATACTTTGATCGAACAACAAGAAGCTTCTTAAGTTATTAACTGTTCAAATATATACTGGTATGTCGTGAAAAAATATGGACAAAGCATGTGGATGATACTGTTCCTTTTTAATTTATTTTCAAACTTGGGATACATTATAAGAGTCGATTGGATAACAAAAAACACAACCATATTTTTTGGCCCAATATAAAAATAGAATTTTATAACAAGAGGCTCTCAAGAGCCTGAATCGCTCACCTGAATTTTTTTGGTTTAATCTCTCATCAATGATTATTTTGGCTTTTCAATTTATTTAAATGTTCTTTGAATCGTCCTATTTTCTTCAAAAGCAAAAAAAAATCATTTTCTCCTATGTTCTATTTTAGCCATAGGAGCTATGTTTCTTGACATACAAGGAAATGAAATATAAAATTTATACTAGATACTCTGAAACTCTGAAACTCATTTAGCCTAAGTTTGGCTGAAATTGATACAGCAGTTTCATAAGAGAAGATTTTTTAAAGTAAGTCAACATGGTGAACAAATTGTGAAAAAAGTCTTTAAAGGGCAATAACTCCTAAAGAGGTCAATTGACAATTTTGGTCAAATTGACTTATTTGTAGATCTTACTTTGCTGATCATATTTGCTGTTTACAGTTTATCTTTATCTATAATAATATTCAAGATAATGACCAAAAACTGCAAAATTTTCTTAAAATTACCAATTAAGTGGCAGCAACCCAACAATTGGATGTTTGATTCATCTGAAAATTTCAGGGCTGATAGATATTGACCTAATGAACATTTTTACTCCATGTCAGATTTGCTCTTAATGCTTTCGTTTTGAGATATAAGCCAAAAACTGCATTTGACCCCTATGTTCTATGTTAAGTAACGGCGGCCATGTTTTTTGACGGATCAAAAATCAAAGCACACACTTTGTGCAGGATAATCTAAGGAACAACCATGCTAAGTTTTAACCAAATCCATTCAGTAGTTTCAGAGGAGAAGATTTTTTAAAGTTAGCAAATATGATGAACAAATTGTGAAAAATTGTCATTAAAGGACAATAACCCCTTAAGGGGTCAATTGACAATTTTGGTCAAATTAACTTATTTGTAGATCTTACTTTGCTGATCTTTTTTGCTGTTTACAGTTTATCTTTATCTATAATAATATTCAAGATAATGACCAAAAACTGCAAAATTTCCTTTAAATTACCAATGAAGTGGCAGCAACCCAACAATGGTTTGTTTGATTCATCTGAAAATTTCAGGGCTGATAGATCTTGACCTAATGAACATTTTTACCCCCCATGTCAGATTTGCTCTAAATGCTTTCGTTTTTGAGATATAAGCCAAAAACTGCATTTGACCCCTATGTTCTATTTTAAGAAACGGCGGCCATGTTTTTTGACGGATCAAAAATCGAAGCGCACATTTTGTGCAGGATATACTAAGGAACAATCATGTTAAGTTTCATTCAAATCCATTCAGTAGTTTCAGAGGAGAAGATGTTTGAAAAATTGTTAACGACGACAGACGACGACGTTGACGACGACGGACGCCAAGTGATGAGAAAAGCTCACATGGCCTTTTAGGCCAGGTGAGCTAAAAATATAACACAGAACTCTGAGGCAACTCATTTTAAAATCAGCAGTGATGTACATTATTGTTTATTTGGCCCAACATAACAATAGAATTTCATAAACTTAAAATGCATTAAATTAAACCCTGAGGCAAGGAATCAGCAGTGATGTACATTTATGTTTTTTGGTCCAAGATAAAAATAGAATTTCATAAAAATAAAATGCATAACCCTGAGGTCAGGAATCTGCAGTGATGTACATTTATGTTTTTTGGCCTAAGATAAAAATATAATTTCATAAAAATATAATGCATAACCCTAAAGCAGTGGTGTATATTTATGTTAATGTATTCCAGTATTAGTTATTTGTAATATAATATAGCAAATGTATATGTATGATAACAAGTATCAACAATAAAACATGTTTGAAACTTAACAAATGCATTCATAATATGGTTAAAGGTAAATAATTATGAAGACTTTTAATATGTCTTCCCCTTCACTTTGTCCAAAATTCTTTCTTTTACCTTCCTCCGACCACTCCAAATTAATTTCTTGTTCTCGTTTTTAAGATGCATGGTAAAATAAAAAAAGGTGTGATTGATACATGTATCTAATTATCATTTTTTTCTTTTCTAGCAACATCAAATAATTGGTGCTCAGCCTGAATGTCACGTCATGTATTTTCTTTGATTTTGAACCTTTTATTTATGAATTTCAATCTCAAAATTGAATATCATCTCTTAAAACTTGTGAAATTTGACCAAAACACCAAAACAGAGGCAGTCAAATTTTTAAACAAATATTATTTTCCATTTACAAACTTAGGTGTATAATTATTTCAGTTGTCCTGAAGAACAAATAATTAATTTGTTGTGGCCTCAAAGGTTGCCAGTGATGAAACACGTTAGATAATAAGACCAACAAAATAATGTGTTTCCTATTTTCCCTAGGAAATAAATAAGGAAGGTTAGTAGGGTATTTTTGTTCTACGATGGGAGAGAAATTCTGACTTTAACATGTTTAAAGTCTTGACGACGTTTTAGGGAATGCATGATTTGTTCATTGTTGAAGACACTACATAAAAGCCCTGTTCATTGATAATTTGTATATATTTTGTGCAATTCTGTTAAGAATCAATGTACATTTACTCCATATCCCTTTATTTTCTGACAGGGCTTAATATTTAAAATGCCCCAAAAAACTAAAGAATATAAAAATTGATGTAAAAATAAGGAGGGAAGGGTAATAGGAAACACATATCTTTTTGGCCTAATCGACAACTATACTTATTCAAGTTATTGTCCAGAAAACAATGTCAATTAAAAACCAATCCCCCCGCAAAATTAATGTTCAATGATCTTTCACTATTCTTCTCTTCATTTTCACTGATCGTTTATAAGTTCCTATTTTGGAGTTTAAAGCACTCATGAATTCAGCATCCCTCATCCTCAGTTTGTTTATAGCATATACTGAAAATAACAATAGTAACATATTCAAATCAATATTTAATTGGAAAGAGCACATGGAGGAGTGATCCAAATACAGACAATAAATATTCAACAATAAATGAAATATAAAAGATAATTAACTGTTAACTGTAACAATAAGTCTATTCTCCATGAGGTTAAGAAGCATATAGATGCAGTTATGTATACATGTAACAAGGAGAATGTCATAAAGGGTCCCAACCTTGACCTTTGACATATAGCTCGCCCAAAATCAAAGGTGTCTTTCTTATGCATGAAGCTGTATACTGTGTAAGTTTTGTTCAAATCCATGAATGCATTCTCAAGTCATGCTCTGGAAACTAATTTCAGACCAACGAACAGAGAGCTGAATTCAATAACTCCTCTATTGCAAAAAAAGAGGGGAAAATAGTATGGTCTTGGCTTGGAGATTACAATGTCAATTGGTTCCGTTGTTTAAAGAAGTTGCAATTATAATCTTGCAGATTATTTACTTACATCTAATGGCTTTCATGACTGGCATTGTGCAACCGCCTTGGATGCAGATAAATAAATAAACTCTTCTGGCTCAAAGAACCCATCAATAAACTTTAAACTTTTTTCACAAATACCTGAAATATTAAATATGTATTTCTCGCTAAAATACTTATATCCCTTTGATATTTCTTTGTCTCCCTGACTCCTACTTCCTGATTTTACAATAGACTCGACAAAGCTTAAATTGATGGCCAGTAAACAAGTCAGAAGTATGCTCTGTAAGTTTTTCGTTGTCATTTGCCGCCATATTGTTTACTTTAGTGACCGAACATAGCCTCGTTCTGAACATGTTATGAATATATAAGTTAAGTTAGAGAAAAAAGTAAAATCACAAAAATACTGAACTTATACGAAAATCAATTCGGAAATAACTTTAGGCATTGGAAGGCAATAACATGAATTCAGGACTATAATGTGATATTATAAAAAAAAATCACAATTATACAGAAATAAAGGGATCTCAAAATTTAAATGGTGTCATATAAATTTACCACTGTCTGTGTCACTAATTTAACTACAAATATAAGTTTTAGAGAAATCTCCAAGCCTAGAAACAGCAAAAAAACAGAGAAGAAAACAGAGACAGCTGATAACCAAAAATTTCTAAATTTGACACATTGAAGGAACAGGCTAAATTAATGCCATTTGCTCAAAATCAGGTAACTTTTTAGCTCAACTTTGGATGCGAAATATGGGCCCCTGTCCGAAAGAGAAATATACTCTTTTTTTTCCCAATGTATAGCTAAAAACATTCAAAATTGTATATAGACAAGTCTAAGACATTGTTGCAAGTTTTTGTTGATATCTTAATGGGGTATTTTATTTACAAATGTCTTGAATTTTGTTAACAATTTATGCAATAATAACTTCCACTTTCTCATAATGCAGAATTTTGCCCCTTTTCAAAAAATTTCTCGGGGACCCCACCTCCATATTGCACATGTCTGGTGCTGTGTGCCAACGGTATAAATGAACTCATATATTTAACCCCAATCAAACATTTCATGAAATTTAATTCCCAATTGCATGGGCCCTTGGCCTCTTCCCCTAAACACCTTTAATATCACTGATTTAAAAATGTGTTCATTGACTCGCCTGCAACCTTGTTGGATTACATGTTTAAAATAAATAAGAGAAAGGAAATGGGAATGTGTCAAAGTGACAACAACCCGACCATAGAGCAGACAACAGCCGAAGGCCACCAATGGGTCTTCAATGTAGCGAGAATCTCCCGCACATGGAGGCGTCCTTTAGCTGGCCCCTTAAAAAATATGTATACTAGTACAGTGATAATGGACGTCATACTAAACTCCGAATTATTCACAAGAAACTAAAATTAAAAATGTTACAAGACTATCAAAGGCCAGAGGCTCCTGACTTGGGACAGGCGCAGAATTGGGTTTCAACATGTTTATGAGATCTCAACCCCCTAATACCTCTAACCAATGTAGAAAAGTAAACGCATAACAATACGCACATTAAAGTTCAGTTCAAGAGAAGTCCTAGTCCGATGTCAGAAGATGTAACAAACGAAAATAAATAAAATGGCAATAATACACAAATAACAACAGACTAATAGCAGTTAACTGACGTGCCAGCTCCAGACCTCAGTTTTAGTTTGTTACCCCACTTTTTTTTGTCCATAGATTTACGTGTTTTGAACAGCGGTATACTACTGTTGCCTGTATTTAATGGCAGCAAACCTTCTCCCTTTTTCTGAAACAATAGCATAACATCACAACATAGAAAATCACACGATCAAATATCAATTGGCAGGCTGAACTCAGTCAAAAAACGCAAATTAATACTCTATGAACGAATAAATTTGATCTGCGATATCTGAATGCACATGCACAGTTAATTAAATATTAGGGACAAACATTCAAGGCCAAAACACAAACAAACAAGTCCAAAAAAAAGCCATGGCAAGACACCACTGCGAAATATTTATCCCTAGACCTAGAATAATAATAATTTAAGTTTTTGTATTGTCATTGCAGGAACCAATTGATAAGATCCGGAAATACCAATACCAGGGACACAGGAAACATTATAATAAACAAAGTAAACAATCAATTCTCCACTTTTTGATATACAGGCATTATTTACTTTTCATAAAACTGATTTTATAAAACTTTCATGGATGGGTATTTGGCAAGAAATTTTGAGAAATGTATACTAAGATGAAATAAATTGAATATGAAAAAGAAGATGTGGTATGATTGCAAATGAGACTCTCTACACGAGATCAAACGGCACAGAAATTTACTATAGAGGTCACTGTACGGCCTTAAACATTGGACAAATCGCATATCATATAGGCACCAATTAAAGACGGGTTGAAAAATACATGGGCAACATCCCTCTTTAAAACTACCTCCGGCATAGATTACCTTAGCTTTATTTGGCAAAACTTTTAGGAATTTTGGTCCTCAATGCTCTTCAACTTCGTACTTTATTTGGCCTTTTTAACTTTTTTTAGATTCGAGCGTCACTGATGAGTCTTTTGTAGAATTTTAGATTTTTATGAGTCATTTCTAAGAGACAGCTTTGGTGAAGCTAACATAAACTACAACGACACAGTAAATGTTTTGATAGGAGGTAATCAGTTAACAAGAGAAAGATTTTCTGGGAGCAAATGTTTAAGAGGAACATCAGATGCACGTTTTGATCACTTGTCTACAATAACCTTTGAATTATTTCATTTCTGCATGAACTATGTTTAATTGATAATGAAACAACTTTTCAAAGATCAAAGTGTTAATGAAATGGGCACTTTGAAATGTGAGGCAAATCGTTTTTAAGAACCACTGCGAATGTCAATGTAAATGAACACTATGATGCTGACAAAGACTTCATAATATCCTTCACAGATGCATACATAACAAAAGCTGTTACGACTTTTTTTAAATAAAAAACCCTATTTCTGCCCCAACAATAAATTGACATGAACCAACTAGTCAGTTTACAAATGATAGTGAGAAGAAGGAATGGATTTAATCAATATTTGGTGATCTAGTTGACAAAATGGGATGGTGCAACGAAAGTGATACTTGCAGGTCTTTCTCTGAAGAAAAAACTCATGACAGGTTTAAAATATAAAATAATAAAAATGCTTCATTCAGTGCAGCCTGGTACTATATATAGCTACAGCAAGGGATAAACCCGGAATGTATGGGCATATTTGGATTGTGATAATAGTTATCAAATGTCAGTCTGAACCCAATCATAAAATGTATCATCTACTTAACTGACAATTGATTTTACGTGATTGTCTTAAAAATATAAAGCTTGATTGCAAGCTTCAACTTATCTTAACATGATCCACGAAAGTATGTCAAGGTAAGGTACACAAAACCAAAAATACATTGTACATGTACACTGTTCAATCATTCCATACATCAAATGAAGTTGACTTACACACCCCAAGGGTGACTGGGGTATAGAAATATGGTCACTTGGTCTTCTCCCGACCGGCAGTAAAACGCTTGCCGAAGTGGGGCGTCCGTTTGGCTGTTCGGGATGTACCAAGTTCGCAGTCACGTCCGGTCAGAAGGGGGACGTTAAATCCGATGCCTCGTGTAAAGAGATTACCACGCTCTTTGCACGTTAAGAACCCTTGCAACAACTCTTTGAGGGGTCCGTAGGTGGCCTGTTGCAAGGCAAAATTTCTGCCCCTATCCAACATTTTCCAGTGGTAATCCAAATTACCCCGACCATCATCCCGCATGGCCTCTATCGTATCAACCTACCAATTGTATTTATTGTGAACTTGTTATCGTCCTGAATATGCATGAAATATTGGCCACTGGACGTTAAGCAAACAACAATCAATCAATAATTGACTTACATGTTATGCTTAAAACTTATCAAACACAAAAACTTTATATTTAGCAATGAACAATGAAAATGAGATCAGGTTTAAATAAAACCTATGAAATTGACATTTACATTGTAAAACAATTCTAGGAATACATTGTATTACCAGGGATAGTGAAAAATACCAAAACTCAACTTTGAACAATTACACCTTAAAAAAAATATATTAACCAAATAAAGTAGCCCTATCTCTTTTAGGATCTGAGATATTTTACACAGAATCCAAATAGAGGATACTTCAATCAATCTCAAAATAAATATCAAAGTCTTGGTTAAAAAAGTTCAGTCTACTTAATTGTAATGTTTGTTCTAGGTCTTCATTGTAGTTCTGTCGAATTAACGGAAACCTCACAACTGGTGAAAACAAAGGGTATCTGCCGAGGTCCAGAATCCCATTAGTGCACTGATCTGTGATTTTTCAATTGCAGTGTAGAATGTTCAATGCAATTTTTGGCACGTTCCTCAAGTAAGTTCAGTATTGGTTCTTCTGAGCAGTCCGTTCCTTTCTATAAGAAAGAAATAAAATACAGGGGAGCAGCAATCAGTGTGGTCCTTGCTATGTCTGTAATGACCCTTTTAAAGTTGGCTGTTGTTGTTAGCTTCCTTTCACCATGTGATAATACCAAGTTGAATGTTTTTCTTGGACATTTACTTAGTTAGTAGCTGATATCACATGTTTTATCAAGTTGTTTTCTGCATCATTCACATGTTGCATGGATGATGTTAACACAAGTAAAATCGAGAAAGGAAATGGTGAATGTGTTAAAGCGACAACAGCCCGATCATAGAGCAACAGCCGAAGGAACCAATGGGTCTTCAAGGTAGCGATAATTCATCTAAAACACATTCTTTATAGATCCGTGGTGTTAAATCGATTTACCGAGTGTACCATCACAACAAAGTCATCCTAATGCACATGTGGAGCTTAACTTAAATATATATGGTTCAATGTTATATAGCAGGGTTCAACAATGTTTTTAAAATCTTCTTCTGTCAGCCTCATTCTATATATCTTTAAGACTGTGAGGTACTCTAGGTTGGTAGCAATTTAAGAAAACATAGTGACGAAGGTGAACATTGAGATAAGTTCAATTCTGTTAATCTGCTCGATCTTCTTAGTCCTACAGCAAAGTTGTAATCAAGGCGGACTATATCACCACAGTATGTTGCATATGCGAACTCAAATTATTTTAACTGCTGTGAAAATCGAAAAATGTACTCTAGGTCTTTTTCCTCTACATTAATTGGACTAAAGAAGTTGAGAATCCTTGATAGACTAAGTGTATTTTAATAATATTATAAAGCCTTTTCAGCGTCCTATCAACGTAGCATAGGAGGTTTTCTAATTCAATATAGGAAAGACTGTGTATTTAAGGCAGATCAGGCAGCTGTAAACTGAAAAAATGGTAACTTTTACTATCCAAAATGAAATCAGAAAAATAACTTTATATTTAGAGGAAAACGTTTGAGGTGTGTCAGCAGATTCTGTAAGTTCTGGATTTCTAGCTGCAATACACAATACAGGTGCCTCAAACAGTATGTATTTTTCTTTTCAATGAATGTGTATGTCATGATTAGAAATTATATAATAAGCACATAGTCAGATTCTGATCAGAATTATAATGTACTATCTCCATCATGTATGGCTTTTAGATCAGAAATAGTCGGGATTTATTTGTCATTTGCAAAAAAAAAATGGTTAGGCAGCAACCATTTGATTTTCTGGGGGGGGCTATGGTTTTTTTTTCTGTGCAAACTTTTTTTTCGCCTACGGCGAAAAACGGCGAAAAACTATCTATTTTTTTCGCGACAAGTCGAAAACAATTTTTTTCTTTCAATTTTAGCATTACATATAGTGGCAGCTGAGGGTGAAACAAACAATTTTTTTTTCTCAGAATCAAAAACAAATTATTTTTTTCTCCAAAAACTGGAAACAAACTTTTTTTTCCAAAAAAAACCATAGCCCCCCCCCCCCCCCCCCCCCCCCCCCCCAGAAAATCAAATGGTTGCTGCCTTAGACTAGGTGAAAGTGTAAGCATGAATCTATAAAATTCAAGCCGTTGGACATGAAAATAAAATACACAGGTATATATAAACACAAGCTTAAACAGTCAAATCAATAATTGATCGATTGATGGTTGCTTAACGTCTAGTGGCAAATAGTTCGTGCATGTTCAGGGCGAGAACAAGGGTATTTGGATAGGGACAGAATTTTGCATTGCATTAGGCCATCTACGGACCTCTCGAAGAGTTGTTTCAAGGGTTCTTGGCGTGCAACTCTTTACACGAGGCATCGGACTTAACGTCACCATTCTGACCGGACGTGACTTCGACTTCATACATCCCACACAGGCAGACGGGCGCCCAACTTTTTCAAGCGTTTGTACGACGCTAGATTGAAAACTGACGTGGAAATGTAACACCCGGCCACTGAAAGCATATTTTGTTATGAAGCCCAGGTGGACGTGTTGTCTGTTGCGCCGTTAACTCGTCTAAACATCAACCCAGCAATGTTAGATCTGTAAAATTGCTTTCGCAAATTTTTTGTTCTTCCCTCGCCGGGATTCGAACCTATGCTGAGATATCGTGACACCAAGTCTAGTGTGCTGTGAAAATAAATAATGTCATGAATGCTGTTCAGCTAAAAAAGGTAATATATAATTGTAGTAAAATATATGTTATTTTTTTCTGGAATCCTCTCAAATAAGTTTTAAGTATTATGAATATCTTCTCGTAACTTTAAATGCCTTGTTGCAATGCATCTCCACAATATTCCTGTCAATTCAACGAATTGACTTCTCTCCTTTACACATTTTGTATTTCGAAGTATTGACTATAAGGAAAGGCACAATTAATGGGTAGCACAGACCAGTGTTAAGTCAAACATTTTTCATAAATCTCCACATTATCATTTATCCTCAAAATGCCGGGAACAGAATCATTTCCTACAATTCTTTATTCTGTCTCTAATAAAAATGTAATGGTTAAATGGAAAATTGTAATCATCTAAGCTATTTCAAAAAGAAAGAACATGTTGATTCAAAAAGTTTCATATCTATTCACCGACATATAACCATTCTCTGTCTTGACTATGCGATCACGTTCAAGTTATGATTAAACTATATACACCTTTTTTGTTCTATTTTTCAAGGACTTTTTCATGACTTTTCAAGGATGTTTTATGAAATTTCAATACCAAGAAAAACAGGAAACCAAAGGAAAAATGATTTGTAACTATATTCAGGGCCCAGTATATTTCCGCTTTCATTACTTCCTCTGTAGAAACAGTGTCATCCAAAGTTTTCGATAGCTGTTTGGATACACTACCAGTAACTGGAGACCAACTTTGAAACCATTCAGGTATGTTCAAACTTTTTAATTTAGTTGAGAGCTTGATGTGTTTGGAGCTCTTACAGTGGCTTTTCAATGCAGATTCTCCCATGTTTGAAACGTCAAACTCTTTCAGACAAAGGCTGCATTTAGCCTTTGAATCGTTACTCCCACTCACAAGCCATATGTTGTACTCTGGTTTTTTCAACCATTTTAACTAAAAATGGCTGTTACCTGGCATTTTTCTCGTATCAACTGATCAAATCAAGCCATTTTTTAAAATTACCAAAAAGATAAAAAAAACTATATCATTTCAAATTGTTTCCAGTTTGCTGAGAAGGGAGTAAAAGGACTTAGTTAAGGGGTTAATGCTGCCCACATTAAATTTTATCAATGACATGTGTTTGGATTACATGCATGCTAGTGGGGTCTTTCTAAACTGTTTTCAAAATTATTTCATGTTTTAAGAAACATCGGTATATTGAATGTCTTCCTGAGCAGTGGAGTACTTGTATTTTAGAACATGTCGCTGCTTTACCAGTAAAATATGCAATAACATGACGAAATCTACAAAGAATGGGATGCCGTGGGGTAGATGGGTTACAAGTTCTAGGATGGCTTCGGTGGCAAAAAACGACTGACTAGGTGTAAGGGATGTCCTGTTTGTTTTTGTTTGTAAACGCACAATAAAATTAAAACCTGTCAAGAACTCAACTTATTGATTAATGTTTTATAAACGATAGAAAATACAAAATATTACAAGTACAAAAAACCACACAGATGCTTATTCTTAAGAGATATGCCAAAAATATATGCAACTGGCAAGCAGTATATTCGGACTTATCTAGGGTGTTTAGTCACGTGATCTGGCTATCGAGAAAACTACATCAAACGATAAAAATTCTTAACGTGTGTAGAACTTTCTTTATTTTATCTGGGGATAAAGAACAAAAACAAATGTTTTATATATCAATAAATTGCATTTTTAAAGAGCTTTTCAATAATACCAACTTTATTTAAATCCGACAATTAAAACTCTGATTATCTGTGTATGAAGTTATAGACACCATTATGTTTCCGTGCGTGATAAATTATTATTGATTGGCACCTATTTTTATCTGGATACACGCGTCAGAAGCTATTTATAAACGGAACTCCGCTGGAACTGTTATCTGATTGGTTCCCTCGGTTTGATTCTTTTTAAAATAGAATATCTCTGCTTCATAATAGTGAAACCCCGAACATTCTAGCGTGTCGTTAAAGGAATCTACGGAGGTAATTTGTCAAAAATCGTTGTTTTTCTCTCAAAACGAGCGTGCCAAAGTATTTTGGGGATAAATATTTGAAAAGATGAATGCTTTTACAATATAATTCGAGTATTGTTTTGTATATTTGCTCAAGAAATACGCGCGGAAAATACATTTACCGGGAGGTGGTGACACCAGAATTATGGACGCCATTTTCACATGAAAATTCTGTCAGTCATGATTGACGACAAACTATTAGGGAACTAATTTGCTTGTTTGTTGGAAGTTACGAGATATTATTGAAGTTAAATATCAAGAATTAAGTTACTTCTTCTATTATTTGCACTTTGACTGGTATTATATTACTGATTCACTGAAATAAAGTACATTGGTTTACCACCCCCCTTTTTTTTTAAATTGTCATTTCTGTTGTGTTATACTACTACTAGTTATCCTAGACAATTCTGTCATTCACATTCTGTTGTGAAGTACTTCATTGTGAATCAATATTTCTGAAATAATCATATAATGACATTCAAAATGAAATCAGAGGTTTATTATTAAATCATGGACCAGGGTCAAGAAATTTTATATTTTTGCTGCCAAAACTTGATAAAAGAATGGAGAGTAATGGATCTATGGTCAGTATGGAACTTGGATTTAAATGGGGACTTGACATATTGTTGCAACCTTTTTATAGTTGTTCTCATGTTCTTTAATCTCTTTTTTTTTCTCTCTCTCTAGGTCATAGCAGATTAATTAATTAACAAGTCTAAGGATGGAAGTCAAAGAATATTTATTATAGAGCTATTTTAGGGTAATTGAATTCTACTAGTAATAGTACTATAATAATTGTTCTGGTCAAATGAGTATCTGATTGATCTACTGACAAAATTTTATTTTACAGCTTGATAATAAATGAAAAATGATATAATCCATTACAATTTCTATTTCTTGTATTGTATTAGGCATTCAACCTCTTCTTTATGAAAGTAAATCTTGTACTTAATGATGTTGTGGACTGGTCTAAAGAGTGAATGTCTTTTTTGTTCTAAAATGACTAAATAATCTTGCCTACAATTATTTCTTATTGTCAGTAATTGTTAGTCTTCTGGTACTTATTATTTCATGTCTTTGTGGATTATAGGATTCAAGCAAGTTTAGTACAGTTACAGTTTCAAGATGGATCAAAGTGTGTCAAGTTCTTCTCAAGTAGAGACAGTGTCTTGTGTTGAATATTTTGGACCTTTTTCTGAAAAACTTGGTATTTCTATTGAAATTTTGAATAAGTTCAAATATGTTGTAAAGGAAGTTCCTATTGGTTTTATTTGTGAATTGAGGTCATTTTGTCACAGTGAAGATCAATGTATTTCACATCTTTTTGCTCTTACTGGTAATAAAAGTTGTAACTATAATGAAAGCAGTGTAAGAAGGAAAATCAAGGATAGTGTAGATAAAATTAAGAAAATGAAAAAGAATAAGAATAAAGATGTTGAAGGGTTTTTAGGTAGTATTTTCAAATTTCCTGAAAGAAGGGAAGATGCAATTATTGGTTCTTTCAGTGATGATAGACAAGCTTTGGCAAAAAAGATTGTTGATAAAACAAAAGAAGTTGTAATAGAAAACAGGGTTTTAAAGAGAAAACTAGAAAACAAATCTGATGATTTAGATGAGGTCATTGATGATTACAATGTTTTAAAAGAGAGTTATGAGTCTCTTGTAATAAATTGTAATACAATTATATCTGAGTGTAATTCAGAAACAGTACAATTCAATAACAACAATGAAAAATTGAAAAGTACTTTAAACAAATTAGAGGGAAAATATAAAATTCAGTCTGAAAAACTAGACACTAAAATTCAACAGCTTGCTGAAGCTAAGTCTAAGTTAGGGACATATGGCATTAAAAATGTAAATAAAAAGTTGAAAAGAAAGAATGAAAAAATAAAAATATTGACCCAAGATTTGAAATCAAAAACAGATGAAAATGAACAATTATGGGAAGAATTGGGTGAGAAGGAAGGCATAATTTTGAATGAAGATGTATTAAGAGAGGATTCAGAAAAATACAAAAATGAAATAGATGATTTGTGGGAACATTTATTTGAAAAAGAAGCTGAAAAGCATACACTTTCAGAACAGCAGCAAATATTAAATAAACAAAAAGTTGCTTTACAAAAAAGAGTGTCATTATTAAATAAAAAGTTTGAGAAAACTGTTAATGAAAAAAAAATACTCAAAGAACAGCATGACATTGAAATAGAAAATTTTGAGTATGAGAAAAAAGATTTAAATGAGCAGATAAAGGGTCTAGAGAAAGTAAATGCATTTTTAGAGGGTGACACAATTGCTACTTTTGAAAATGGTAAATATACAAATGAGGTTAGAGAATGCTGTATGCAGCTAGTAACAGAGGGAAATGTTAGTTTAAATAAACTTCCTATTGTTATAACCTCTGTATTAAAAAATCTAACAGGGAAATTACCAGAAAGGCTACCAAGCAAGAGCCTAATAAGTAGTAGACTTATGGTGGAAGCCAAAATTGTAGCATGTAAACAGGCTTGTGAAGCCATGCTTACCAATTATAAGCCTACAGAGGCAAAAGGTAATGTTCTGCATCAAGATGCAACAACAAAATACCATGACCATTATGAAGGTATGCAGGTCACACTAAAAGATGGCTCAAATCTATCACTGGGTTTAAGTAAAGTAGGCGGTGGTGATGCTGCTACATACACAAAATGTTTTAATAATATTATAGATGACCTTGCTAGGTCTTACTCAAACCCAGATGAAGATAGCACTAAAGTTAAGGCCAAGCTTATCACCTCTATTAAATGTTTCCTAAGTGACCAATGTGCCACTAATAATGTTTTTAATGAAAATATAGAAAAAATTAGGAAAGATCTTTTACCCACGGTAATTAATAATTTTGATAATTTATCTGAAAATGAAAAGTCTGATATTACAAAAATGGGAAGATTTGCATGTAGGTTGCATCTTCTGGCAAATTTTGGAACAGCAGCTGATAAAGCGCTGAAATTATTTGAAGATTCTGTCACTGATAGCAGAAACCCATACTCATTTGAAAGTGATGAAAGTGGTACGTTTCGCTTAGCTAGAACAGCAGCAAAGGCACTTACAAAAAGAGGGTCAGACAAGTCAGGAATAGGGGCATTCTGGGAAGTTTTTCTTAAGGGGCGAGACATTAAAAACCATTTGGTAACATTTCATGGGCATAGAATAAATATTGCATTTCATGATTGTGCTGCTGTATACTTTCACAGAAACGATATTTTAGAGTTACTACAGGATTATCCTGAACCAAATGGTTTGTTAAAGTCTGTCCTTTTTGATATAAAAGCCAAAGTTTTTATTGCTGGTGCTAGAGCTATGGGCATGTTGGATAAATTGGTAACTGCTCCTTTTTGGAAGATATTAGAGCAAGAAGGCTCTATCTTAGATATTAATAATCATTTACTGCAAATGAAACTTTGTCTGAGTCAGTGGGCAGCTGATGGTTCTGAACCTTTTTCTGGGGCATTAATGTATGATGTCAGCTTGTTGGACAAGGATGACCTATACAATGAACTTTTTAAAGAAACAAATGACCCCCAGCTAGACTCTTTTACCCAAATTGCACTTGAATTATTATGTGCACAGCTGCAAATCATATTAGAAAGGCAGGCAGCAAGTCAGTTACCTGGGGGTTCATATTGGGAACCATCAAAAAACATTAAAGAAATGTCAAAAAATGTCCCTAAAACAAATGCCATCAGTGAACGGGATATGGCTATCCTTGACAATTTATTAAAGGCCAAGCCTGCAGCCAAATCCTCCACTCTAGAAACTGTGCTTATGTGGACAAGAAACAAACCCTCTAAATGGCTATGTAATTTGCCTGTTAGTGAAAGGCATGCTGCTCTTGAAAGTGCCCAGAAACTTGCTCCTCAATACATAGAAATTATTCAAAATAGACAAAAAGAGGTTGAAACACAAATTGCAAATAAACTTGCAGAAAAAAAAGCAAAGCAAGAAAAATCAGAGCAAACTAAAATGACAAATAAGTTGTCTGTTAGTCGAGAAATTATTAAATTTGGTGGTGTCTGGGATAAATCTCAAATGGAAGAAAAAATAAATAAATTAGAAGCAAAAAAATTGAGAGAGGCACTATTGGTACAAATAAAATTTCACAAAGTGGTTTTACTTTCAAAAGGTTCAAAAGAGCTCTTTCAGGAAACATACAATAGGAAAAAATATTCAAATGAAGAATTACAAGATAACCTAACAAAAATTTTAGAATTGAATGATTTAAATGATGATGAGCAAGATTCTGTTTCTAGTGAATGTGCTATGTCATATAAATCTGAAGATCAGATTCAAGAGTCTCTGCAATCAAAAAAGAATATTTTGTTCTCTAAATTATCAGGAGAAAGATTGTCTAGACAAATAAAACAACAAAAAGAGTCTTTGCCTTATTATGTAGAAAATCCAAAAGATCTGGTTGGGAAAAAAATTTCACAAAAATGTAGTGAAAATAACACTATACAGTGGTTTGATGCCCAAGTTATCAGCATAAAAAAGCTGAAAGCAGATACAGTCAAAACTGAATACAATATTCGATATGACGACTGTCCAGATGATGTTTGGTTCTTTCCTCTCCTAATGGATTTAAAAAAAGGCGACCTTCTCATTAAAAGTTGATTTTGTTTTCTGTCTGTTTCTGACTCTTGGAGACTTTTTGCTTCACATTTCTGACTGTGAAATTTAGAACAAATTATTATTTTCAAGGACCTCGTTTTTCTTTTGTAGCTTTTACTTGCATAAGCTGTAACATATATGTTATTTTCTCCAGTCCATGTCAATGAAATTAATCAAAATACACAAAACTAATATACATATATCACTTTCTATGTATTGACTTCTGTATGGTTTTATTGCTATGTTGCTGCTTTAAATAATTTGTTTACTTGTTTGTATATTAGATAAACAATGAAGGAAGAATTGCAATCCTAGAAAGGATAGATCTAGACAATTTGAATTTTGTAAATTTTTTTTGTAAATTTTCACCAAAAAAAAGGGGGGGGGGTAACTTCCAGACCCCCCCATTTGGTATCTGCCAATTACCTGTCAGTTTACACATCTGGGTATTGACGGTTTTATTTAACTCGTGCACTTTGCTTTCTAGGTTTAGATTTTTTTTCTTAAAAAAGCACACGTCTGCTAAATTTGATGTGTTACCTGTACAATTTACCTGTAATTTACCTGTTTACCTGTAATTTACCTGTAATTACCTGTTTACCTGTAAATAAACCTACAAGGCCTAGTTACTATAGCTCAGATTAGAATTGATGTATAATATGAATGTTTTTTTGTTATCATACTAAATTTAGCTTTTATAACCCTTTTCACTAACATGACTTATCTACCTGTTAATTAATTACCTTTTACCTGTATGCAATAACCTTTTACCTGAAAATGTGTTTTTCATCTAACATAATTCAAATATATATGTTTCTTTTCTGAACTAATATATAATATATCTAGAAAATATTGATTGTCTTTGTAATATACTAATTCTTCAATGTTTATTAATGAACAACACCTGTCTTACCTGTAATAATTTACCTGTGTGTGTATGAAATACCTGCTTTTAATGTTTCTTTTATTGGTTTTAGAAAATAAAATTAGTTATTGATCATAAACCATCTTAGTTGTTTATTAAAATGATGCCACAAGACCACATTTGTGCTTTCTGTTCATTTAATTTGGATATTTTCACCTTATTTTCACCTGATTTTGCACCTGTGTCTTTAAGGTAATATGCTTTTGACATCTGGGTTGAAGCCCCATTCTCAAACTTTGCTTCTCAACATACAACTAGCAAAAAAAATTTTGAAAATCAAACAAAAAATGAAGAAGTTTCAGATTCATGAAAATTGATTTTTCCTTCTTAATTATCTTGGTGCCATTTAATTATCTTGATTATAATTATAATTAATAATAGAAATATCATATGCAACCAAACCGAATTCCATTAAATGGTCAAAACTTCAAACCTTCAAACATTAATTTTTCGGAGATGGGTTGTCCTACAGAAAAAAACTTAGGCTCAAAATGCTCAGGAAAGAAAGATCTAAAAGGTTATGAGATAATTTAATCAAGCAGAATTTGGTACAAAAATAGCCTGAACACCCTAACTTATCAAAGGATGCACAAAAACTGCCTGACAGAGTCAAATCATTGTATACTGATGCTAAATTTGACAGGAGGAAAATGTCGGACCAAATATCAAGACTTGTGACAAAGGATCCTGCTTATTATTTACACCGAATGACTTCAAAGCCAACACTAGACAGAAACGTAAGCAGAAAGAGAGAAGGTCAAAATATCCCACATAAAAGAAGACCAAGATTGCAAGAAGTCGTGTCTTAATGTTTTTCGTTTTGCCTTTCATATACCCGGCAAGTGTTATCGCTTGGATCTGAGTGCAATAACGTCAGAAATGTCATTAATTTGCTCACCTTTTGTAGAATTTTGAACCAAACACGGCGGCGGGCAGCTGAACGGTTAGCAGAAGTTGAATGTTTTAAAGACTACAAGTATGAAATTAAACTCAGTTGAGGTATAAGCCATACACTATAATTTAAATATATTTTATTTGGCACTTAAACTATGTCTAACAATAGTTAGGTCTACGCTCGTTTAGCTGGTATCCGTTGAGTTTAAATTTGCATTTTGTGTTGTCATCTTCTGTTACAAATAATTTCCCTCGTGATAATATTTATACATCTTCCTAGTCTCCATTACAGCTGTTCCCATGTTCATGGCGGGGTCTGTCCTCAATTGTAACACTCCCCCAAATGTAGGTGTGAATACGTTTTCACAGTCTCGCCCATGTAACTCTGAGGGATATAATTTAACTGCTTTACAATCTCCATCAGTCCCTCCTTTACAAGTTGATGTTGTGAAGTACATGGATTCTGAATAAAGGATTATAAGTCTAAAAGTACATTTAAAAGAATTTATATAGTAATTATCTAGATTGACCGAAAAGTATAACTTCAGATTTTAAGAAAAATAACATTTTGGATTAAATATTTCCTCACTTGAGTTGGATTTATAGTTTATTTCTTTAAGTTAAAAATTGAAATAATGTAAAATATCAACAATGCATCGTTGTCATTATTTTTATCCTATTGCATATTTTTAATAATACTGAACAGGTGTGAATATTACAGAATGAAGTTCCAGTCTGTTATGACTGTCTGCATTCATTTATCAATGAGACCCAATACATATATATCCTTAAAACTGTTGACACATTATTATCCTCACGATTTTGACCATGACATTGTTGACAGCTTCAATTCTGAGCATAAACAAAATAATACTTACCAATGTCAGTGAAAAAAGATGTCCACCAGCCATCTTTGGCACAACCATTTTGTTTGTTCACTTTATTAATATCTGATTTCAGACGATCAACATCGATTTGGTCGTCATTCATGGGCATAAAGAATGGACATGTGTTTGGAATAGCCTTCAGTATATTTTTTTCAGAACCATTACACTCAAGCCAAACCTAAGTAATAAACAGTTTATAAATCAAACAATTTAATATAAATTAAAAAAATATGTTTGGTCTCTTTGTGGACAAATGTCTCATTGGCAATCATACCACATCTTCTTTTTTATACTTGCAAGTGTGGTATTTCAATGTCAAATTACATCAATTATATTATTATTTCTGAAAAAGCTACTGACTGTAAAAACCTCTATCCTAAGACAAAATGATTCCATAGAGTGTTATTTATTACATAAATAATGAAATCATGTTTGTGTAAAGGTACGTTATCCGCTTCAAGCTTTGCACTGTTGTTTTCTTTCACTTATTCATTATCAAAGGCGAGTTAGAGGGGGCACTTACCTGGAAAAAAATTGGTTGATTATATAGGGAATCAATGTGGCATGACTGAAGCTGGCCCCCTCTTAGGCATTCATCAGGCCTATACAATTGTTTCTTTGTTAATTGTGTTCTCCTATTTATTTATATTGAAGTCCTGTAATGTTATGTTCTATTTCACATGGCCATAAAAGAGGGAGGGTTGGCATGCCACAAAACCAGGTTCTATCCACCATTTTTCCTTAAAAATGTCCTGTACCAAGTGAGGAATATGGCCATTGTTATATTATAGTTCGTATCTGTATGTGTTATATTTTAACGTTATGTTTCCATTGTGTTGTTTGTTTTCTCTTATTTTTGAGTGTGAATTCACAACTATAAGACGTGTCAGGGTACTTATCTATCCCAAATTCATGTATTTGGTTTTCACGTTATATTTGTTATTGTCATATGATTTTGTCTAATGCTTAGTCCGTTTTTGTATATGTTACATTTCAATGTGTTGTTGTTCTCCTTTTATATTTAATGCGTTTCCTTATTTTGAGTCTTATGTATACGAAACGCGCGTCTGGCGTACTAAATTATAATCCTGGTACCTTTGATAACTAATTAGTTTGTTACCCCAATTTTGTTTTTTGTCCATGGATTTATGAGTTTTTAACAGCGTATACTACTGTTACCTTTATCTATACCATGGATAAACCTTATTACAGTTAAACATCACTTACTTTATCATTTGCTCATTTCTTGTACAAAAATATTGATTTTCCATCATCTCCAAGGACAAATTTAAAAGTGTGTGGTTGGGAATGGCAACTGATTGAATTGATAAAATCCTAAAATAGAAGAAAACAGCGTTAAATATTATAGTGTTATTAACCTGTTTCTGCATTGGCCCTGTTTTACATTCGATGTTAGCTGTATTGGACCTGAGACTAACGTGCATTACGAAACCACAGATTTGCATTACAAGTCATTAGACCTTACAACACACTGAACATCATTTAAACTTTATTTATATTATATTAAGTAAAAAAAAGTTTGCCACTTATTTAAGGTAAAACAATACAAATATGTTTTTACTTCCAATCACTGACCTTTGAAATGCTGTATCTTTCTTATAAATGCATAGAAAATAATAAAAGAGGTATATATAGATAGATAAAAGATTAATCTTTTAAATGAATGCAATATTTTTATTATAAAATCATTATGTAATCAATTAAAAGTGGCAAAATCTGGGTAAGGTCACTTGAATAAATTTAGCTCTGTCATCTCTTTAACTATACAGAAAATTTTAACCAGACAATTCTTCTTAAATATAATGACAATAATGGTATCAATTTTATGCACAAGATGCGCATTTCAACAATGTCTCTCCATTGATGCTCGTGGCCAAGAAATCTAAAGCTTATTTAAAAGATCGGGACTATAATCCAAAAGGTATAAAAAGTATAGCAGTAGTGTAGTATCACTGAACACCCAAAGCCCCTTGAGTGTGGGTGCATAATTATAACCCCTCCCCCTTCAAATGGGACCATAAATATGAGGGGGTTATAAAATATTGGGGTCAAAGTTTTTTTCTTTTTTAAATAAGAGGGGTTATAAATATTTTGAGGTGTAAGTGTAAGCACTTTATAGATGTTCACTTTTAAACACTCTAATAATACACTGATGCAATGCAAACCTCCTCACCCTATTTTGAATAACTGTCACTCCTTATAGATTTACACTTAAAAGCATTAGCTACATAAACAGATGTTCCAACACCTGTGTGAACACCCTCCTATATACGTTTTATCAGAAACTATCCTTTAAAGGAACGCATTGTATTTTTTTTCAAGAAGCACAAGTTAAAACAGATGTCCTAAAACCTTAGCAAACCACTCCTAAATGTACTGTCAGAAACCAATAAGAAAAGCATCGTCCCAGATGCCCCTGTGGTTGGACAGCTCTGTGCCGCAGTGGCAGTGGCCACTATTAAAGAAGAAGCCCAGTAAAAATACCTCAGGAGAAAGCCCTAGAGGTAGCTACATCCCCTAAGGCAGAGATCGTCCAAGGATACAGAGCAACAGCATCTTCAGGAGAAGGAAATCAAACAGAATCCTGAGGATAGGGGCATCGTGTTCCTCGTCTGGGAAAACATAAAGAGATTGATGCCGGTTCACTCTTTGGACAATTTGGGGACTCTATCCGAGGAGCGGTTCCCGGGTAATGGGGCTGCAACACTTTTCTTTAAGGACACTTTGCTTGATCCATTGATAACGTTGCAAGACATCATGGAGATGGAGCCGCCTAGACCTTCCATAGAGGTCCATTTCCTAGTCTCAACCAAGTTGTAAACAGTAATATATGACAGCTCAATAGCTACATGTATAACAGCTGGCCCTTGACGGGCGTTACTATATGTAACAGCTACGGGATGTGAGGCAGGAGTAAACGAATGAATTATATGATCATAACAAAAATGAGGAACATTTCTGTGTTAGTATCGAACATTTATTTTTTATGTGACATTATTTTTATATATATGTGAAGGAACAGTTAATTATGTATATGGAACTATGGATTTATAGAAGATGTGTGGATTTATATATATACACCGTGATTGGACAGTGTGAAATGTGGACAATTATATTCAGTGAAAAGACTGTTGGAAGTATATAGTTATAGTAATTAGAAATTTTAAATGTTCGCCTCACATCCCATGTACAGTGTAAAATTCGTTGGAAGTAGATCAACCGACAGGACTTGGTATTACCAGCATGACCAATGTAAATATTAGTATAAGTAGTGTAGGAGTTAATTTGGTGATGGTTGAATTTGGACCATAGGTTAACTTTTAATGGTCATGTGTTGTTATCCCAATTTGGGAGTTATTGCCTTCTTTGTATATTTTGTCCTTTTTTGTCGGGTTGATGTCTTTAAAAGGGAAATAATCTGTGTAGCAGTAGTTAATTGAAAATTTAAGGCGGTATGTATGAATTTGTCTTGAGGACAGTAGTTGATTGAAATTTTGTGTTTTTTAACTGGTAGTATTTAGTATTTCTTTTGGCGAGGTAAGTCTAGAGTAGGATAAACAAAAATGTAATAAGCTGTTAAGTTGTAGGTTTACCCATTGTTCGCATATTGTGTAAAGGTTACCAATCTATTAAGTTTTGCTGTTTAGTTCCTTCATTTTTTAGGGAAGTTTAATGATTTTTGAATTCATATCCTAGATTCAGGGGGGTGGTTATTTTTTAAAGATATCTTGTGTCATGCTTGAGTTAGTAAAAGACGTTGCCAGTCTTATCCAGGGGAGTTATAAGTTCTCTAGTGTCCCTTGTCGGAACTAAAGTTCCTCCTTTTTAAGATGGACGGGGGTGTTGTGTAATTGCCCAGTAGTTCTAGGGGGTTTCCTCTGTCTGGTGTGATCTACTGGTAAAGAACAGAGACCCGAATGATATGATGACCAATTTCCAACGGAGCTTGTTTATTTTATCCATGCCCACCGTCATTTTACACCAAATTTATGAAATTTTGGAAGCCTTTTCAAATAATTATCTAGAAAATATTTCAATAGGTTTTAAAATTTATATTGTAAATTTACACACTGCAGTTATTCATAGATAAATAAAAAAATATATTGTACCCTTACATCCAATCACATCCCTCCTTAAAACTACAGCTGGCTGATGCTCAGACAGCAGTGGAGGCGTGTAATCTCCTGGAAAATCTGAAACTCTGCACCAGTAAATGGTAATATCAAAACCAATCAGAAACACACAAGAGAAAGAAAATCTTATACAGAAAATGCTCAACTTTGTGATGATAGAGAACATGAAAGCAGCTTACAATGAGTAAGTTCATATTTTCACACATCTTATACATGAATCTGACCAACATGTCGCGTCTCATATCTGGTTTTTCTAACTCGCCCTTGTACGTATTTTTTTTATTCCACTCCATGTTGCTTTATATCGAAATTAACATTTGATTGGTTAAAACTATCCCACCATTTTCCATTGCATAGGGAAATATGAAGATTTGATCTTGGATGAACTGTTGTCCATATACCCTCAGGCACGGGAAATAAATAAAAAAAAAGTCTCCACCAGTCGTCAAAAAATCTTAAAAGGATTGTTGTCTTTTTCAAAACTACCTTTAGGCAGCAACCACTTGATTTTCGGGGGGGGGGGGGGGGGGTGGGGGTGGGTAGTGGGTGGCTATGGATTTTTTTCAACCCTGAGAAAAAAAATAACTTGTGAAAATTGGATATCACTTGATATCAACTGAAGTTATTTTATTTCAATAATAATAAACAAGCCTATGGCTTATAAATTTCTTGCCAAGACTTGGTTTTGTTATGGTGAAAGAACTTGTGAATATTGAATTTTACTTATAACCAACACTCGTTATCTAATTTCAATAGTAATAATAAACTCTCCACAGGCTCGTTTATTATTATATTGAAATTAAATAACTCGTGTTGTTACTAACCAATATCCTGATATCCTTTTCTGACTCATAATTAGATTTTTGGTTGATAAACTCGTCACAAACTCCTTCACTGTTATTTTGTCAGTTAAAATGTAAGATTTGATGACATCATATAGGTGAAAATACACTCAGATAGCTCAGTGGTAGAGCACTCAAGTTATTGTGAGGTCCCAGGTTCAAATCATGGTCTGAATTAAACTAACTTGATTTGATAAATCCAGAGATGTACTTATGATGTAAGAATCTACAGTATCTCAAAATGTATTTTTCATAAAGTTAAAAAGATTAATATAATTGATGGGGAAAAAAATAATGTTTTATTATATCATAAGTACGAATCTACAGTATCTCAAAATGTATTTTTCATAAAGTTAAAAAGATTAATATAATTGATGGGGAAAAAAATAATGTTTTATTATATTTTATTGTCTTCTGTGTATTTTCCTGGATACTCAGAAAGTAATTCACAGGGATACTTTATTGAAGCTTGGACAATGAAGTAAAAATGTAACAACCAATTTGAAGAATAAAGAATATTTATTTGTTGTTAAAAAAAAAGAATCTACAATGCATCATAACCAACTTCTGATTATAACTAAGATTTGGAAAATTCATCAACTAACATAATCTCATCTCATTGGTTATTTCAGTTGTCAGTTGATTTTTTAAATTGTGTTTTGCTTAATATCAACACTCGTTATTTAATTTAAATAGTAATAATAAACTCGCCACAGGCTCGTTTATTATTATATTGAAATTAAATAACTCGTGTTGATATTAAATGATGTCCTATTCTAACTCACTATTACATTTTTATATGATAAACCTGCCATATACTCGATTATTGTTATATTTGAATTAAATATTCCTGTTGATATCAAATCATAAATTTTAATGAAGTTATTAAATGACTTTAAAAACATGATTATAAGGGATATTCAACTTTCTCTTAATAAGAAATCTTATCTGTAAGTTACCTTGAATCGGTCATTTGATCAAGAAGAAAACTTGAACCAACCACAGCTTTATCAAAAAATATCAACATTTTTTATTCAATTTAACCACTTTTTGGATATTCGTTCAGATGTTACCTTATTGATATTTGTTTCATATTTTACTGTAAATTTGTCAATTTTTTTAATGTTGCCTTAAATCGTCATTTGATCAAGAAGAAAACATGAACAAACCACAGCTTTATCAAAAAAATAAAAAAAAAAATTTCATTCAATGTAACCACTTTTTGGATATTCATTCGGATGTTACTTTATTGATATTTTTTCATATTTTACTGTAAATTTGTCAATTTTTTTATAATGTTTTTGATGTTACCTGAAATCGGTCATTTGAACAAGAAGAAAACATGAACCAATCACTGCTTTATCACAAAATATCAACATTTTTCATTCAATGTAACCAAATTTTGGATATTCATTCGGATGTTACCTTATTGATATTTTTTTCATATTTTACTGTAAATTTGTCAATTTTTTGATAATTTGATTGATGCTACCTTAAATCTGTCATTTGTTCAAAAAGAAAATTTGAACCAACCACAGCTTTATCAAGAGATTTCAACATTTTTTATTACCTTAAATCTGTCATTTGTTCAAAAAGAAAATTTGAACCAACCACAGCTTTATCAAAACATTTCAAGATTTTTTATTCAATGTAACCAAATTTGGGATATTCATTCGGATATTACCTTATTGATATTTTTTTCATATTTTACTGTAAATTTGTCAATTTTTTGATATTTTTTTTTATGTTACCTTGAATCGGTCATTTGATCCAGAACAAAACTTGAACCAACCACAGCTTAACAAAAAATATCAACATTTTTCATTCAATTTCACCACTTTTTGGATATTCGTTCTGATGTTACCTTATTGATATTTTTTTCATATTTTACCGTAAATTTGGCATTTTTTTTTATAGATTTTTTTATGTTACCTTAAATCTGTCATTTGTTCAAGAAGAAAATTTGAACCCACCACAGCTTGATCAAAACATTTCAAGAATTTTTATTCTATTTAACCACTTTTTGGATATTCATTCGGATGTTAACTTATTGATATTTTTTTCAAATTTCACTGTAAATTTGTCAATTTTTTGATAATTTTTTTTATGTTACCTGAAATCGGTCATTTGATCAAGAAGAAAACTTGAACCAACCACAGCTTTATCAAAACATTTCAAGATTTTTTATTCAATGTAACCAAATTTTGGATATTCATTCGGATGTTACCTTATTGATATTTTTTTCATATTTTACTGTAAATTTGTCTATTTTTTGATAATTTTTTTGATGTTACCTTAAATTGGTCAGTTGATCAAGAAGAAAACATGAACCAACCACAGCTTTATAAAAAGATATTAACATTTTTCATTCAATGTAACAACTTTTTGGATATTTATTCGGATGTTACCTTATTGATATTTTTTTTATATTTTACTGTAAATTTGTCAATTTTTTTGAAAAATTTTTTTGTTACAGTACAGCCTGTGACATTCTCTTAATTATGTCCACCCTCTTGCATGGTCAACATCAAATGGTGGCCATTTATTGGGGTATTCAATCTTGAGATGTCGGCTATTTATTGGGGTCATAAAACATAGGCTGATGTTTTATCTAATAATGTTACCTGTTGTAATCAATCAGGGTTGAAGTTTTCAACATGTATGTTTCTTTAAAATTAACCTGTACAGGTAACTTAGCTTTCTTTCAAAATTGACAGTTCACCTTTTTTTGAAAATGTAGAATAAGACATTGTTTTAGTCTTTATCAATTAATATTATTTTTGATTTTTCTGTCTTTTGAATTTATTCAAATTTATTTTTTTTATTTTTTAATTTGTTTTACTTCATTTTTGTATTATTTTGTTTCTTATTCTTTTATAATGTCTTCTTAGTAAGAATCTTGAGAAGCAAAAAGACAAAAATACCAAAGATAAAGTTATTGACTAGCGTTTGAAAGACAACAGACTTTAATTAATTTTTTTTTAAAGTAAAAAAAAATTAATGTACATGATGTTCATTGTATTTAATTGTATATTTGCAATATTTAAAGAATTATCATTAATAATAACTAATAATCAAGCAAATGATATTTTTTAAGAAACCATGAAGGAAGTAATTTTTAGCAAGCCTGTTTCTTAACAAAATAAAATGATCAGACAATATCAATCCTCTTATAATAAATTTTTATAACATCTATTATCATTCAGGAAAACTACAAATATCATTATATGGTTTTAATAGGAAAAAACTATTTTTGTCTATCTTTTTTATAAATTTGAAATCAGGGGTTTAAATAATGGACATGTTGAAGAGACTTATTTTCCAAAAAAATATTTAAAGAAAAAAACTGTCTTGCTTCGCCTTTTTGAAACAAATCTGAACTTATTAAATATGACATCTTCAGTTTGGCTAATATCTGTCAGTTAAAAGCCAAAATTTGGCAAAATACACTATAGATAGCTACACTTTTATGGTCTATTAATTAAATCATTTTTTTTCTGTGTACATTTATATTGTTGGAAGTGCTGGACTGGTATGATACATATTTTTGGTATACATTTGCAAATGTTTCCCTAAACCCAGGCCTTTTAGATAAAGTTAACAATTTCAGGGACTTGAATGAATTAAAACTTTAAAACCCTCGATGAAAAATCAATTTTAAGAAAAATATAAGAACATTTTTGAAAATAGATTTAAGAATAAAATGTGTCACATAGAGAGTTTGTGGTCATAATGTAGAAATAGAAAATAGTGGACAGTTTAAAATTCCTAAAAAGATAGAATATGTAAACTGTGTCACTTGCTGGACAATGAAGACCACTCCTTCCTTAATTGTAAAATTAACAAAACAACTTGAGATAATCTATTTAAAAATTATTCACCTTCTCATAATAATGTCTCTTACCCAAGAACAAAAAAATAAAGAAATGCTAAACCTTTATTACATGAATATGTTAAAAATATTGCCTTCCTTATAAAATAGTCATTATTAGAACTGAGGGCAGAAACCTTAACAAAATCCATGTGTTTTAATTTCTTATAGAATTGTTAATTCTTTGCATTATAATTGTTTTTTTGTTTGTTTGTTTTTTTGTCATAACTAAATACCATATGTTTATGACAATACAAATATTATCAAATTTTGTTGAATTAATGAATATTTTGAATATATTTATTCAATAGAGAAATAAGGAATTGCCTAAATTTTATTTAGATTAAAATAAGGTCTAAAGACAATCTTTAACATTTGTAAAACAGTATTGAATGCAGATAAGTCTATCTACTATGATTTAAGTATAAATCATTTTGATTTAAGAAAATTAATTTGAGAAACAACTTTTCAATAGAAAAAGGCAGGCATTGGGAAAGTATGCATTATATTAGAAGATGATATTCATTTATTCTTCACTTACCATAAAATGCACGTAAAAAATAACTTAAATTGATTAAAAAGGTATAATGTCAAAACAAATAGTCATGAGTTAAATTAAAAAACAATATCAGGTCTTTATTCAACTAGTTACATTATTTCATTTTATTTTTGAATTTTCTTGTCATAATCACAGTAATTAAATTTCACAAACACATACATGTATATTTTACCTGTGACACATGACCTGTAAGTAATATAATTTTACCACTTCAATGCAGTCAATATTTCCCTTTATCCTTGACTAGTTTTTGATTTATACCTTGTGTATTAATTAAGCGACAGGGGGTATAATGATGGACATATAGGGCCACCATGGTGGACATAATTTTTATGGCCACCATGAATAAGATAATGTCACAGGTAGTACTGTACCTTAAATCTGTCATTTGATTCAGAAGAAAACATGAACCAAACACAGCTTTATCAAAACATTTCAAGATTTTTTATTCAATTGAACCACTTTTTTTATATTAATTCGGATGTTACCCTATTGATATTTTTTTCATATTTTACTGTAAATTTGTCAATTTTTTTGATATTTTTTCTTTATGTTACCTTAAATCGGTCATTTGATATAGAAGAAAACTTGAACCAACAACAGCTTTATCAAAAAATATGAACATTTGTTATTCAATTTAACCACTTTTTGGATATTCGTTGGGATGTTACCTTTTTGATATTTTTTTCATATTTTGACTGTAAATTTGTCAATTTTTTGGATAATTTTTTTTGTTACTTTAAATCTGTTATTTGATGAAGAAGAAAACTTGAACCAACCACAGCTTTACCAAAACATTTCAAGATTTTTGATTCAATTTAACCACTTTTTGGATATTAATTCGGATGTTACCTTATTGATATTTTTTCCATATTTTACTGTAAATTAGTCAACTTTTTTGATAATTTTTTTGATGTAACCTTAGATCGGTCATTTGATCTGGAAGAAAACTTGAACCAACCACAGCTTTATCAAACAATATCAACATTTTTCATTCAATTTAACCACTTTTTGGATATTCGTTGGGATGTTACCTTTTTGAAATTTTTTTCATATTTTGACTGTAAATTTGTCAATTTTTTGGATAATTTTTTTTGTTACTTTTAATCTGTTATTTGATGAAGAAGAAAACTTGAACCAACCACAGCTTTACCAAAACATTTCAAGATTTTTGATTCAATTTAACCACTTTTTGGATATTAATTCGGATGATACCTTATTGATATTTTTTCCATATTTTACTGTAAATTAGTCAACTTTTTTTATAATTTTTTGGATGTTACCTTAAATCGGTCATTTGATCTAGAAGAAAACTTGAACCAACCACAGCTTTATCAAACAATATCAACATTTTTCATTCAATTTAACCACTTTTTGGATATTCGTTCGGATGTTACCTTTTTGATATTTTTTTTCATAATTTACTGTAAATTTGTCAATTTTTTGATAATTTTTTTGATGTTACCTTAAATCTTTCATTTGTTCAAGAAGAAAATTTGAACCAACCACAGCTTTATCAAAACATTTCAAAAGTTTTAAATTAATGTTACAACTTTTGGGATATTTATTCGGATGTTACCTTATTGATATTTTTTTCATATTTTACTGTAAATTTGTCAATTATTTTGATAATTTTTTTGTTGTTACCTAAAATCTGTCATTTGATCTAGAAGAAAACTTGAACCAACCACAGCTTTATCAAACAATATCAACATTTTTCATTCAATTTAACCACTTTTTGGATATTCGTTCGGATGTTACCTTATTGATATTTTTTCTTCATATTTTACTGTAAATTTGTCAATTTTTTGATAATATTTTTGATCTTACCTTAAATCTGTCATTTTATCAAGAAGAAAACATGAACCAAGCACAGCTTTATCAAAACATTTCAAGATTTTTTATTCAATTGAACCACTTTTTTGATATTAATTCGGATGTTACCCTATTGATATTTTTTTCATATTTTACTGTAAATTTGTCAATTTTTTTGATTTTTTTTTATGTGACCTTAAATCGGTCATTTTATCTAGAAGAAAACTTGAACCAACCACAGCTTTATCAAAAAATATCAACATTTTTCATTCAATTTAACCACTTTTTGGATATTCGTTCAGATGTTACCTAATTGATATTTTTAGCTCACCTGGCCTAAAAGGCCAAGTGAGCTTTTCTCATCACTTGGCGTCCGGCGTCCGTCGTCGTCCGTCGTCGTCCGTCGTCGTCGTTAACTTTTACAAAAATCTTCTCCTCTGAAACTACTGGGCCAAATTAAACCAAACTTGGCCACAATCATCATTGGGGTATCTAGTTTAAAAAATGTGTCCGGTGATCCAGCCAACCATCCAAGATGGCCGCCATGGCTAAAAATAGAACATAGGGGTAAAATGCAGTTTTTGGCTTATCACTCAAAAACCAAAGCATTTAGAGCAAATCTGAAATGGGGTAGAATTGTTAAACAGGTGAAGATCTATCTGCCCTGAAATTTTCAGATGAATCGGATCAGCCGTTGTTGGGTTGCTGCCCCTGAATTAGTAATTTTAAGGAAATTTTGCTGTTTTTGGTTATTATCTTGAATATTATTATAGATATAGATAAACAGTAAACAGCAATAATGTTTAGCAAAGTAAGATTTACTAATAAGTCAACATGACCGAAATGGTCAGTTGACCCCTTTAGGAGTTATTGCCCTTTATAGTCAATTTTTAACCATTTTTAGCTCACCTGACCTGAAAGGTCAAGTGAGCTTTTCTTATCACTTGGCGTCCGTCGTCCGTCGTCCGTAAACTTTTACAAAAATCTTCTCCTCTGAAACTACTTGGCCAAATTCTACCAAACTTGGCCACAATCATTCTTGGGGTATCTAGTTTAAAAAATGTGTGGCGTGACCCGTCAAACCTACCAAGATGGCCGCCATGGCTAAAAATAGAACATAGGGGTAAAATGCAGTTTTTGGCTTATAACTCAAAAACCAAAGCATTTAGAGCAAATCTGACTGGGGTAAAATTGTTTATCAGTTCAAGATCTATCTGCCTTGAAATTTTCAGATGAATCGGACAACCCGTTGTTGGGTTGCTGGCCCTGAATTAGTAATTTTAAGGAAATTTTGCTATTTTTTGTTATTATCTTGAAATTATTATAGATATAGATAAACTATAAACAGCAATAATGTTCAGCAAAGTAAGATTTACAAATAAGTCAACATGACTGAAATGGTCAGTTGACCCCTTTAGGAGTTATTGCCCTTTATAGTCAATTTTTAACCATTTTTCGTAAATCTTAGTAATCTTTTACAAAAATCTTCTCCTCTGAAACTACATGGCCAAATTAATCCAAACTTATCCACAATCATCTTTGGGGTATCTAGTTTAAAAAATGTGTCCGATGACCCGGCCATCCAACCAAGATGGCCGCCATGGCTAAAAATAGAACATGGGTAAAATGCAGTTTTTGGCTTATAACTCAAAACCTAAAGCATTTAGAGCAAATCTGATATGAGGTAAAATTGTTGATCAGGTCAAGATCTATCTGCCCTGAAATTTTCAGATGAATCGGACAACCTGTTGTTGGGTTGCTGCCTGTGAAATGGTTATTTTAAGGAAATTTTGCAGTTTTTGGTTATTATCATGAATACTATTATAGATAGAGATAAACTGTAAACAGCAATAATGTTCAGCAAAGTAAGACCTACAAATAAGTCAACATGACCAAAATGGTCAGTCGACCCCTTAAGGAGTTATTGCCCTTTATAGTCAATTTTTAACAACTTTTCGTAATTTTTTCTTACTTTTCTAAAAATCTTCTTCTCTGAAATTTCTTTGCCAAATTTAACCAAACTTGGCCACAATTATCATTGTGGTTTACAGTTTTTAAAATGTGTCCGATGAGCCAGCCTACCAAACAAAATGGCCGACATGGCTAAAATCAGAACATAGTGGTAAAATGCAGTTTTTGCTTTATATCTTTGAAACTAATACATTTAGGGCAAATCTTTCAAGATTTTAATGTCCATCAGAATAAGATATATCCCCTCACAAATTTTCAATTGAATCGGACAACCTGTTGTCGGGTTGCTGCCCAAAAATTGGTGATTTTAAGGAAATTTTGCAGTTTTTGGTTATTATCTTGAATACTATTATAGATAGAGATAAACTGTAAACAGCAATAATGTTCAGCAATGTAAAAAGTAAGTAAGTAAGTATATCATTTATTATAGTGACATGTGTAGTATATATAATATTACATAATAAGAATACAATAATTAAATGAATTTACACCCGGCCCGTTGGACCTATAAGTCACTTTAAACCTAATGTTCAAATTTGCATTACGCAATGTGATTGTTACTTATAAAGAAGTTCCTTTCTTTTACAGAAAAATAAATTTAAATATTTAGCAGTTTGTCTTTGATGAAGTGACATTAAATTAGCAAATGTTCTATTATCAATAAAATGTCTATCAAGGTTTACTGATTAAAATAATAATTGTCTTAAATTATGGTAAGCTTTACAGTACAACAAGAAATGTTTTTCATCTTCAACAGATCCGTCATCACAGAAAGTGCAAAATCGTTCATCAGGAGCCTCATTTCTAAATCGTCAAGTTTCAATGCGTAAGGGTAGAATACCACAGCGAAATTGTGCCATAACTGATCGTTCTTGTTTCTTAATGTTCATTTTGACGTAAAGTTCAGTCTCGTACTTCTGTTTAATAGTAATGTAAGTCCTTAATTTGGGTAGAGAAGTGATTTTACCAGTCCAATCGTTTTCACAGTATTCCATAATCTTTGTTTTAAAAAGTTCAATGTTGCATAAATTTACATATTCATAGCAACTGTCCATGTGCACTTTGTGAAAAATTTCCTTCATCTGAGAGCTCCACTGGCCAGATTTATTATAGTTCCAAAGAAAAAGCTTTTTTTGTTAGTCTATCATTGTCCCTTTTAACAAGCCGATTCCATCTTCTAACCATAGAAATCAACCGTCTTAAAGTTGGCTGTAACCATCCTAGTTCACTGTTTAGAGAAACTACTGGTACAAATCTGTGTAATCCCAAAAGATATCTAATAGCACGGTTTTGTACAGATTCAATGGAGTGGTATGTTTTATATCCCCAAACACCTGCGCAATAATCAAGGACTGGTACAACACACGAATCGAAAAGGGTTTCAAATGTTTTAAATGCAACGTCTTTAAAATTGTGAATCTTTGATATCATCCCTCCTAGTGCCCGTCCTCCACCTTTACCTAATGTTTCGGTGGCAATACTAAAATCCATTTTATCATTGAAAATAATGCCAAGATATTTGTAGTGACTTACATATTGTAAACTGTTTGGTCCAATCTTGAAATTAAAGTTGCCTCGTGGGACACGCTGTTTTCTAAAATGCATGACATTTGATTTTGAACAATTAACACTAAGTCTCCATCGTTGGCACCAACTGTATAACACATCTAAGCAACGTTTCATATCATTTTCGTTCTCTGTAAGATCTACAAATAAGTCAGCATGATCAAAATTGTTAGAGGACCCCTTAAGGAGTTATTGCCCTTTATAGTCAATATTGAACAACTTTTCGTCATTTTTGTAACTTGTATAAAAATCATTTCTAAAACTACTTGGCCAAATTTAACCAAACTTGGCCACAATCATAATACTAGGGTATCTTTTTTTTTTAAAAAGTGTCTAATGACCCCGCCTACCAACGAAGATGGCCAACATCTGTAAACACATTAACAGGTGAGCGACACAGGCTCTTGAGAGCCTCTAGTTCGTAAATCTTAGTAATATTTTACAAAAATCTTCTTCTCTGAAACTACTGGGCCAAATTAATCCAAACTTGGCCACAATCATCTTTTGGGTTAGTAGTTTGAAAAATGTGTCCGGTGACCCGGCCATCAAACCAAGATGGCCGCCATGGCTAAAAATAGAACATGGGGTAAAATGCAGTTTTTGACTTATAACTCAAAACCCAAAGCATTTAGAGCAAATCTGACTGGGGTAAAATTGTTTATCAGGTCAAGATCTATCTGCCTTGAAATTTTCAGATGAATCGGACAACCCGTTGTTGGGTTGCTGGCCCTGAATTAGTAATTTTAAGGAAATTTTGCTATTTTTGGTTATTATCTTGAAATTATTATAGATATAGATAAACTATAAACAGCAATAATGTTCAGCAAAGTAAGATTTACAAATAAGTCAACATGACTGAAATGGTCAGTTGACCCCTTTAGGTGTAATACCACCATTGATGTTTCCCTATTAGTCTTTGTTAAATTGGCACTTTTAAAAAAATCGTACAGTATTTACCTTTATTTCAACCAAAGAAATACTTTGCATGTGTAAAGTTCAATCCTTTCCAGTGATACAGTGAAAATTCCACACTACATTTCATTGCATATAAGAAAGTAACCACCGCCGAGGGTAGACAACCCAATTTTTACACTGTTATTTACTGGTTACCTCCTTTGGTAACTATGTAACCTTAACGTTCCAAAATATTTTATAAGACCATCAAATAAAAAAAGAATGATGCTTTCAGACACCCAACATACATATTTACGACTCAGAAAAATTTAAGTGCATTGAAATGCAGGGTTAATTTTCTACAACTGTCAAATTCAAGGGAATATTTTTTTAGGCCTACTTTCGTATGCAACCGGATGTGACGTACTATGATTTGGTGGTATTACACCTAAAGAACACCTAAATGTCAAATAAACTTAATGCAATTTTTTCCCCTCCAATTGCAAGTTATTTCAAGCATAACTGTCAAGTTTTGTCTCAGTCAGAACTATAGTTTTAGAGAAAATCACCATAATGTAAGGCCATATCCTACGGCAATTTCAGTCCAATTTCTTCGAAAAATCCTAATTTCAGTGTATCATTATAAAATGCAGTGTTGACTAATATCTGATCATAAACTCATGATATATGCATTCAAACAATTAAATAGAATACCAAAGACCACTTTAAGATGATAAACAATTTTATTGCACCTTTTAGAGTTCATTTGAAGGTCTGTTTTGGTCTGTTTTGGTCCATTTTCCCTCCTTCCTTCCTTTTTCATCAAAACTTGATATCTTTTGTCTAAAAAATAAAACAAATGTGATTATTTTCCCACAAAAATGAAATAAATGTAATGTTAAATCAATAATTAAAGTGTTTTAGCTGAAAGAACTGTCTCTATAAATGTTAACAGTCTACACGGAAGTTTCTATAAGACCTTATGTGTAACTTGAGTTTTTGGTCTGTTCCCCTAGTGTGAGAAATAACGGTTCCCTTTCAGTCAATCATTTATTGCTACTGGTATCAAAGTCTTTTTATTTACTCATAACAGTATATTTCTAATAGATTTACACAAAAAGTCCACTTTCTTGTATTTTACATTAGAAAATGGGGAGAAAGAGTAATAAAAAAATACCTTAAAATGTTTTTAAAAAGGATTATTCCCTTGGAATGCTGGTACAAAAAATAATTGGTAAGAATTATAAAGTTTAAGTATGCGAGACTGGATTCTGATGTGTATAAATCCAGGACAAATAAGTGTTTAGATGAGTTATTGTCTGTGCAAAATGTAGACGGCACAATGGCAAATTGTAAACTTTTGCGGTCAAAAAAAAACAAAACATGATGATAGTTGATACATACTTTAATGCTAAAGTGTCATCTGCAGACCAATTCACATATAAGATTTTTCAACAGAATGCTCTTCAGAACATGGTTAACACTGAAATAAAAAATTCACATGTTGTATAAACAAAACAAAAACTGTAAGGGTAATTTAAAATTTAACACAGTAATCTAAATACAGCTTCGTCTGTCCACCCATTTGACTAAGAAAACACCCGTAAACCCCCATTTCAATGCAATTTCACCTCAAACGTACTTTCTGTGTCTAAATCCATTCCGAATAGTCCATGTTTACAATGTATGAACTGGTTTATTAATAACTTTTAAAAATGAAAGTACAATAGGGTCACGAGTGCACATTTAGTTTCCCTAAATAGGTGTAATACCACCATTGATTTTTCCCTATTAGTCTTTGTTAAATTGGCACTTTTAAAAAAATCGTACAGTATTTACCTTTATTTCAACCAAAGAAATACTTTGCATGTGTAAAGTTCAATCCTTTCCAGTGATACAGTGAAAATTCCACACTACATTTCATTGCATATAAGAAAGTAACCACCGCCGAGGGTAGACAACCCAATTTTTACACTGTTATTTACTGGTTACCTCCTTTGGTAACTATGTAACCTTAACGTTCCAAAATATTTTATAAGACCATCAAATAAAAAAAGAATGATGCTTTCAGACACCCAACATACATATTTACGACTCAGAAAAATTTAAGTGCATTGAAATGCAGGGTTAATTTTCTACAACTGTCAAATTCAAGGGAATATTTTTTTAGGCCTACTTTTTTATGCAACCGGATGTGACGTACCATGATTTGGTGGTATTACACCTTTAGGAGTTATTGCCCTTATTGTCAATTTTTAACCATTTTTCGTAAATCTTAGTAATCTTTTACAAAAATCTTCTCCTCTGAAACTACATGGCCAAATTAATCCAAACTTATCCACAATCATCTTTGGGGTATCTAGTTTAAAAAATGTGTCCGATGACCCGGCCATCCAACCAAGATGGCCGCCATGGCTAAAAATAGAACATGGGTAAAATGCAGTTTTTGGCTTATAACTCAAAACCTAAAGCATTTAGAGCAAATCTGACATGAGGTAAAATTGTTTATCAGGTCAACATTTATCTGCCCTGAAATTTTTAGATGAATCGGACAACCCGTTGTTGGGTTGTTGACCCTGAATTGTTAGTTTTAAGGAAATTTTGCTGTTTTTTGTCATTATCTTGAATATTATTATTGATAGAGATAAACTGTAAACAACAATAATGTTCAGCAAAGTAAGATTTACAAATAAGTCAACATGACCGAAATGGTCAATTGACCCCCTTAGGAGTTATTGTTCTTTATAGTCAATTTTTAACAATTTTCATAAAATTTGTAAATTTTTACTAACATTTTCCACTGAAACTAATGGGCCAAGTTCATTATAGATAGAGATAATTTTAAGCAGCAAGAATATTCAGTAAAGTAAGATGAACAAACACATCACCATCACCAAAACACAATTTTGTCATGAATCCATCTGCTCCCTTTGATATTCACATAGACCAAGGTGAGCGCTCTTTAGAGCCTCTAGTTTTTCATATTTTACTGAAATTTGTCAATTTATTTGATAATTTTTTACATGTTACCTTAAATGGGTAATTTGATCAAGAAGAAAACATGAACCAACCACAGCTTTATAAAAAAATATTCACATTTTTCATTCAATGTAACAACTTTTTGGATATTTATTCGGATGTTACCTTATTGATATTTTTTTATATTTTACTGTAGATTTGTCAATTTTTTTGATAATTTTTTTGATGTTACCTTAAATCGGTCATTTGATCTAGAAGAAAACTTGAACCAACCACAGCTTTATCAAAAAATATCAACATTTTTCATTCAATTTCACCACTTTTTGGATATTCGTTCGGATGTTACCATGTTGATATTTTTTTTCATAATTTACTGTCAATTTGTCAATTTTTTGGATAATTTTTTTTATGTTACCTTAAATCTATCATTTGTTCAAGAAGAAAACGTTAACCAACCACAGCTTTATCAAAACATTTCAAGATTATTTTATTCAATTTAACCACTTTTTTTATATTAATTCGGATGTTACCCTATTGATATTTTTTTCATATTTTCCTGTAAATTTGTCAATTTTTTTGAGAATTTTTTTTGTTACCTTAAATCTGTTATTTGATGAAGAAGAAAACTTGAACCAACCACAGCTTTACCAAAACATTTCAAAAGTTTTCTATTCAATGTAACAACTTTTGGGATATTTATTCGGATGTTACCCTATTGATATTTTTTCCATATTTTACTGTAAATTTGTCAATTTGTTTGATAATTTTTTTTATGTTAACTTAAATCGGTCATTTGATCTAGAAGAAAATTTGAACCAACCACAGCTTTATCAAAAAATATCAACATTTTCCATTCAATTTAACCACTTTTTGGATATTCGTTCGGATGTTACCTTGTTGATATTTTTTTTCATAATTTACTGTCAATTTGTCAATTTTTTTGATAATTTTTTTGATGTTACCTTAAATCTGTCATTTGTTCAAGAAGAAAACGTGAACCAACCACAGCTTTATCAAAACATTTCAAGATTATTTTATTCAATTTAACCACTTTTTGGATATTCATTCGGATGTTACCTTATTGATATTTTTTTCATATTTTACTGTAAATTTGTCAATTTTTTGATAATTTTTTTGATGTTACCTTAAATCTGTCATTTGTTCAAGAAGAAAATTTGAACCAACCACAGCTTTATCAAAACATTTCAAAAGTTTTCTATTCAATGTAACAACTTTTGGGATATTTATTCGGATGTTACCTTATTGATATTTTTTTTTTATATTTTACTGTAAATTTTTCAATTTTTTTGATAATTTTTTTTGTTACCTTAAATCTGTCATTTGATCAAGAAGACAACATGAACCAAACACAGCTTTATCAAAACATTTCAAGATTTTTTATTCAATTGAACCACTTTTTTTTATATTAATTCGGATGTTACCCTATTAATATTTTTTTCATATTTTACTGTAAATTTGTCAATTGTTTTGATATTTGTCTTTATGTTACCTTAAATCTGTCATTTTATCAAGAAGAAAACATGAACCAAGCACAGCTTTATCAAAACATTTCAAGATTTTTTATTGAATTGAACGACTTTTTTTTATATTAATTCGGATGTTACCCTATTGATATTTTTTTCAAATTTTAATGTAAATTTGTCAATTTTTTTGATAATTTTTTTTGTTACCTTAAATCTGTTATTTGAATAAGAAGAAAACATGAACCAAACACAGCTTTATCAAAACATTTCAAGATTTTATATTCAAATGAACCACTTTTTTATATTAATTCGGATGTTACCCTATTGATATTTTTTTCATGTTTTACTGTAAATTTGTCATTTTTTTGATATTTTTTCTTTCTGTTAGCTTAAATCGGTCACTTGATCTAGAAGAAAACTTGAACCAACAGCACCTTTATAAAAAAATATCAACATTTTTCATTCAATTTAACTACTTTTTTGATATTCGTTCGGATGTTACCTTATTGATATTTTTTTCATATTTTACTGTAAATTTGTAAATTTTTTAATTTTTTTTTTTTATGTTACCTTAAATTGGTCATTTGATCAAAAAGAAAACATGAACCAACCACAGCTTTATAAAAAAATATTAACATTTTTCAATGTAACAACTTATGGGATATTTATTCGGATGTTACCTTATTGATATTTTTTTCATATTTTACTGTAAATTTGAATAATCATACCATGTTTAAATTAAGGGACTCAGTTGGCAGGTGTCAGCGCACCCAACTGTTGTGTTTATTATAATGTTTCATATTTAGCACTAAAGTAGCAATAACTGCAGTCAACTTGGCAGTGAGTGTTTTAATTCTTTCAAGTTACTCTTGTATAAGTGTATCCGCACTCAACTTGCTTGTTAGTTATATATTTTCTTAATTGACACAACAGTAAAGAGAGTAAATGATCTTAACTTGACACTTAGTATAACAAGCTATGTTTTAATGGTGTTTACAACTATATATGTTTGTTGTATATACTGATGTTCATTATTTCTTATTTATGATATATATTGACAGGATCTATAAACTAATTAGACAAGTCATATAATTTTGTATCAAATGGTATTATAATAGGATAAGCTGCACCTTTCTTAATATACAGAATAGTCATATACTTTGACAACATAATCATTGGATAAAAACTAAGTCACTGCTTGAATTTTCATAAAATGGGACAACTCAAGAGCAATTAAATTGATGGTATCTAAAAATTAAGCTTGGTAAAATTTAGAAAACTGTCGTAACTAGATGTTATAGACATGTGAATAAAGAAAAGGTACATTGATCACAATACACTGATTGTGTTTATATTAACAAAACATAATAAACTGCTTTTACATAGAGAATCATAACAGGCATATACATTTCAACATCTATATACATAGTTCTATACAATACAAACATCATATTTATAACCGTTGTCACATATTCAATTTGAAATCTGTTTCTTATTTTCCAATAACCATATGTTCTAAACGAATATTTTCCAATTAACAAAATATATCATATAAATTAACAATATTACCATACAGATTAGGTCCCTGCTTGAATTTTACATAAAAATGGGGATAACTCGAGAACAATCAATGTGTTGATATCCAGGATTAAGCTTTTTAAGTGCAATAATTAACCCTGGATATAAAGTTTAATGTTGAAAGATAAATAGTTTGTAAAGTTGAATAAAGAAAAGTGACAAAATTCAAAATTAATTCTTTTCTAAAGCATTGAATTGAAAGCCAGAATATGGCATTTTGCTGGTATTTTACTTATCTGCTGAGTTTCAACCAAATTTGTAATCAAAAGACATTGACTGCAGATGTTGACATTTATCATTATCAAGTTGGACAGGTAAAATATCTTTACGAAGATTGTTATTTAAGATCTATGTTGGAAACATTTATCTCATTGGCAATCATACAATTTCTTATTTTTTATATTGGCAGTGTTAAGGCATCTTGTGATGAACTTCCATAGGATTTTATAAATGGAAAATATCCTTATAGTGAGATTGAAAATTGAAGTAAAAATGAGTTAATTGTACGTACAGCGTTCTAAAAAAATACACAAATGCGAGAACTGTCAACTGAACACCATGTATGTCGAGTCTTAGAAGGTTGAAATAATATTGGCTAAATTTCTTACTGTGATTGTTGTATTGGAGAGACTATTGAAGTAGCCAGTTTTCAAGTAATTAGTAGTCTTGGCTGAATAATTGAAGCAAAAATACAGGCATGCGTAAACAAGCTTTGGGATTAGTATGTTACACATTTTCTGCTGTTCAATATGTGTCGTAACGGACTATTTCAGAATTTTTAACATTAAAAGGAAGAGTTTAGAATTGAAATTCGGAGCGGCGTGAAAAAAAATTCGCCACGACTGGGGTATTAAGTTTGAGGTGACCGTTTCCAATTTGTCTAACTAGTTCCTTAGGCAGAAATGGCTTGGTCGTCTTTAATCTTTCGTTAAATGTGTGAATAGACATTTGTCCTTAAAAAAGTTCAAATACAGGTACCACTCTAATCTGGAAAGATGACCTTTGAACTATTCTTGAACACTTTTAGTTTTGTAGTGACAATGCGCAAATCAGTACCCTCAAAATGTTTGACTTTGTTGTTGTATACCTGGAGATATACAGGTAGTCTAACTAGTTGAGTTAGGGGAGATCTTTAGCTCAATTGGTTAGAGCGCTGTCTTTAGATTTGAAAAAAAACTGAAATCATTCTCATGATTTAAAAACATCATCAAGATATGTGGAAAAGATGTTTTTGCCCTGTCCCGATATGTTTTTTTATCGCCAATTGTTTAATATATATTTATATTAATACCAAGTTGTTTAATTTAAATCAACTTAAAACAATCTATAAAAAACATAAATCCTAATTATGAAGGGGTATTTTTCTCATTTTTCAAGGGTCAGTTAAAGTTTAATAATTAATAATTCGGCAATAGGACAAATAATCATCTTCAGATTTCTGCAAAAACTAAATGCCTGAAAATAACTTAATGCCTAGGATTTAAGATTAATGCCTAATTTTACTTATTTCCGCTAACTTATATACATCTAACGACAATAACATTTTCATATTATTAATTAACATTCTTAACAAAAATATTTTTATCAGTATTGTTGTTATTATTACAAACGATAAGGAATGCTAATTTGCACTCGTTAATATCCCCGTAGCTATGCTTTTAGATCAGTTAAAAACCAAAAAAATATTATGCAACGGCAATCTATGCGATAGCAATACACCGATGACGATCGTCCACTAAAAAGTACTGATGAAATTGATTTATAATTAAACTTACTCAAAATGACCTGATAGGTTCTGGTCTCTTTAAATGCAGGTTTGCATCGTTGGTCTGTTAAACAAATTTTTTACATTATTTTATTTGCTAAAAAAGATCTCATTACGATCCTAGTTATCACATGGAGATCTCCTTCCTTCAGCTTGGATAATGATCATGATATGAAAGAAAAGCTAGCTAAAAGTCATAAGAGATATCATAAATGTCTTGTACAAATGATCTGAATTGTCCTCTTCACAACTAAAATTTCATTCTACGTAGCATCAGTAAATAAAATTGGAGAAAATGTCTTTCGATAATGGTTCCTCATCAAGCTGTGTGTAACCCCCAAGGGTGACTGGGGAATAGAAATATGGTCATTTGGTCTTCTCCCGACCGGCAGTAAAACGCTTGCCGAAGTGGGGCGTCCGTTTGGCTGTGCGGGATGTATCAAGTTGTTCACAGTGACGTCCGGTCAGAAGGGGGACTTTAAATCGGATGCCTCGTGTAAAGAGAGTACCACGCTATTTGCACGTTAAGAACCCTTGCGACAACTCTTTGAGGGGTCCATAGGTGGCCTGTTGCAAGGCAAAATTTCTGTCCCTATCCAATTTACCCTCATCTCCAGTGGCAGTCCAAATTTCCCCGACCATCATCCTAGATGGCCTCTAATACAACAACCTACCTATTGTATTTATTGTTAACTTGTTCTCGTCCTGAATATGCATGAAATATTTGCCACTGGATGTTAAGCAACCAACAATCAATCAAGCTGTGTTGGAATACACGTGTGTATCACTTAAATCCTGTTCATCATCTGATATGTCAGAATAATCACATAGATAAATAGGATTGCATCCTTCTTATAGTTCTATGTGGACATACATCATCGCCTGCTATTGCAACGTTAGTTCGGTAACTATGATATCTTCTCAATTATATTTTCTGTTGAAGGATTTAGTAAATCATATATCTGGCCACGTCCGATCAGAATGGTATTCTGTATGTTTTTTTTTTATTTAAATGTATTCAGGTTCCACTCATTGTAAAATGCCTTATCACAATTCTTGACATGTATTATTATTTCTGGTATTTGAAACCGTTTATGAAGTACTTTCCCTCCGCGGTTTTAATCAAGTATGCTAGTAGCCAATTTAGAGATATGATAGAAAAGCGCAGCATCTAATATAAATATAAAAAAAATAGTTAAATTTACTGAAAAATGTAAAATTTCAACAAAGCTGTGGTTGGTTTAAGTTTATCATTAATTATTTTAGGTAAAGCTATCACATCAGGCTCAGATCATATGAGCTCCAGCATGATGCAAAAAATGCGGCCACTGAAAATATTGTCTATGAGGAATTGCAATGCCAGTACTAAGCAGAGTCAACAACAGAATCTGACAAAATAGAAAATATATTCAACGAACTAATTTCACGAATTAGCCTAGTGACACAATGTCTAACTCAACTAACAGTGCTTCCAAACCTACATCACAGTGATACCTCTGGTCCCTGCACACAAGCACCAACTTCAGCTTTCACCTATGCATAACCAACAGCTAACCTAAAGTCATTCTCATCCTCGCACTAACCCTTTTTTAATTACAATTTTAATATGCATACAATTTTCCTTCATATAGTAATCTTTCTTTTGACTACACTAATAATTCCAGTCTTTACCGACCAGTTCCAGAATATACATCGACATCATGCCCTGCAAAGACTAAGTACAACATTGTTTTTTAAAAATACATCCTCGTGAAAACCGCGTACAGAAACTGATGACACTACAAGAAGACGTTGGGATAGAAATACCGCAAATGAAACTCATATATAAGACCTTGCATCTGCAATTATCTCTCCTGATTCCTCAATGTCATCTGAGGAATGTGATGCTTGATAGTATAATTTAGAGCGAAGAAACAAGAAGAAAAGAAAACATAGAGAGATAACCAGATAAAACATGAGAGCTTTCAACTGAAACAAACAAAAATGAAGAGCTCCAGACTTCAAATGATGAGTTAAAGGAGGACAAGGAGTTGTCCAGTATGGATTATAGCGATACCAAATTAAAGGGACATGAAGAAGAAGAGCAGCAAAATTAGAAATATTAATTATGTTCAAGAACGTTCCAAATTTATTGAATTCAGCTGCTTTATTTCATTATTATAAATTGTCTTATTTCTAATAGACTCGATTTCTATTTGTTATATACATGTTTATTTGATATTTATCTCTCTGAATCTTTTCATATAAAAGTATGTGTTTGAAAAATATTTTTTTAGACTTTCACAACATAAGTTTAATGGACCAACTACATGTGTTCTGGCTTACATTTGAAAATAAACATGACAAAGATGTAAAGACACAACAAGGAAAGATTCAACAATTAATTATGCAAGTAGAAAAAAGTTATTTTTATCATCCTGTTTACAAGACATATTATGCTACACCCTTGTCTGAAAGTCTTCAACATTTCCAATATGAACTTGATAATTGTTTATATCTATTGAAATGATCTTTCTTTCATTTTACATCATTTTTTGATGTGAGATTTTAGACATTACAACCTATAAGGGACCCATTGATTGACAAAGAATGCAATGTAACTTTATAGTAATGTTCAAATTAGTAACTTTGCTAAATATGTGAAACATTTGAGTGAAATACATGTGGAAAAGATAGCGGTATGCGTGCGTAGCATGTACATTATAGACCTTCTCTATTCATCAGATGCTCAGTTTGTTCCTCAATCCTCAATCTTATGGCCTTATGGCACAACTCTTCTCTTCAACAAGTTTGTCTGTACTGTTCATCATGTACCTGACATGACAATTATATTTTTTACGTCACGCAGGTAAAATAATAGATTTGTCGTTTAAAGTACCGACAAACAAATATTGATCAAGGGTCCATCAGGCGAATGTAGGACAGAAAGTCACAGGACAAAAAGTCACAGACAAAAAGTCACGGACAAAAAGTCACAATTCATTTTTTCTGATTATTTTCTTTGAATAAAAACCGCTTATTTCTACAAAAATATTTTTGTAATTTTCTTGAACTATTGTATATAAACCAACTTTGTTAACAAAATTTGTCAAAAAAATATCAAAGATGATCAAATAATTGTTAAAAAAACAAAATGTCAAAGTGGTTTGGCACTTAAATGGCTTCATGGTGCCAAGAAATATATCTTTTGCCTGATTAAAATTAAATAACTCTTGATTTTTCATGTATAATGACACATTCCCTAAACTTTAATATGAATATATGTATTAAAAAGTAAATATTTCAAAATATTTCTCTTATAATCTTCAAACAATTGTCAACAAATTATTTGTGACTTTTTGTCCTGTGACTTTTTGTCCTATCCAATTTGTGACTTTATGTCCTGTGACTTTTTGTCCTGTGACTTTCTGTCCGTTTACCCATCAGGCAGCCGAAGAAACATCAACATTAATAACAACCTGTTACATGATGTGCTTTTTTTGCTTTGTGAATAAACCCAAAGTATCAATCCAATTTGTTTGAACATGAACCTTCAAGTGATTTTATTTCCCTTGAAATCTGAAAAATAAGTCGTACTCAATAGTGCAGTCTTGGCAAATTAAATGCGTAGCTAAGCGGACAAATCCATGACACATGTTACAAGGTAACAAAGCAGTATCATCACTAGACCTTGTCTACGGTACTGACGGTATGACAGCAGTATATTTAAAGGTTATCCTTATATAATTACATTAGATGTAAGTTTCATTATAATACGTTATTCTGATTGGCTAACATGTTATTCCGTTAACAATTGCATCGGACAATAACATTTATCATGCATGATGACACGAGGTCCCACAAAAAAGTGCACAGGTGAATTAAATAAAACTGGATAAAAATCGTGTTTTTTATGATTTAAGCTAAAAAAATGTAATTATAAGTATTGAATACTTCTTTTTGAAACTTTATAGGGTTGTAAAAGCGTTGACCGTGCGTACATTTTTAGAATGAAGCGCTTCCTCATACAAAATGTACTTCAGTCAACGCTTTTACCACCCAATAAATTTACAAAAAGAAGCATTCAATTCTTAAATAGAACTCTACAAAATGAAGGTAAATTAAATTTCACAACACATGTAAGTATAAACACCAGGTGATGATATTGAATAAGGCAAATTTAAGCTAAAGAACGTACAAGAGAAGTTCAATATTTTTTCCATTGATAAGGGGGGGGGGGGGGTGGCATACATAAAAGAGGGACGAAAGATACCTAAGGGACAGTCAAACTCGTAAATCTAAAACAAACTGACAACGCCATGGCTAGAAATGAAAAAGACAAACAGAAAAACAATAGTACACATGACACAATATAGAAAACTAAAGAATAAATAACACGAACCCCACCAAAAACCAGGGGTGATCTCAGGTGCTCCGGAAGGGTAGGCAGATCCTGCTCCACATGCGGCACCCGTCGTGTTGCTTATGTGATTACAAATCCGGTAAATAGTCTAATTCGGTAGGTCAAATTCATGAAAGGGAAGGGGATTGTAGTTACGACGTAAGGACCATATCCAATATCATTTGTGAAACGGTTGTTCCATAACGGTCAACCAACTCGTGATGGCGTCCGTAAAATTTACGAAGGGATGATTTCAACTTCACCATTTGGAACTCTTAGTTTAATAGCTTCTTTGTGAGCAGTAACCCTCTATCAAGAAAATCATGATAGGAAATGCAAGCACGGGAATATCGTATCAATTGGGAGATATATAACTCTAGAACGATAACAGTGACACCACCAAAATTCTTATTTTATTTGTGTTTTGGTATAGGTAAAGTAAAGCAAATGGAAACCACTGAGGGGAATATAAAATGTTTGTGTTTAGATACACCTACTGGTGCTACAATCCTCAAGGTAAGAGTACATTTACAAAATATTAGAAATTATTAAAAATTAAGGAATGTATCTCCCTCATGCAAAGCTCTGATTCCTTTCACGAATTTGACTATACTCTTTGGACCTTTAGGATTATAGCTCTTCATCTTTTATATAAGCTTTGGATTTCAAACATTTTGGCCACGAGCATCACCAAAGAGACATGTTTTGTCGAAATGCGCATCTGGTGCAACACAATTGGTACCGTTGATTTAATTACTTCCACTGGGTCGATGCCTCTGCTGGTGGACTATTAGTCCCCGAGGGTATTACCAGCCCAGTAGCCAGTACTTCGGTACTGGCATGAAAATACGGATTTTTGTGTTATTTAAATTTACTGTTACACAATATTAGAAATTATTATAAATTAAGGAATGTATCTCCCTCATGCAAAGCTCTGATTCCTTTCACGAATTTGACTATACTTTTTGGACCTTTAGGATTATAGCTCTTCATCTTTTATATAAGCTTTGGATTTCAAATATTTTGGCCACGAGCATCACTGAAGAGACATGTTTTGTCGAAATGCGCATCTGGTGCAACAAAATTGGTACCGTTGATTTTATTACAGACGATGTCTACTGTTCGACGTCAAGAGAAAGATAAAACAGTAGAGGATGATGCAATTTTTTTCTACATTCTTCAAATATTCCAACCTTTGTATTAGCTACACCAACAAAATATAACTATAAAACAAAACCGATAGTAAATATTTTCACTGAATAAATTTGACGTTAATTGATTGTACACATAAGCATAAGCATCATTAAGATGACAAAACATTCATAAAACAAGCAAGCAAACATGAAAAGTATTAAACAGTAATAAAAAAAAGTCCAATTTGACAAAAGAAGACATTTATGCAGCATATTTTACAAAATATTAAGATGATATTCGTCTATCATAATTGTATATATGTTCAACTGAACCCCTCAGATACGAAAGGTTTACGTATGAACTTTAACCTGCACGTTTAGAACCCTTGTAACAACTCTTTGAGAGGTGGCCTGTTGCAAGGCAAAATTTCCGTCTCTATCCAATATATATTCACCCCAAAGGTGACTTAGGTATAGAAATATGGTCACTTGGTCTTCTCCCGACCGGCAGTAAAACGCTTGCCGAAGTGGGGCGTCCGTTTGGCTGTGCGGGATGTATCATGTTCGCAGTCACGTCCAGTCAGAAGGGGGACGTTAAATCCGATGCCTCGTGTAAAGAGAGTGCCACGCTCTTTACACGTTAAGACTTGCAACAACTCTTCGAGGGGTCCGTAGGTGGCATGTTGCAAGGCAAAATTTATGTCCCTATCCAATATACCCGCCTTTTCCGGTGGCAGTCCAAATTTCTCCGACCATCATCCCAGATGGCCTCTATTGTATCAACCTACCTATTGTATTTATTGTGAACTTGTTCTCGTCCTGAATATGCATGAAATATTTGCCACTGGACGTTAAGCAACCAACCATCAATCAATCTTTCCAATATACCCTCATTTGCCAGTGGCAGTCTAATTTCCCCGACCATCGTCCTAGATGGAATCTATTACAACAACCTACCTATTGTATTTATTGGTAACTTGTTCTCGTCCTGAATATGCATGGAATATTTGCCAATGGACGTTCAGCAACCAACAATCAATCAATCAATTTTAACTTTAACCCCAACTGGCCTCTATTATGACAAGACCTACATATTATATTTATTGTAAACTTGTTCTCGTCCAGAATATGCATGAAATATTTGCCACTGGATGTTAAGTAACCAATCAGTCAATCGGTTTTACGTTTGCATACCTGATTCAGCAATTGAATCTTGCACAACAATGTTATGTCTGTTTCTTTAATCCATCATCCGTCCGGTTTAAGCAGGTGCTTTTTTAACATAATACATTTTGAAACAATGCAGCTGTATCGTCCTTATATCAGATGTTGCCGTTAGTTCCTGTAATTTGAAGTAGAAAAAAATTGTGATGCATCGTCTTGATTTTTCCTCGGTGACTTTTCCGACTCTAAAAGAGAAATATCTTTTGTCTTTACCATAACACGAATACAACAGAGAGAAATGAAATGTATAACTTCAAACGTGAAAACATTTGACTAAATCCGACTACGATAACAAATATAACATCTAACTGAATCAACGAATTTTGGAGGGAAACCAACTCCGTGTTTGATTTTCTGGTGATCTCGAATTAGAGATTCGCCCTGGAATATTGAAGGGGAGGGGGATGGATAGCATAAGTAAAAGATTCATACTGTGAGAACTATGGATGCTTACGGATCATGTTGTGGTTCCTCACACTGATTCAATCTTCCAGAGGATGTCAAGAACTATTTTCGAAAATGTTAAACCGGCCTACAACAACATGATCAAGTGCAGCAATCTCTCATATTAAACAACCTGTTACATCAACACCATCATCAAAAGGAAAAGAAAGTAAGAGTGCATTGTTATATTGTATCATAGACGATATGTCAATATTAGAAAATTGTCTTCATAAAATGACCGATTAAAAGTAACAGCACATACAACTATCAAAGAAGTTGTCAAATTAACAGTAAAATGACGAAAAATTTCCATATAGGTAACAAAATTATCAATATAGGTTACATCTGAATGAATATTCAAATTACTGAAAAATGTTGCCTTTTTAGCTCACCTGGCCCGAAGGGCCAAGTGAGCTTTTCTCATCACGTGGCGTCAGGCGTCCGTCGTCGTCGTCCGTCGTTAACTTTTACAAAAATCTTCTCCTTCTGAAACTACTGGGCTAATTTCAACCAAACTTGGTTACAATCATCATTGGGGTATCTAGTTTAAAAATTGTGTCCGGTGACCCGGCCAACCAACCAAGATGGCCGCCATGGCTAAAAATAGAACATAGGGATAAAATGCAGTTTTTGGCTTATAACTCAAAAATCAAAGCATCTAGAGCAAATCTGACATGGGGTAAAACTGTTTATCAGGTCAAGATCTATCTGCCCTGAAATTTTCAGACAAATCGGACAACCCGTTGTTGGGTTGCTGCCCCTGAATTAGTTATTTTATGGAAATTTTGCAGTTTTTGCTTATTATCTTGAATATTATTATAGATAGAGATAAACTGTAAACAGCAATAATGTTCATCAAAGTAAGATTTACAAATAAGTCAACATGACCGAAATGGTCAATTGACCACTTTAGGAGTAATTGCCCTTTATAGTCAATTTTTAACCATTTTGTGTAAATCTTAGTAATCTTTTACAAAAATCTTCTCCGTTGAAACTACTGGTCCAAATTTATCCAAACTTGGCCACAATTATCTTTGGGGTATTTTGTTTAAAAAATGTGTCCCGTGACCCGGCCAACCAACCATATGGCCGCCACGGCTAAAAATAGAACATAGGGGTAAAATGCAGTTTTTGGCTTATAACTTAAAAACCAAAGCATTTAGAGCAAATCTGACAAGGGTTAAACTATTTATCAGGTCAAGATCTATCTGCCCCGAAATTTTCAGATGAATCGGACAACCCGTTGTTGGGTTGCTGCCCCTGAATTGGTAATTTTAAGGAAATTTTGCTGTTTTTGGTTATTGTTTTGAATATTATTATAGATAGAGATAAACTGTCAACAGCAATAATGTTCAGCAAAGTAAGATTTACAAATAAGTCAACATGAACGAAATGGTCAGTTGACCCCCTAAGGAGTTATTGTCCTTTATAGTCAATTTTCAACAATTTTTATAAAATTTGTAAATTTTTACTAACATTTTCCACTGAAACTACTGGGCCAAGTTCATTATAGATAGAGATAATTGTAAGCAGCAAGGATGTTCAGTAAAGTAAGATGTACAAACACATCACCATCACCAAAATACAATTTTGTCATGAATCCATCTGCTTCCTTTGTTTAATAGTCACATAGACCAAGGTGAGCGACACAGGCTCTTTAGAGCCTCTAGTTTAATTAAGCTGTGATTGGTTCAAGTGTACTTTTAATACAATTGTCAATACATATTACAAAATTGTTGGATCAAATAACCTATTTAAGGTAATATCAAACACAATTATCAAGAAAATTAATTTAACTGAAAGAAAATGAAAAAAAAAAGATGTATTCTATTTGGACGAACATGTCCTCTATTTTCATATTCAAAATCCTTGGAGATGTATATTCTCTCCATGGTTTACATTGCTGGAAAAAAATAAAAAAAAAATAAAAAAAACCATAATAACCACATTTGAATTAGTGCTAAAAATACATACACTAAATATCAAACATATAAAGAATAAATAATTGAAAATCAGCATCTGCAAAATGTTTGTATTGTTCGTGTTCAATCTGAGAGGAGTCTACTATGTACAGTTGAAACATGACATTTTGAGTGGGGATAATGTGATACAATGCAGATGAAGTTTCATGTTTAAATTCCCTAAGTCTGGTAAAAAGTAAAATCACAAAAATACTGAACTCAGAGGAAAATCAATTTGGAAAGTCCATAATCACATGGCAAAATCAAATAACTTTTCTAAAATCTCCACAGTCAAATTGTGGACCGTTGTCTGTAAAACACACATCGCCATGATCGGGTACTAGTATACCATGCCTTGCAAACCGAACTCTTCTGATTACTGTTAGCGCAAGAGTATCTTCAAGATAATCGATTTCCCAGTAGTTAGAATTGTAATCTTCTTTCACTAGATAGTTCTTACTTTGAAATGTCAGTAGATCGTTTCCTCCTTTTGACGTTTTTTTAAGTCGGTTTTCGAAGCGGCTCGCAAATGTCAGTAAGGTTTGGTTAGAACTTGCTTAGATATGCGACAAATCCTGCAATTATTTTCACTCCGAAACATCTGTCAGTTTTGGCATATCCACTACGGCTCGAATCTTTTCTGGATCCGGCTTCAAACCATCGCTGGTTACTAGATGTCCTATGAATCGAACTTCCTTCATTGTTCACTTCAATATTTCAGGTTTAGGTTTCTTTCCCCGCAACGTTCCTTTAAAGTTCAAAATTTTCTGTCGTGGTATTCTTCTGTATCGCCTTCGCTATGCACAAGAATATCATCTACTATGATGTGTACACCTGGCAAACCTTCAACAGTTTGGTCTTGCCTTCGTTGATATTCTTCTTGTGCAGAAGATAAACCGAACGGCATTCCCCTTCTATAGCAGGTTTATAAATTTGGTCGATTATCGGATAGTTTGCTTGATTGAATTGTTTTACATTTGTCATTTTGGGCCTTTTATAACTGACTATGTGGTATGGACTTTGTTCATTGCTGAAGGGTGTACAGTGACCTATAGTTGTATATTTATGAGTCACTTGGTCACTTGTGTAGAGTTGTCTCATTTGCAATCATATTCATCTTTTTTTATTATGATTGACAATCAACTAGACACCTAGTGATGACATAAGCTCACCAGGGATAGCTCTATCAGCCAGGTAACCTTATAAAAGGTAAGGTTTTTAGCAGTTTAACTTGAAACCCAAGTATTTTAAATGTCCTTTATATTAAATGTTTAATCTTAAGATGAGGCAAAAACTTCGACCACATTAACATATCAGCTCTGAAAATAGCATACTCCTCTAACCAAATCAGAGCATTGATGAATTTATCACTTCTTTTTCGATACTTTTTTTCTATCTAATGGTTTTGAATCTTTTCCAGTGTACAGTGTTCACTTGTTTCTTTCGGTTGTTCTTTGCAACCAAATTTTTCCTAAAAAGGACCCCTCTTTAAATTTAAATTTATAGTCATGCATTGCTAGTTTAATTACCTTAGATTTTTCTGGAAGGTTTTGCATCTTTTCCAGTGTACATTGTTCACTTGTTTCTTTCGGTTGTTCTTTACAGGAGAAATCTAAAGACCGCAACACATTCAATGAGGACGTTCTTTAAATCAAAACATCATTTTGAGAAGCGTCCCTCTTACTTGGTACTTGAGATATTCGTTGTAACTTCACTGGAGATTTCTGAATGCCTGCTGATCTGAATTGACTATGTTTGCTTACGTCAAAGTGTTGAAAAGTTTTTCTATATGAGTTTATTGTACTGTCAAAATATTTGTTGTTTTGTTGAGAAGTCTTGATGAGTGATACTTCAACCAGATAACCACTAATAACGCTTCAGCTTTTCGTTTAGCTATGATTGTTCAGTAAATGGCTGGAATAAAGATGTCAAAGGTCAATCTATCGGAACTCTACGATGTTTTTCTTAAGTTCGCAACTGATAATCCGAAAAGTGCAGTATCGATCAGATTTGTATTTATTATGCGTATACAGAATTATAAATGTAATATATATTTATAATAATATAAGAAAGCAAGCAATTGTTTTTAATAACTATTGGACAAAGGATTAAATGTTTTTATGTATTTGTAACTGTTTGTATTTAAAGAATGATCAAGAATCAGCCTACTTTAAAATTGAACATGTTAAATGAATGCTTTCTATTTTTCATAAATTCATGAAAATTAAAATGTAAATTGTAAAAAATCATTAACTAGTTTCATAATATAAAATGAAAAAAAATGTTTTATAGATATAGAAATATGTGGTATGAGTGCGAATGAAACAATTCTTCATCCAAGTAACAATTGATAAAAGTAAACCATTTTGTAGTGCAACTATATGTGTTTATTTCCTAAATATAGTAACATAGTTATATTTTGTATAATGTCAATTTCATCATGGAACATATTTTCCCACAAATAATGGTCCATTAAGGGATGAATAAAAGTAAAACATTTGTGTTTCCATTTAAAAATATATTAATGCATTAATTTAAATTGGGAATATAAAAACAATATCAGGTCACGGTCAAAAAGATATAAACTTTTTTTGTCCTCAGCAAAAGTGGCAAAGGGCAGGGTTGGATTTAGCCATTTAAAAAAAGGGGGTTGCAACTATATTTCCCCATTCAAATGCAGATAAATTGTATTTCAACATTTAAGTTATGAATAAAATAGAAAAATAAGAAACATTATTGTCACATTTTCATTAAAAGTATTGTTTTCTAGTATAACTAATGTATTATTGTACATAAATATTTAGTAAAATATGTATATAATAAATAAATATTTGGAATTCATTACTTAACTTTGTCTCGATAATATAATTAAAAAAGCAATAGACATACTACATAGGATCCAAACCAAGGATTTTAATATTTAACATAAAAAAATTATGGCATTATCTATAACAGCAACTCAAAATTATATATTTTATAGGAATAGAAATGTAACATGGAACTTGAGGTCTTCATACTCCTTTATTTTACAATTATAGAAAAACCCACAATACTTGAGGTAACCATCAGGAGAGTTCATATGCCAAGTGCACAACACTTTCTACTGATAATTTTATAGATTAATTAACCATTTAGGTGGTAGAGTTGTTCGTTTACCTTTGCTTCCCTAATCCAGTGCACTTATATAGAAAATCTTGTTATAAAGCGTCAACCAATATGGATAATATTGGATGTTAGGAGTCTTTGAAGCCTATTATTTGAAGAAATCATTTCTATTCCTACATATGAAAAGTCAAAGTTTTTGAGAGTGGAATCCCATTTATAATTTAAACCACTCTATGCACTTTTAAGGTTGCATATTTAGCAACCTTAAATGTGCAGTATTTTATCAGTGGCTTTAATTTTCATTGTTTCAAATAGTATTTTTCTTTCATATGTCCTCACTGTAACTTCATTAAGAATGATTTCATATATCCAATGACGTCATTGTTGTGATTTTTTTCTGGTGCATTTTAACTTTAAGGTCCCAATAGTCTCAACTAGAATTTATTTGAAACAACATTTGTCATAATGAAACATGTTCTGTTGGGAAGGGTTGATAGACACGTTTCTCAGTGATAGTTAGATATTGACACAAAACAAGAGCTTACAATCAGTGACCCCCTAAGATCAGCTGAGTGAAAATATACTACGATTAAATGGTGCTTCGTTACCTAGTTCATCTTCCTGGTGATTCCTGCATTACATTGGTTGTATCCTGGTCCATCCAGACATATCATTTTGATTGTGAAGACAGAAGCTCTTTGCGGCCTTACAGATCCAGCCCCAACACCATTTGCTTGACGAAAGTGCGTAAAACTGAAAAAAAGGTTTATTAACACATCACCTTTAAAAAAAGAAAATACATGCAAATGACAAAGGCATACAGACAAGCAGAGGATTATCATACATGTTTAATATAGCAAGAACAATTGATGACTGGACTTGTTTCGATCCCAAATATTGCTAAATTCAACATGCAAGGAAATACATTTTGAACATTGTTTTCTTAAATCAATTAAAAAGTATGTAATGTATCATGTAATCTTTTTGATTCTCTTATAAAACCAATTTTAACATATAATGCTGAAATATCATACATGGATACATATCAATCTTATTATAGAGCAAAAGGCAGATTAAAATCTCAAAACAAAGATATAGATAATTTCCAATATTTGGATAAGACTCCCTTCGAAAAGGTTCATGTTAATTTCTGTAAATATATTCTAGGTACTAAAAAAACATCTGCTTATTTAGGTGTTAAAGCTGAACTTGGTAGACAACCAATAGAAAAATATATATAAAAACACAAGCAATTCTTTATTGGGCTAGATTAAATACTGAAAACATAAACCCGTTACTAAAAGAAAGTTAAACACTAAGTAAACACCTTGATTCACAAGGAGTTTATACGTGGTCCACTTTTATAAAAGATTCAACATAAGAAATGAATATTGATATACAAAAAGTAATGTCCTGTCAAAACATGGAACAAGTTAACAAATTAAAGTCTTGGATTAAGAATATTACAAGTAAATTTTATTCAGAACTACTGGAAAATAAAATAAATTGTTTGAACGAAAATAACAAACTTTTTCTTTAAAAAAATATGAAAGTCAAACAAGACCAAGAATTTTATCTTAAACATCAAAATTTTGAAACTAGACGTTTATTACCAAAAAATGGAACTAGTGACCATAATTTGCTCATTGAGAAGGGAAGATATCTAAAAATACCTCGAGACAATAGAACATGTCCAACTTGTTAAACCTTAGAAGATAAAAATCACTTTCTCCTCCACTGTTAAATTTATAATGTTTTACGTATAAAACTTTTTAATGACATGGCAAAAGATAATCCTATGTTTCCAAATCTATCTGATACACAAAAACTAGTAATCCTACTAAATCCTTCTAATATAAACCAAGTGAGAAAAAAAACAGGTTCCTTTATAAAACAGTCTTTAGAGCTGAGGACAGGGGACTCTTAGTTAGTTTTACTTGTATATATATAGATATGTGTGTGCTCAACTCAGTCATTTTATTGTTGTTGTTACTTTTGTTTATGTCACAAGTATAATATTACTTATATGACAAATACAGATTTATTATATTTCCTTACGTCACTCAGGTAATGGAAAATAAATTTGTCGTTCATAGTATTGTTGTAGCGAAGGTAAACACTTAAGGTGGTATGGGAGTCTAAAATAAAAATGATAGAATTTGTTGATACTTTGTCAAAATGTAGTATTTATTGATACATGTTCAAAAATATTATAAAAATGATAGGTCACCGCGCATTTTCTCAAGCTACAGGTTGTGATAAAATGACAAATTTTGTATGGATTATACAGGAAAAAAACAACATTTTGTAAATAGAAACTAAACATAATGATAGGATTGTAAAATAAATTAGGAAAAGATTGCTTTCAGACAATGCTTTGAGAATATCAAAAGAAAAAATAGGGTCACCGTACGTTTTTTCCGGCTTAAAGACAAAAGGAAAATTTCATGTAGAGGCCTTCAGAAAATGCACTTTTTAGAGTTACCTCCCCTTAAATTGCCAATTTGAAAATATTCAAAAAACAACCAAACATAATCTGCACTTGTAAAAATATTAATATTTATAAGTTATATTCTTATAAATGGGTTCTTTTAAATGAAAATTCACATTAAAAATCTGCATTTCTGCATCAAATTTTGCTAACTGGATAGAAAATATGGACCTTAGATTCTCTGTTTTTTACAATCCAAGATGGCGAAAGACACCCGTACCACCTTAAATCGTATGCATTTACCTAAATATGAAATCGTGGAGCAAATTGCACACAGGAACCAAGTTCTGGTATGGGTACCAATGCACGTGTTGTTCATCAAGAGTGTAAAAAGTAAAATCACAAAAATAATAATAATGCCCTTGTTTACCCGAGCTGCGTTGATGGGGTCTCCAAGTAATCCCGGAGTACCATCGGTTGTTTTCGTAGGACGTATGAGGTACAGTAAAGGGGAGTAGGATTTATCAAAAGTACCAGGGTTATAATTTAGGAACATGAAAAAGCTATCCTGTTATGTATTTAGGGTTGAATTCTCTTCGAGGTCGGGGCTATTCCAGGTAAGGGTGTAAGGTCAGACCCGTAATGCTGTGTTTGATGTTTTTAGTATGAGCGTGCTTGTGGAGAATAAAGACGTGATTTTGTTATAGCAATAACAATTTTATAAATTTCCTGTTCACAAAACTTTGAATTTTCGAAAAACTAAGGATTTTCCTATTCCAGGTATAGATTACCTTAGCCGTTTTTGGCACAACTTTTTGGAATTTTGGATCCTCAATGCTCTTCAACTTTATTCTTGTTTGCCTTTATTAATATTTTGATTTGAGCGTCACTGATGAGTCTTATGTAGACGAAACGCGCGTCTGGCGTACTAAATTATAATCATGGTACCTTTGATAACTATTTTTAATGATGTCTAATCCAGTTATTTAGTCCCCGTAAAAGGCAAGAACATCTCACGGTGGAGGATTTCAACTGGATTAATTTGTTTTGTAAACCACTTTTGACAATTCGTTTCAATTTTATACTGTGTAACTAAAATATTTTTGTGAATTACCACGAGGATCGATTTGCGTGCACTGAAGCGTGACACTACTTGTAGGCGGCAAGCACATGGTTTTTACACAGACACAATTTTATTTCCGTTGGTTGTTGAATTTTTTTGTACCCGAATGAGTCTTATTTCTAAAGCCGAGAAAAATCTCACCAACTTAAGTCCGAGGTTAGAAGATGTGGGAACTTTGAAAAATATACCTGTCGTTTTATCTGACAGTAAGGGAAGGTATTTAAAGGATCAGACTGTAGATAAACACCCTGAACGGAAAGTTGTATGGTGGATACATCCCGGCACGACAGTACAACAGAATTTACAATGGTTGAAAGAAAAACCTGTGAAGACATTTCAGGACTTAGGGCAGATACACATTACTCTTTTTATATGGTTGGGCACCTGTGACTTAACATTCAAGACTGGTAAATATATTTTTTGAAATCATCTGATTTTCAAGTGGTAATAGATCTTTGCCAGGGTTTACGGGATATCTACACCTTTATACACAAGTTCCCAACAGTGCGACATATTTTTCTTCAAGTTCCGTTTTATTCTATATTCTGGTGAAACAAGTTTCATAAACACCCTGACCACGACCTGTTTTTAAAGAAGGACGATATTCTACATGAGCAGTTAATAGAAGTGAATAAGTACATCATCACTTTAAACGATTTTTTAGGACAAAACTCACCGGATTTCAATTAGGACATTTTGGAATCCAAAAAACGGCACTGCGATCTGCAAACGAGTTATAGTACATCGTTCGCTCTGTACTTAGGTGTATAGTACATCGTTCGCTCTGTACTTAGGTGGGATTCATCCGTCACCTACACTAGCGAAGCTTTGGCTTCTCAGACTTTGTTAAAGGCTAAATAAAGATTTTAATTAAAACATTTACCTAATTTTCACAGATTTTCAGGTTTGTATGTGAGAATTTATCTCGCTGCTCTTTGTATTGATACATGAACATGGTTGTATGTATAGTGGTTCAGTGTATGTAAGAATTAACTCGCTACACAAGGCATTAAACAAAGCGTATTACATTTAGACTGAAGTATACATATAAAAGCGTAATATCATTCTAGCTCGCTAGACCCACAACTGTTAATTTTTGCTTTTTATATTAAAATGGCATCTTATGAATGTGCATGTGAGAATTTACTCGCTACATGAATAGGGTAATCCTGATCGTTGGTAACATAATTTTGTAAAAGACTTGGAGCAGATCAACTCTCCGCAATTTTTTCTGATGACGAGTACGATAGTGAGGTCGAATTTGGATTGATATCAATGAAGTCTTCTGAAACCCAACTACTGCCTCTACCCGTTTCTATATCACCATTGTCCCAGTACTCTGTCGATTCCCTAGAATTTGAACTTGAACAACCAAACTCTGTTCTATCAGACGAATTTTTGTCGCTAAATCAGCTTCGGGAGCCAGATATTAATTATTTACTTACTCCGTCCCCAAAACTACCTTTGAACTTTTCAAGATGTAATTCTACCCCAAGGGTGACTGGGGTATAGACATATGGTCACTTGGTCTTCTCCCGACCGGCAGTAAAACGCTTGCCGAAGAGGGGCGTCCGTTTGGCTGTGCGGGATGTATCAAGTTCGCAGTCACGTCCGGTCAGAAGGGGGACGTTAAATCCGATGCCTCGTGTAAAGAGATTGTCGCGCTCTTTGCACGTTAAGAACCCTTGCAACAACTCTTTTGAGGGGTCCGTAGGTGGCCTGTTGCAAGGCTAAATTTCTGTCCCTATCCAAGATACCCTCATTTTCCGGTGACAGTCCAAATTTCCCCGACCATTATCCCAGATGGCCTCTATCTTATCAACCTACAGATTGTGATCTTGTTCTCGTCCTGAATATGCATGAAATATTTGCCACTGGACGTTAAGCAACCAACAATAAATCAATCAATGTAATACCAATACCACCAAATTATAGTAGTCACGTTAGGTTGCATATGAAGTATAGACCAAAGAAATATTCCCTTGAATTTGACTGTTGTAGGAAATTAGTCCTACATTTCGTTGCAGTAAAAAAATCATGAGTTATAAACATACATCTTTGGTTTTTCAAATCACCATTCTTTTTTTTCTCTATAATATTTTGGAAACTAAAGTTTGTGTTTGTCAATGTTTGTAGACACAAGACCAGGAAACAGGGAGTTACTGACTATCCTTTTTGGTATAACTATGCCAATACTGAGCACTTGCCAAATCATACCCTGTTCTAACCAAAAAAACATTGGAAAACATACCCTGTTCTAAACAGAAACATTAAATAACACCCGGTTCTAGACACGTAAAAATATGTAGACCCTGTTCTAGACCTTATAAATATAGATGCTATTCAAGACTAGCTAGTCCAAATAATTATAACGTCTTGAATTTTTGCTATGACCTCTTCCTGCGTCAATGTAAGGTATAAAGAAAAAATATAATTGCCTTTCAAGATGTCATAAATATTTGGACTACAGCAGAGCATGAAAAAAGTAAAATCACAAAAATACTGAACTCAGAGGAAAATCAATACGGAAAGTCTATAATCACATGGCAAAATCAAATAAAACGCATCAAAAACGAATAGACAAGAACTGTCATATTCAAGACTTGGCCAACGCAACCCTGTTTTAAGCGGGAGAACATGATAAAGATACGCTGTTCTAACCATTAGGACATAAAAAGGGACCCTGTTCTAATCATCAGGGCATACTAGCGACCCAGTTTTGCGGCACTCGTACCACTTAAAGTATAGGTACACCCTTCCCCCAGTTTTCCAGGATCGCCGACTTTGCAGTATGTGCTTTGCTTATTGTTGAAGGACATGCAGTGACTTTTAATACTTGTTCATTCCTGTGTCAATTTGGTCTCTTTGGGCGAGGTTTCACTTGCGTTTATTAAATACAAAGTTAGGCTACTAAATTATTTTTTTTACAGTCGTTATGACCGTACAAAACATAAAACCTCATTACCTGTTCTTCTTGGTTTAAAGATAGTCATCGTATTTTTATACAATTACTCTTGTTGGTAGTCGCTACAATCACTGCTAGAATCTGCTAAACGTTTGTCTTTCTCATCATTAATTACCGACAGAGCGGCAAACTGTGCGTATCTTCTGCAGAATATCACTTGATGCATGATCTGAAATTGACTGAACTTGAAGATCCCTAAAATCACTGGTCTGTCCAGTCATAACATCATATACTAGTAGCTAAGAATAAAAAAAAAAGTTTAGACATCTTGAGAAATGCTCAGCCGTACCAGTCTTCCTGCTAGCCTGTATTAAAAGTCAAGTCAGACAGGTTGTTGGCGCTAAGCCTTGACCGCCAATCATTCTTTATCATCTTCATGCTGTTTAAAATAAACAAGTATTTCTTAAATTAATCAATATGTTCAACTCAATTGAGAGAAGACAGTAACATAACTTCGAGACCACAACCTATAATAATTTTTCCATGGTAACTTTAAATCATTATCTTGAAAAAACATACACCAGTTGTTGAGTTCCATGTGGAGTCAAAGTTAAAGTCTGCATTGGTTTTACATTGGTTTGTGAGCATGTGTATCGGGAGTACAGCAGTTCTGTCCTAGAAGGTGAGGTGGAAAAAGACGAGTCTATTTGGACGGAAGGTGAAATACAACCATGGGAAGCCATCAGGGACAATAATTTGGATCGTCGGCTTAATAGAAAGAGCTAGCCATGAACTGGGGATTTACCCTGTCGATATCAGATCTGTCAATACTCTCATTCCTCGGATACAGAAACACGTAAAGCCAGGATACCGTATCTATTCCGACTCGTGGGCACCATACCAAACTCTTAATCAAATAGAACATTTTACTGTATGTGAACAATGAGACTGGTGAAATTGTGCATTGCTGTATCAAGGGGGCTTAGAAGTTGGTCAAGGACCATTTTCACCGTATAAATGGTTCCAATACAAATCTTTTCGTGCAACATTTAGCTGAAATCGTGTGTATTTGTTAATGATATGTCCAAGAATGATGACTTTCAAAGGTGAGTAGATATCACAGATATCAGAATCATTAGAATTTTGTTCTTTAAACTTCATTTGCTAACATTTCGAGGAACAAAGAAATACGTGATGCCTTGATGGTGAATCAGGATGTTATTGGTGATGCAAAGTTGTTGCCAAAGAATATTAGAAAAAATATTTTGGACTTGAGACGTGAAGCAGTGCTTCTGATAGAATGGGCTTATGCAGGGATGGAAGTTGCATAGGGCATATAGAAGCCTTAATCAAATTATTTGAAGTTGTATGGCTATAATGTCACAACGGGTCGCTATGAATATATTGATGGAACTGTCCGACATTATGTTCATCGAAGTCTCAAGACATTAGACAAGTTCATTTACCTTTAAACGCTTAACGGAATAAACCTCATAAATAATTTTCTATTTACCGTTTATTCCGTTAAGTTGTCCACGGAATAAACCTTAACAATGAATAAACTGATTTTCAAATTACTGTAAAGGAATGGTAAGCCTTGTTAATACGACGGGTGTCGCATGTGGAGCAGGATCTGCTTACCCTTCCGGAGCACCTGAGATCACCCCTAGTTTTTGGTGGGGTTCGTTTTGTTTATTCTTTAATGTTCTATGTTGTGTCATGTGTACTATTGTTTTTCTGTTTGTCTTTTTCATTTTTAGCCATGGCGTTGTCAGTTTGTTATAGATTTACGAGTTTGACTGTCCCTTTGGTATCTTTCGTCCCTCTTTTAATACGTATAATTTATGTTGTAAACGTGCTGCATAATGCGGCAATGTAATAAATAGAATAGTAATAAAATTGAGAATGGAAATGGGGAATGTATCGAAGAGACAACAACCTGACCATAGAACAAACAACGGCAGAAGGTCACCAACAGGTCTTAAATGTAACGAGAAAACCCGCACCCGAATGCGTCCTTCAGCTATTAAGTAAATCAATATATATTTTCTTTCAGGAGTCTTACCAGTGTGTAAATAGTGTATATGTCGTGTACATTTTATTACTTTGTACAGGTTATTATTTGAACAAAAACTTTGTACAAGTAATTACTTGTATGATGCCATCAGACAGGTTATTACTTGTATAAATATAATTGTACAAGTAATAACCTGTACAAATTTTGTGGAGAAAAAGATAATAACTTGTACAACTCACTATCTTTCGTATTCTTATAAATGTATATTGTGTTTGTTTTTCTGTTCTTATTTTCAAGTGTTTATCTGTATTATTTTGTTAGAAGTTTACAGTTGAACGAAGGACGCAAAGTAATAACATAAGCTAACCTGACACCTTGTGCAAATTAAGCAAAACAGCTAGATCCCACGTAAATACGGACTTCTGGTGCAAAGTGACTTTGTCGTTAAAATCAAAAATAAATTGGTACACTTCATTCATTTATTTTCAAACATACATCATGACAAAAATTGCATACATAATATCATACATTGGAAATATAAGTCAAGCCTAATGGATTAAAAAACCTAATTGTTTGCACAAGACATGGAAACATGGCACCTTGATTTTTACAATAAGTTCATTTTTTGCTTTTACATTTACCTGTTTACAGCCCCCTCCCCGACAACTGCAGTAAACATGACATTGGCCATCACTTAAACAAAGCAATTGTACTGCTTTGATGATGTTAACCTCTGTGTTCTCTGGTATGTCCAATATTGTCAATTCCTTTCTGTGAATCTTTTCAATTTGATTTCATCTCATGAAACTGATCATGATTCCAACTTTAAATTGTGAACCTATTTTATATCCATTTTCTGCAATATCAAGCACAACACCTTTGATGTTTTTACAGTCCATTGGACAACAGTCTACTCTCTGTACTGGTATTATGACATTGTCCCCAATTTCTAAATATTTTAATCTTTTTTTGGAAGACAATATCTCATCGGCTTGTATTTGTTGGCCTGAAAGGGCTCGTTTTCTGGCAAGAGTTATTTGGAAATTTGTGTCTGTGTCAACTTCAGTTTCAGTGCTCGTTCTAGTTAAAACATTTACTTCAGTGTTTTGTCTAGATTAATTTCGGTTTCAGTGTTTGTGTCCAGATTGGTTTAAGTTTCAGTGTTTGTGTCAAGATCTGTTTCCTTTTCAGTGTTTGTGTCAAGATCGGTTTCCGTTTTGGTGTTTGTGTCAAGATCAGTTTCTGTCTTATATTTGTTCTGACATTGTCGTCACTGCAATTAAATCTTCTTCAACTTCTAGAGTGTCAAGACTTTTTAGTAATTATTTTTGAATGGCTGACAATGAATGACAAGCCAACTTTAGGGTCACTTCCGAATAAAGCTTTATACGGCGAATGATCAATTATTCTATGGTGTGACCTGTATATTAAATGTTCTCACATATTGATAGTTTATACCTTAAGGCAAAGTAATGAATTATATGTTGAAAGGAAATCAATTTGTTGTGAACTTCAAATAGGCCAAGGTAAAATAATGAGCTGTACAAGTTATTATCTTTTTCTTCACAAAATTTGTACAGGTTATAATTTGTACAAATATATTTATACAAGTGATAACCTGTATGATGGCATCATACAAGTTATTACTTGTATGAAAATTTTGAACAAGTAATAACCTGTTCAAAATAATAACATGTACACGACATATATAATGATTCCATGGTTGATTATGATGATGATTTTTAATCTGGAGAAGAAATTCTTATTTGTGACGGTCCTGGTTTGAAACGATGTCATCAGTCATCAGATGCAACTGGTAAGTGAAAATACATCATAAAATCTTTCTTTTATTCATTTTATTTTATTCGTACTAAAGCGAGATCCATTGCAAACATATAGAAATATGGTCACTTGGTCTTCTCCCGACCGGCAGTAAAACGCTTCCCGAAGTGGGGCGTCCGTTTGGCAGTGCGGGATGTATCAAGTTCGCAGTCACGTCCGGTCAGAAGGGGGACGTTAAATCCGATGCCTTGAGTAGAGAGAGTGCCAAGCTCTTTGCACGTCAAGAACCCTTGCAACAACTCTTTCAGGGGTCCGTAGGTGGCCTGTTGCAAGGCTAAATTTCTGTCCCAATCCAATGGCAGTCGAAATTTCCCCGACCATCATCCCAGATGGCCTCTACTACAACAACCTACCTATTGTATTTATTGTTAACTTGTTCTCGTCCTGAATATGCATGAAATATTTGCCACTGGACGTTAAGCAACCAAAAATCAATCAATCCATTGCAAACAGTTAAATAAACTTTACCGTTATGAGAGGGTAGGGGACAGAAACACGATATAGCCTAACTGTTTGTGATATGTCCATCCGTGACACATGTTTTGCCGAAAATAAACCTCACCAGCTCCTCACTACGCCAATTGAAGTTCTGTATACAAGGCGGCGTCATTCAGTGAATGTGTAGAATTTGCATTGCAATATAGTGGTTTAGGGGATGGTAAATTAAAATTGAAAGACAAACAGCTGCATACATTGAAATCTGAGGTATACAATTCAACTAAAGGCATTAATGTTTAGGGAAACAATGCGACTAAGCAACCAAATTTTGTATTATTAAGACTAAATTTTCTCACAGTGTAGATACTACTATGTACGCTATCCGGAAGTCGCGATTTTCGAAGCGAGAACTTTTTTCATCACATTTTAGATTTGTTGGATATACTGAATTAAACGGTAAGTTGGTCATCTGTACATTGCTTAATGATTAAATTAGCTGACATCAATATTCTCAAATGGTTTAGAATTATTTTCAACACATTCATTATTCGTCTCTTTGTCTTAATCAAGAGATTTTCAACTGCATCACAAAGGAAAATCAGTCGGTGAACCCACAAACAATCTGTTCACCCTTTTAGTGTACAAGTTAATGTATGAACCATACCTAATTAACTAAATAAAGTATATTTCAAGTGGTGGTTAAAAAGTTTCAACCAAATCTTTGAAGCCAGAATTAAGAAAATTATAATTGTTTGAATTTCTCACTGTACGATCAGTCTCGCTTGTATATTTTGAAACTGTATGACCAGTCTTTATTTCACTGAATTCTAGTGGTGATTTCAAAGTTATATACGATACCTTAGAAGGTGGCATTTTTCTAAATAACACAAATATATTTCAATAAATTCACAACCTGAAAACTTATGAAACATGTTTAAGCTTGTAAGGGTGAAATTGACTTACTACATTAAGTATGAGGATGTTTAAATGTTGCTGAAATGAGAGGAAGGTTTGCTGTATATATAAATTTCAGAAATTCTGTTATACTTAAAACTGAACAAACACAGATTTAATTGTTATAGAAATAATGCATGTATTTACACACATTCGAACTGGAGCCTATAATTGATCACGGTTCCTTCCCTTTGTTTTGGTTGTAGACCTGTCTCTTTGACACTCAATTGTACTTCTGTTCCACATTTCTTTTTAACAGGTGACAACAGTTCCGAAAAAATATTTCTGTTATATATCAGTATTTATGGTCAGATTATGTTTCTGTATGTGAGAGAGAGTTGTTCCCCTTTTGTCAGTACTTTGTATCTATGTTTGTGACGTCATCTTTGTCTCATTTAAATGTAGAAAAAAGAGAAGATGTGTTTTTATGTGTCCGTATATAATCGCCTCCATCCATGCTACCAGAGCTATTCCCCTAGTCTGTAATATGGTGGAGTGACCTTAACGATCGGTGGATAATGATTTAAACATATTTTGGATTTAATTTTCATTGGATTTTGGATATTTTTACATATAAAGTTGACCGACTGTTCCTGATGGATCTGCCATGCCGCCATGATGCTGAACACTTTTCGTTGTTTTTTAAAAATTTATACCTGGACTTTTATTATAAGACCAACATTTAAATTGATTTTTTTGGAAAGAAGAATTAACAGACCATGTCTCGTCTTGTATACGTACTGTCTTTGTGATTTGTGATGAATGTCAACTTTACCATTATCCCGTTTAAACCTGAAGCACGTGAGATTTATCTCATTGCATCATGATCATGCATTTTATTTCTGTAACATTTGAACCCTGTTTATACATTTATTACATGCTTTTTTCATTTGACATTATTCTATTTGTATCGGTGATAACTGTATCGCCATGCATACGAAACTTCCGATTTCACCAAAAGAGCCATTTTAACTGTTTATTGATGTTGACCCAGTTTATCCGTTGGACTACACGTGTGATGTGTATTGCGTAATTTTGACTGTATTGCTGTTGTGTTTCATTCCGCCGTAACCTTTATTTGACTCCGTCTTTTAAAAACGTAATTATATTAACTGTATAGTTTGGTGATAACTGTATCGCCATGGTTTTGCAGATTTCCGAGAAGACCTATTTTAAAGAAAGCTGATGAATGTATTTTCTGTACAAGAACATTTTATGAATCCAGATACTTTTCATGTTAATATTTTGATCTACCGTACGTTATTTGTTTACTTTGTTTAAGCCAATGTGAACGTGTTTATCATTTAGCGGTGTGATATTTATCATAAATAAAACCTTATTAAATTTAAGAGTTTAAGGTCTCTGATGATATTATCAAATTTGTATTCAGCTATTTATAATAATATGTTTGTCTAGTAGGAAATGCCATTAATGTGTGTGTATCACTGTAACTGTTGTGTGGACGTAATGCGTGCATAAGGTCATCCAAGGGATGAGTCCGAGATGCCAGACTTTCGGTTTTGCAGCGTTGATACGTTTGTTTTACAATGGTTACTAGAGTGTGAGAGATTAACTTTATTCATGTAAACTTTTAATTTTGAAATGATTAGAAATTGTATTTTTTTAACACATAAACATATTGACCATTGTAAAAATTTAGTAAATCTTTGTTTTGGGGGGCGGGATGTTATATATCAGTATGTATGGTCAGATTATGTTTCTGTATGTGAGAGAGAGTTGTTCCCCTTTTGTCAGTACTTTGTATCTATGTTTGTGACGTCATCTTTGTCTGATTAAAATGTAAAAAATGGAGAAGATGTGTTTTTATGTGTCCGTATATAATCGCCTCCATCCATGCTACCAGAGCTATTCACCTAGTCTGTAATATTACATACATTAAGTGTGAGTGATTCACTTTGTTGAATTATGATTATATTGCCCTTCTTAATTTCAGCAGTAATCAGTTTGAAGTTTTTTTTAGGAAATTTGTAATAGATGGAGAAACACATGTTCCAGTTTGTTATGAGTTTGACTGTCCCTTTGGTATCTTTCGTCTCTCTTTTCCAACTTTCAAATTTAATTATTTCGAATCATGAAAACTTGACGTTTGATTATCCTGAAATCTTTCGTTTACTTGAATGCATTACAGTATTTATATTGATTTGAATTGAACATGTACATTTCGTTAACAATTTTCAAATAACAAATTCAGTGGACTAGATATTAATGAGGTGCCTCTCTTTCACCCATCCTAAAGTTTTCCTCTTGGTCGACTAATACAAAAATTAGCCTGAATGTTTCTATAATGGGGCAGATGTAAATGAAAAATAAAGATAAAAAACATAGCCGACTCCCAAGGAAATTAAAACAAGAGTCTTTCACAAGACAGCAATCCAGATTTTTTTAAAATTTATTTATATTTTGCATTTTTCAATCTTTCAAGAACCATCTCTCTTGAACGTTGAATGTGAAAATCGACAATATCATATTAACCTCCTTGTAAACATCAGTAAGAACATATTAAAGTTTGAGAAGTTGTATGATTGGACGATTCATGAGTTTACGCACACGAACAAAACTGGAATCAACATTTTTAAATCTCATCATCAGAAACAGTAAAAATCGTCAATATCAAACTTGACCTCCATTTAGGCATCAGTAACGACAAATTAAAATTTAAAAAGCTTTGATTAAACTGTTCATGCGTAAAAGGCATGGTCCATGTTTGTCAGCATTCTAACATCGCCAAAATAATATAAATAAGAAGATGTGGTATGAGTGCCCATGAGACAACTCTAAATCCAAGTCCCAATTTATTTTAAAACTTTAGTACAGCGGGTTTCATGAACCGTTTTAATGGTCGCACACACCTTCAACATACCAACCGATTTTTCTGTTGTGTTATTATTTTAACAAGTTGCTACGCGAATATCAAAAGCAATCAGTACAATCGTTTTAAGTAAACTGATCAAATCCTTTTCAATTTAAATTTATTCGTTTTTTATAGATGTTATGATTCCTGTATACTTGCCCAAATTAAATCACATGAATTCTCCCCTCAATGACGGACGGTGTAAATCGTCTTTTACTATTAATTGGTTTTGGCTTTTAACTAGCTGTCAGTAACTGCGAGTACTCTCAAATCGTATTTTCTTGTTAATTCGACCTGTTGATACTGTTTATAATGCTGTTTTGTTATTATTTATTTATATGGGTCTTGTCTGTACACCAGCTTTGATTATTTGTAATATCTTCAATTTTTCACTTATTCTTACAACATTTGTATAAACTTCAAGATTAAAAAAAAACGGTTTTTTATAAAGTGAACATTGATTGGTTTAATATTTCTCAGTGTGTTTGAATTTGTTGGGCCAAGTTCGGATGGATATCTAGAGTAGATTGAATTGACATGGTCATAAGATAAGATAAGATAAGATAAGATAATTTTATTTACCAATCATGGTGCCCAAAATTTGAGCTATACAATCAAATGAATTACAAAATAAAGCACAGAAAATGATTAGAATGATTAAAGTACATTTAAACAAAAAAAAAAAACAAAAAAAACACATGAATACACATTTACACTAATTAACCTGATATAAACCAAGTAATTGACAACATAGTTGTTATGGGTGCCACTGTGACCTGGAGAAATTACATAAATCTTTATAGTTCTAGGTGTATGGGAGACAACTCCTGATCAATTTTATTTCCTATATATCTATATATATTTTTCTTCTATTTTTTTATTTTTTTTTTATTTCAAACAACAATATTTTCTATAATTTTCTTTCGTTCTTCAAAAAGGGAGTGCAATAAATTAGATAAGTTTGAAGTAACAAACAAATCTTCAGATGAAAGAATCCAAACAAATTTCATTTCATCAGATAATCTTGAAAATTTTTTGAATTTTGAATTTAAATTAGATAGATGTTGAGATCGAGTATCTTTTAGAACAGGACATTTTAAAAGAAAATGTAGTTCGTCTTCAACTGCGTTCTTACATAGCTTACACTTTCTGTCTTCAGCTTTAATTCCAATATACCTCTCTCTTTCGATTTCAAGATCATGACAGCTAGTTCTAAATCTTGTGATTATTTGCCTATCTTTTTTTGAATTCATTTTTAAATATGGTTCAAACATAAAAATATTTTTAAATTTTCTGTAAGTTCTTAATTTATTGCCAGATTGTAAATTAGTACACTTCCCAGAATTGTTTTCTAAACTAGCTAACCAGCTTTCTTTAAATTTAATAGTTAAAGATGTTTTTACTTTTTTTAGAATATGGTTTTGTTTAAAGTTTGACTGGTTAACAAATAGATATTCTAAGTCTAGAAATTTAAATATATGTTTAATGCTTCCTATCCAAGATTCCTGGTTATGTTTGTCCATAGAATGAGATAGATTTATGGCTTCCCTTAGAATAATATTTGAAGGTTCAATATCTTTCATAAGATGGATCCAATATTTTACCATATTCATTATTACATAATACAGTGTAGGGAGTGAACCTAGTTCTCCTCTACATGCCATATTTGATGTTTTTATATTTACTCCAAGTGAAAATTTACAAAGCTTAGTATGAATTTTCTCTAGTACAAGATAATCAGTTTCTTTTGATATAAAGTTATCCAAATGTATTTGTTTCTTATGTGGTATATAACCCCAAATTTCAGATCCATACAACAAGATTGGTCGGATTGTATGGTTATAGATGTGTAATAAAGTACTAGGTTTTGGGCTTTCCACTGAAAAGGTCTTCCTTAATTTGAAATATGCTTTCATTCCTTTGTTATAAAGTTCTTTCTTTGCTATTTGGAAACTCCCAGATGATGAAAAATTTATACCTAAGTATGTGTAGTTCTGTACACATTCTAAAGTCTGGTTTCCTAATGATATTTTAATATTTTTAAGTCTTCCTGATTTGTTAAATACAAGAACCTTGGTCTTTTTTGTGTTAACTGTCATTTTATAATCAACTGTAAATTTATTTAATTTGTTAACACAATTTTGAAGTCCTTGCTCTGATGATGATAAAAGAACTACATCATCAGCATACATTAAAATATTTAAGGGATGTGTATTTAATGGGATTGGGTCACATGTTTGGTCAAAATAGGTTGGCAAATCATTTAAATATATATTAAAGAGACAGGGACTGAGATTATCCCCTTGTCTTACTCCTATATTTGATTTAAAAAGGTTTGTCCTGTGTTGGTCTATTTTTACACAAGTTTCTGTGTTTTCATACATACATTTTATAATGTCATAAAATTTTGTTCCAACACCTATACATTTAAGTTTATAAAAAAGGTGGAGATGTGAAACTGAATCAAATGCACGCTTAAAATCTACAAAGCATGCATACAGAGGCTTCGAATTATTTTTCACAAATTTTTGAATGATGGTATTTAACACATACATATGGTCTGTTGTGCGACATCCTTTAGTAAAACCAATTTGCTCACTTCTAATTATATTTCTAGTTTTTAAAAATTTTGTCAACCTGTTATTTAGAATTGAATTAAATAACTTGCCTATGTTATCTGCAATAGTAATGCCCCTGTAGTTTGATGGATCATGATTAGATCCAGACTTATGAAGGGGGGTGATAAAGCCTTGACCCCATAATTTTGGGTAAATACTACTTGAAAATACTAAATTAAAGAGTTTTTGTATTAGAGGGATACAAACGGTTTGACTATACTTTATCATTTCATTCGAGATCATGCTGAATCCACTCGATTTAGAATTCTTAAGACTTTTTATTGCTTTTTCTATTTCCTCAGGTGTTATTAAGTAGTCAAGTTCATTAAAAACATTTTCATTATGGAATGATTCAAGTTTCTTCTTAATCAAACCATCACTATATTGTTCATTCTTATTTAATTTTTGAAAGTATTCTTGCCATTCAGATGGGTCGATAGTATTCTCAGATTTGTTTTGACTATTATTTGAGATATTTTTAATTTTATCTAGTAGTTGCCAATAGGCTTTGGGATTTTGATCATATAAATTATCGAGTTTATTCATGATGTCTTGTTTGAATTTTCTTATTTTTGCTCTTCTTTGTTTTCGATACGATTTCAGGCATTTAAAAAAGGACCCTCGTACATAAGGATCTGTGTTGTGATTTTGCATTAATTTGTATTTTCGATATAAGTTTTGTTTTAAATTTATTATATCTTGATCTTGCCATTCTCTATTCTTTTTAATTTTCTTCTTCTTGCTTTTTTTTGGTTTTCTAATAATTTTCTTTAGTGATAAATCTGCGGCTTTTAGAAAACTCTTATTTAAATCTTCTGCGGCATTATTAATTGAATCTTGATCATAAATTTTATCTTTATACTGTCTAATAAAATTTTTGATTTCATTTGAATTTATGGCATCTTGAAATGCTGAGACTGAGTTATCATCCCATATATATTTATCTGGCATTAAAGCTAGATTTAAGTTTCTTTCATAAATTTTTGTGTTGCATTTTAACATGCATGAGATCTGACAATGATCTGAGAAATCAGGTAAAAAATTATGAGTGTGAAAATATGTGAAATTTGGTAAGAGTTCCTCAGATGCTAAAAAATAATCGACAACACTACTTCCTAAAGGTTGGAAGCAAGTGTGTGCACCCATTAAATCACCCATTGTTCTGCCATTAAGGATACGCAATGATGAAGATATACATATAGATAGGAGTTGTCTGCCCCTAGTGTTAATAGAACTATCTTTACTTTTTCTTTGAATTAGACTAGAATCACATTTGTAATTGTCAAATAATGGAATATGTTTGTCTGAATCCATTTGAATATGATCAATTTCACAAGCAGTTCTTGCATTTAAATCTCCTGCTATCATGATTTTTCCTGATTGGGAATATTTTACTATATCATTTTCAATCATTTCAAGAATATTATAATTCAATTTTCTATAGTAGGAAGAATTTTCAGGTGGATTGTATACAAAACAAATGTATAAATCTTCCTGAAACCCGAAGAATGTTCTGTCTAACTTTAACCATATAAAATCATTTGTGGCATGTTCTAAAAATTTAACACCCGGTCTTATTGTATTAAGTATATATACTGACAAGCCACCATGTCTTTTCCCACTAGGTTTGGTTCTAGGTCTTATAAGATGAACCGGTCTTTGAAAATTTGGAAGTTTTAAACAATTATCCAGATCACAGTGGGTTTCTTGCAAGCAAAAAATGTCTTGCTGTAAAAGATTGTCAACAAAAACATCATCTTCAAATTTGTTAAATCCCTTACTAATATAACCATTGATATTCCATGTTGAAATTTTCAAGTTTTTTTTTTTGTATAAATCATTTGTGCTTACAATGATCAATAAAATAAGCATACACTAAAACCAGTAAATATAAGTCATAAAAATATGAGTTGCATGCAACTGTGTACTACAAAGATTTGTGATGTATAAAATAAAGTACATATACATTTGTTTATATTCATAAAATTGTACATTTTCTTAGGAAATGTATACATATATCAGTTGTTGCGTGTGTGTACATACATGTATTTATATAATTTATAGATTCGCACAATATTTATGTCTGAAGATACAGACTCTCTCTGTAGCGGAGAAGAGTTAATAATTAAAATCAAAAATTGTTACTTATGATATACATTTATAATATAATTATTTTTTCTTTTTTTCTTTAAAATCTAGTTCTCATTCATGTATCTTTTAACATGTTTTACAAATAAAAAGTCAGTGTCATGATGGTCTTTTTAAATAACTTTATCTGTCCTGATTTTAATATTATTAACTTTTGTATTACCACATATCATTTGCACCAGTGTTTTGAGTCTTTAATCTCACATTAAAAAATTAAATAATAATCCATATACAGATCATAAAAACAGTGACCATGGTACTTAAATTCTTAACTAGAGAAGTACATGTATATGTAGGAAACTATAAGTATATAAACATCTATAATAATGCAAAAATAATAAACAATTTAAAGTCTTGTTACATTTTTACATATATATGTGCCTATTCAATCATATTATCTAAAGTATGGATAATTCCAGTCATAATTGTTTTGATCTGATATCCAACTACCTTGAGTGTTTCTATTTCTCTTAATATTAAGTGCTTTATATAATGCATATTTGAGGTTTGTGACAAACACTTTGGTTCCTTCAAAGTTGAGGTGTACCTTGTCAAAATTTAGAAATCTATAGTTTGCATTGCCTCTGTACCCCAAGGAAGAATTATCACAAAGGTGTATGTACTTTTTATGCATGAATATGTGCTGCAAGATTATATTGCATTCTTGTATTTTTTGGTTCAAGATATAAGAGTCTCCTCGACATATTCCCAATGAGACTACTATAGAAGCAGATGGCCATTTTATATGTATGCTATCAACTAGTGAAGCGAATTCTCCACAGGCGTTCTCCATGTTTTCTTTGTTTCTTACATCATTTGTGAAGAGGTGCAAGGCTATACAATCAAATACCTCAGTACAAGATTTAATATATGATTTGGTTTTTTCAATTGTGTAACATAACTGCTTTCTTACTGAGTAGCCTCTAATAAACTCATTTGTTCTAATTGGTCTTAGGTGAGAGTTTCCTAACAATAAAATCTTTTTTTGTGTGTTTTGTTTGTTGATGCTACCTCTTTTATTGGTTTGTTTATCTATACTCTGCCTTGTGTGATCAGGGTTTTTTGTTGTTTGACTACTTTGGCCTGAAATTCTGTTTTGTGTGTTGCCCTTTGGTGAATTACCTACAGAATTTTTATTTTGTGTGTTGCCCTTTGGCGAATTTACTACTGGTGTAAATGTATCATTGTGCTCATTTTTTTCATTAAAATTGGTACAAAGATTTTCATCACTATTACATATTTTATCCGATACCTTTTTAACATCAATATTTGTACATAATTTTTCGTTTTCTAACAATTCAAATTTGTTTTGAACTTTGCATGCATAGATTGGTTTAGTTGTATTTTCTGATAACGCGTGCATGGTATCATTTATATCTTCAAGCTTGCTCTGATGTTCTTCAGATGACGTTTTGATTTGATTGCCTAATTTTTGAACTTGTTGTACGACTCCGTCCATTTTCTTCCTATCTTTTGGTAAGTCTTGTGTTGCATTCTTAATTATAGGGATCATCATACAGCTTTTTTCTACTAGCTCGTAGAGTGATGGCTTTTGTAGTGAATTAAGTACTTTAATGTCTTTTTGAATTTGATCTAGCTTCACAGAAGTTTGTTTTACTTTTTTACCCATTTCTAATAATGAAGCATCACTTTGTGCTCTTTCTTCATTTGAGTGACTTAACATTGTTATGATTGTTGCAAGTTTTTCTTTTAGAATTTGCTCTATGTTGTTTACTTTCTCTATGGTTGCTGTCAAGTCACTTTCACGATTAGGTAAGTCTCTATTTAATGTATTGATTGATGTTACTAATGATTCTTGAAATCTGCTAGCTACACTGTCTAGATATGAACCATCCGGTTGATTGTCAATGGATGTCTGACATGAAGCGTTGGTGGTCGATGTATTTTTGTTGTTTTCCAACTTTTGAATAAAATCTTCAGGTATAACAACACATTTTCGGCACGTGTATTTTCTTTGTGTTGAGCTTAAAGTAAAAAGGATATAAGGTGGTAAGTTTGTACATGAGTAATGAGTCCAATTGTTACAAGAATTACAGGTTATCATGCTCGAGTTGTCTTGGGTATGGCATATACAGCATGTCTTGGCAAGCTGAAATACTCTTTTAAGCTCGGTTTGCTGTGACTGAAGGTCATCATGCTGTTTTAGTGGAGCTGTGTTATTGTTATTGTCAGTGTTGATTGAGATAACGGTGTTATCGAGGTCATCCTGACATTCCAGTTCTGATATGTTGGAATCTGTGTCAGAATCTATAAGCTCAGATGTTGAATTACTCGTTATAACAGAGTTAATATTATGATTTCTTGAATTTTCTGATTGATCATTTACGATTTCTGTTGACAATGATGTATCACAATTACAGAATGTATGTTGGTATTCTTTGACATTTTTCCTTTTCCCAAGGTCGTCATACACTGGTGTTGTTGTGCATTTGAAGGAGTAAGGTGACAGGAAGTCAAGGGCACTATTGATGTCAGGGAAGCCTTTATATATTTGTCCCTGGAATTTATCTACACTTCTACTACACAGGCTCCAGGAGGTGAAAATGCCCGTAGTATGGCCTTTGGCAACAGCGTAAAAGTTTTTTCTCACTCGACTAGATTTTTTTATATCTGAATTCGCCATTTTATATTACAGTGGACAGGACCACGAATCACGATACAACAAAGTTTATGGTGTCATATATAACACCTGTTATGATTGGATAAAGCTTTTCCGCCATTAACACTCGAGGAACCCTGGTTGTGGCAGGGTTCCTAGAGATCGACTCGATATCCCGGATGTTATGACGTCAATCCAATCAAATTTGAATGTAAACATATTCAGAGTAGGGGCCTTGTACTTCCGGTAATCTAGAGACCTTACTCTTCAAAATTATTTACCGTTCATATGGAACTCTAGTCAGAACTCTAGTTCCATCCGAACTTGGCCTTGTTTGTTAGCTTTTCGGTCATGAATGTTTGTCTCTAATATTTAATTTACTGTGCATTTGTATTCAGATATCGCAGATCAAATTTATTCGTTCATTGTGTAATCATACGTTTTTTGATTGAGTTAAGTCTGCCAATTGATATTTTATCGTACCCATCTGACGGAACATAAATACAATTAGTTTGCCGTCTACAAAAATCATCAAAAACAAATTTGTATTTAAGGAAGGACCGTAATATTATTTGAATAATTTAATTCAAATTTCCATTTTAAACTGTAGAAAACCATTTAAAAACGTTGATGACGTCACGGTTACATGACTAAATCATGTATATGGGCTCATAACATAAACGTCAGCCAATCAGAAAACGCGTTACATCCAAAATTAAATTATTGTCTGATGAAAGAAAATACACGTTTAAGTTCCCTGGACAGTTCATAATATCACATAGACACGTACATACCTTCAAATTGCCGGGTTTTTTTTCCAAATCATGACTGATCATACAATCAAAACATCTGAAATCGCTTCTAGAATACAGTCAGTTCTAGACTGATCGTTCAGTAATATATTTTAGGATCCTCATGAAAAACATTTTTTTGGGTGGAAATAAAAATATTCTTCTCAAATACGAAAAGAATATTGAAACATTACATATTTAACTGTACACTGATGCAAATATTTGCAATGAAGATTATTTGCTTTGTACTACGAGAGCAAAATTGTCCATCGATTTCACTTTTTTCTATCAAGTTGGTGTGATGCACACGCATATTTTATATTCTAATGCATGTTTTTGTTACAGTTACCCATATTTATGATGCTATACATACCTTGAAGATGTTCAAAGCACTTTATAGATAGGAGTAAACAAATGTTGAGAAAAGTCACCGTAGGCAAAACCGTCCTGTTGGCCAGTTGGAAATCATCGCTTCGAAATCGCGACTTCCGGATAGCGTACAGAATAGTATCCACACTGTGCTTGTGGTGTCAGAGAGCCACACTATCAACCAAAATGTGTACCCCTGAAATAGAAGTACTTTCACATATTAAATCAAAAGATAAAGAAGTACACAACTTATTTCTAAGAAAAAAATGTTTTTAACGTTTACAAGCATTTGTATGCACATGTACTTAGAAGAAAAAAGCGTATTGTCAAATTGTTTAATCCCTGTTAATATGTGATATGTTGTAGCTAGCAAAGACAGGTATAATAAGAAGGAGATATCTTATAACTGTCAACAGCAATGGATTAACAATTAATTAGATTATGAAAACATGTATAAGCTCTTATACAATTTCTTTAAACTTGAAACTGTTATAAGAAATACCTTTGGGTGTTTAGCTTTAAGTCTCTTCTCAATTCGATTGCATTTTGTGGCGTATCTTCTATCGATTTGTCTTTATTGCAGCTACAAGATGCCGGTGTTCTTTTTTTATAATAATCCTGGTACCTTTGAACACGACTTGCAGAGACTGGGTCTTGAAAATGACAATTTTGTTATCTGATCGGACATTCTTCTTTTCAAAATGCCCATCTTTGTAGAGAGCCTGGCATTTTTCGGACAATCTGTATATGACCTGCTTCACTTCTGTGTAAGCAGACAGATTTACCATATCGAATAGAGGAAATAAGGAATAAATTTGTTAACTTGAAAAAAAAGTTTATGTGTAATGTTGTTGCACGTAAACTAATACTTTAAAAGGTATCGGACATTCCATACGATAACATAAATATGAAAGCGGCATTAGTTTAAACATAATATGAATCTGCCCGATAATGTTGCTATCTCTCTTAAATAAGACTATCTATTCCTAAGATTACAGAATGATTATGAGTGGTATTTGTAAAAACGAATGACATTTGAGGACGATTGTTGCTTACTTTATTTTGGCATATGATAACAAGTTTTCGTACATAAGTGTCATTGAATTGTATCCATCAATCATTATTAATCTCTTATTAAAGTGATAAAAATGGAAATATTTTAATATTATTCTTTCTGACTTTATGATGTTAGATAATAATTCAATTTTGTGACTTAGAAAACTTTAGGTTGCCTACATCAACAGTGGTAATTTTAAGAACAATAATAATTTTATGCCTAGAATTCAGAATTTTGAGTCTTAATTTTTTTTTTGAAATCTAGGGGGGGAGGTGGGGAGTGGTAGAAAATATTTAACTTGTATAACAGTTCAATAAATTCACCAGCATCATATTTCTTTAAGATAAATTTTCAAAAATCGACCAAATTATTGCCTTTTTTAACCAAATAACGTACTTTCAAGTAAATTCTTGCCCACCCATCGTGTAATCACCAACATCTAGTCATTTACATCCTTAATAAAATTATATACAAACATATAACAATTACTTTTATATTCTAAATTTTTTTAAGTTATAAAACTTACTTGCTAGTTTGCATAGGAGATTCAATGCTTCCAGTTTTAGCTTCCAATTTAAAATTGGAATCTTCAACTGTCAAAATTTTACAGCCGACTTTTGACGAACATTTTTTTCGGGTCAGCTTTTGATCAGCATCGAATATCAAAACTGTACCACAACAATTATCATCACAATGATGATCTAAAAATCAAAATAAATAAAATAACCAGATGCTCCGCAGGGCGTAGCTTTATACGACCGCAGAGGTTGAACCCTGAACGGTTGGGGCAAGTATGGACACAACATTCAAGCTGGATTCAGCTCTAAATTTGGATTGTGATTAAATAGTTGACACAGCATAGGTTTCTGACACAGAATGAATGTGTTCTAATGAACTTAAAATTTTTGTTTTCTCTTAGAGCAATTCACTATGCTGTTGAATATTAATCCTCTCAAAACTAGAATGTGTCCTCAGTACACGAATGCCCCACTCGCACTATCATTTTCCATGTTCAGTGGACCGTGAAATTGGGGTAAAAACTCTAATTTGGCATTAAAATTAGAAAGATCATATCATAGGGGACATGTGTACTAAGTTTGAAGTCGATTGGACTTAAACTTCATCAAAAACTACCTTGACCAAAAACTTTAACCTGAAGCGGGACAGACGGACGGACGAACAGACGGACGAACGAACAGACAGACGGACGGATAGACGGACGCACAGACCAAATAACATAATGCCCCTCTACTATCGTAGGTGGGGCATAAAAATGTTTGAAGAAATTTTCTTTTTTATTTATGAAATTTCAAATGAGAAAAATTGAACCCATTTTTTTTAATCACATCCCCCTTTCCCTTATTCCAAAACTAATCTCAATTAAAATTTCTAATGGAGTTTGCAACAATAACTACTCATTTAAATACATCATAAAATATTAAGATGTAAAAAAAACTGCTTATCACTGAATGTTATTTATTATAATTTATCAGTTGGTAGTAAAAAGTGAATATACATTGTATATTGTATATAACAAAGATTTAAGTTGATTCTGGACAAAGAAAGATAACTCCAATTAAAAAAAAATCTTGCTATTGCACAATATTTTGCAATTAGATATTTCTTGCTTACTATTCTGGACAAAGAAAGATAACTCTAATTAAAAAAAAATTTGCTATTTCACAATATTGTGCAATTAGATATTTCTTGCCATTGCGCAATACTGCAATTGAAAAGACTTGCTATTGCACAATACTTAATATAATAATTTTAGATCCTGATTTGGACCAACTTGAAAACTGTGCCCATAATTAAAAAACTAAGTACATTTTTGGATTCAGCATATCAAAGAACCCCAAGATTTCAATTTTTGTTGAAATCAGACTAAGTTTAATTTTGGACCCTTTGGACTTTAGTGTAGACCAGTTTGAAAACAGGACCAAAAATGAAGAATCTACATACACAGTTAGATTTAGTATATCAAAGAACCCCATTTATTCAATTTTTGATGAAATCAAACAAAGTTTAATTTTGGACCCCGATTTGGACCAACTTGAAAACTGGGCCAATAATCAAGAATCTAAGTACATTTTTAGATTCAGCATATCAAAGAACCTAACTGATTCATTTTTTGTCAAAATCAAACTAAGTTTAATTTTGGACCCTTTGGACCCTAATGTAGACCAATTTGAAAACGGGACCAAAAGTTAAGAATCTACATACACAGTCATGACAGTTAGATTCGGCATATCAAAGAACCCCAATTATTCAATTTTGATGAAATCAAACAAAGTTTAATTTTGGACCCTTTGGGCCCCTTTTTCTGTTGGGACCAAAACTCCCAAAATCAATACCAACCTTCCTTTTATGGTCATAAACCTTGTGTTTAAATTTCATAGATTTCTATTTACTTATACTAACGTTATGGTGCGAAAACCAAGAAAAATGCTTATTTGGGTCCTTTTTTGGCCCCTAATTCCTAAACTGTTGAAACCTAAACTCCCAAAATCAATCCCAACCGTTCTTTTGTGGTCATAAACCTTGTGTCAAAATTTCATAGATTTCTATTAACTTAAACTAAAGTTATAGTGCGAAAACCAAGAAAATGCTTATTTGGGCCCTTTTTGGCCCCTAATTCCTAAAATGTTGGGACCAAAACTCCCAAAATCAATACCAACCTTCCTTTTGTGGTCATAAACCTTGTGTTAAAATTTCATAGATTTCCATTCACTTTTACTAAAGTTAGAGTGCGAAAACTAAAAGTATTCGGACGCCGGACGACGACGACGACGACGACGCCGACGCCAACGTGATAGCAATATACGACGAAAATTTTTTCAAATTTTGCGGTCGTATAAAAAAGCATGCACTATTGTAATAACTTTCCCAATGTATCCGAGAATAAAACATTTTGTCAACTATAGACGACATAAATAACAAAACTATCGATTGAAAATTACTCTCTCGGATAAAAGCCATAAAAAGTACAAGGATACCTCACTCGCACTATCAATTTCCATTTTACTTTTATGAGTGTTCTTAACTGCTACTTCAGCATCACATGTATTAACATCTTCTTCTTTACTTTAATGAGTGTTCTTAACTGCTACTTCAGCATTACAAGTGTTCACATATGCTTCTTTACTTTTACGAGTGTTCTTAACTGTTACTTCAGCATCACATGTGTTCATATCTGCTCCATTTGTATCCAGTTTCTGTTTTCTTGATAGTGGTCTACAAAAAAAATTGATTTAATTTTAATATTATATGTCTATCTATAACTAGGATTGCTACTGATGCAGCATTATTGTTGCCTACAATGCAATTATATTACCTCTTATTCAGTTCAATCTGATTAGCATTACTAGTGGTACATGAACTTGGACCAGGTATGCTGAAAAAGAAGAATTAAATGTAAATATCAGTTAGTTTTCTTGATTGAATTGTTTTACATTGTCTTTTGTGGATAGTTGTCTCATTGGCAATCATACCACATCTTCTTTTTTATACCATCATGATCATATTAACTGTTTAATTATTGCATATCAACATGTTGAATGTCTTATACAGATAAAACCTAGTTTTGCACCTCTGAAATTATTTTTTGGGGAAAATTGACAAATTGCGGCTCTTGAACTGAATTGTACTGTGGGTATTGTTATGCGTTTACTTTTCTACATTGGCTAGCATGTTTACACCTGTCCCATGTCAGGGGCCTCTGGCCTTTGTTAGTCTTGAATTATTGGTGACCTTCTGCTGTTCTATGGTTGGGTTGTTGTCTCTTTGACATTCTCAATTTTATTGAAAGCAACATGTTGATCACACCTGTTGAATTAAATATATCATTATGAATTTTGGTATAATTACCTCTGTGTGATTTCAGCTGAGTTTCCCTTCTCAACTGAAATATCCTGTAGTCTTGTCAACTGTTCTTGAGCAATTTCCTTGGACTTTCCTTGAAGGAAGGAATATGTATATTTCTCTGGTGTCATTTTCATTGGTGAAATTATGCTTTCCGGCATAAAAGTTTTATACCTGCAGAAGACCTGAGGACGGCCATCAGTCAGTGCTGATCCTCTCACAAATTTGTTGAGCTTCCAATAACATCAGGATGATACCACTCCAGGATATAAAAGAAATTTACCTTTTATGACTGAAAAATATACTGGATATGACAATGCTTCAATCGATAATCCCAGGGGTGTGGAAATTTTAAGTTCAACCCATAGGACACGTTCATCCATGCAACGGGACAAGTATTTTTTTAAACAAGTTATAACATCTGAATTCAAGAGTCCTTCCTTCAACTATCTGACTAGTATACCATGGGTCAGTGTGGTTTTTCCGCGCTATATCTTTCATTTTTAAAATAATAGGCAAAGTCATTGATAGGGTTCTAAAAGAATTAAGGGTCAGTGTGGGTTTTCTACGCTAAACCCTTGTTGCTATATTCTTTGCTGAGAAATGTTGGAAGAGAGACAAATATCATGAAATACCAAGTCCAAGCTATACATATACCTAGAATTTATAGGACACGTTTATACAGACTTGCCAGATTAAAGCATAGGCAAAATGGATGCAACTATTGCCTTTTAGTGCAAGACACCCCTGGGATATATGACAACATAATTTACCGGATATGACACAACAATTTACTGGATTTGACACAGACAACAATTAATGGATATGACTTGACTCAATAATGTCACACTGACTATAAATCATTATAGTAATTATAATTATATCCCCTTTGAAAAGAAAAGTAAAGTTAGTCTTAATTTTAGGTATCCAGGTGATGGTTTAAATATCTGGTCATCTAAAATGTGTATAGGAAACAGTATCATAGTAGGTTGGCCATAGGGTTGGTCATTTATTATGATCTGTACCGTTTTGAAATAATTATGACAAGTGTTTTAGCTTCTCATCTAGGATTTGATAAATATTTTGCTAAATTTTTAGTTGTTCATAAATAAAAAATGGTAATGTCTACAATCATTGATAATATTTAAACATGTTAAATTTTTGTACACTTTTTGTGTACATTAAACATTCTTCATTCAAAGAGTAAGGTTTAAGAAATAAAAGATAGAAAAATTAATAAAATTATTCAAAGTACAAAAGTACATGTAGTTTAAATACCAGAAAATGTAAAAAGGGCTAACATTAAAATCATAATGACAGGCGTTATAACTACAATATCAACAAATTTCCATTTAAATTGCAATTAAAATTTTGTTTTGCTTCAAAGAAGGTGTACTGGTGCCAAGGAAGGTCAAATAAACAGTGGTTTCAAAGTAGAAGTAAAATAAACAGTGGTTTCAAAGAAGATGTAAATGGCATTTAAGGGTTTTCTTGCTGTGTAAAATTCTCCCCAGATTCATTTTTTGCCATTATTTAATCAGTCCAAAGCCAGCACCTTCAGGAAATTCTAAAATTAAATTAAACTGAAAAAGTGTATGATTTAGAAGCATTTAATATGTGAACAGTTTGGAAAAGCAGTAATAACTCCTTTAAAAACATTTATAAGCCTTTTTTAATCACTGCAACAGAATATACACCTGAATTAATAATTAATATTGATCAATATAATCATGTCCATTTTTGTTTGGAAAATTTTGTCATAAATTGAAAAGTTCATTCATATAAAAAATCGGAAAACTCAACTTTAATATTCTTAATTTATAAAACTTGTCATTACACAGCAAATTTTTTTCTGTAATTATTAATTTCTCCTATTGGACTGAAATTTTGCAATGCGGTGGTGGGTGGGTAATGCAGCCAAGATTGTTTAACATCTTGCCAGTCACAAGCCTGGAAGGAAGGTCACATACAAATTATTTAAAAACAAAGCTCTTGAAATAATTCATGTACATGATGCATGTGATGTATGTCTAGACATTTTGTTTTTAAAATAACTTCAATCGATCATTAAGTGACCTTCAAAATGCAGAGTGAACCACCATAAAAAGTTATAAACAAGTTTTGACATCGTTTGCATCTCACAACTTTACGAAAGAAATGTCTATTCAGTTGTCGCCAAAATTTGTTAAAGTAAATGTGTATTCAGTTGTTGCCAAAATTTTTTAATTGTCAAGATCAAACAGTAACTCATTGCACAATAAAGTAGTGGTACCATGCGTACCACAAGTATAATGTGTAATGTACATTTTTTAAGTGGCGTAACATTTATATTTTCCTATTTGAGTAGTTCATTGTGGAGTTCACTTTGTGACCTGTGTTAAGACAAGGTTAGATTTTTTTCCAAATATAACAATTATTTAAAAGATTAAAAGAAGAAACGAAAGGCTTTAAGTGCTGAATATTAATTGCAGGATATATACACATAAAAAAGATGTGGTATGATTGCACATGATAAGTCAAAGTACGGCCTTTAACATAGAGCAAAGCATAGACTAGTTAACTATTAAAGGCCCCAAAATTACTATTGTGAAAAATTTTAATTCTCCCCAGCTACGTGTATTTCCTATAGCATACTGGTAAAAATTGAAATTTGAAATAACATCATGTGTCTACAAATCTATAACATCATATCCTCAACACAATACATGTATAATGTAAGAATATCAATTCAGATAGCATCATATTCAGAAATATAGCATTACATTACTATATGATGCTTAAAGGTTTGTATTTTCCAACATATACAGTCTACAGAGAACAGTTATCAGGCCCGTAGCAAGATTTTCAAGAGGGGGTTCGTTGGACTCAAAAACTTGACTTTAACAGTCACAATTCAAACCAAACATTGACTTTAACAGTGCTTATTTGTTTTCGTTTTCAAGGGGGGGGGGGGTTGTCCGAGCCCCCTGGCTAAGGGTATGGTTATCAATAGGTTTTGGGAGTGCAAGTTTTTGAGAAGCATTTGAAAAGGTATAAAACTTGTTGTTTGTAAACATTTTTAATTCATTCGGAATGCATGGTTAAATATGACTGCCTGAATAAGTATTTTAGTGACGATACTATTTTCTAGAGTTCTAGTAGATTTTATCTAACAGCTAACTGTCTATGAGTCTGGATGGAGGAACATCAATTCTGTATTATTCCAATTTTCTCTTATTTTAATTCATTTGGAATGCATGGTTAAATATGACTGCCTTAATAAGTATTTTAGTGACGATACTATTTTCTAGAGTTCTAGTAGATTTTATCTAACAGCTAACTGTCTATGAGTCTGGATGGAGGAACATCAATTTTCATAATTTGGGGCCCACTGACTGCTTAAAACGGGCCTGTACCTGTCACGCTTCAGGGATTCCCTAAATAAGCCACCAAAAAATTTCCTCAAAAAGGGGGGGGCTTATTTCGCCACAGAGGACAGTATTTCTTATGCTTGATATTTTTGCACAGCAGGGTTCCTTCAACATGTTTTAAAGGGGATTTTAATTAACAAAATAGTTTTTGTTTAAACACTTTGTCTCTCAAGAAGGATTATGCATTTTTAATGATGGATCTATACGTATCTTCATCCTGGAAACGGGTCTTATTCTTCTATTGATATCACTATATGCGATCCCTCTCTGCTCCTGGATTATTCATGGCGTGTTCATGATGATCTATGTGGAAGTGATCACTTTCCAATAGTACTTGAACATTTTTTTAATTCTGCCCAACAGAGAGTACCACGTTGGAGTGGCCGAGTGTTACCTTTCCTCGCGCCGGACATAGAGCAAGCCGATTAGGTGCCACGATATCTCATTAGCATGAATTCGAATCCCGGCCAGGGAAGAACAAAAATTTGCAAATTTACAGACTGTTGTATGTAAATTTTAAAGTGTAAGTATACGATGTGTATTTGTGATCACTGATGTATGTATGCACAGGTTTTGCTGCTGAATCCCAAGTTATTAACACGTCACGTATAGTATAGTATATAAGCATATTGATATGTCTGTTGCTCACCAAATTTTGTCATCACTGTCATAGACATCTTATCCGGAAATAATACAAAAAGAAACACTGTTCAACGGTAGTGAAAGAGAGATATGTATGCTTAGATAAATTCATATAAATCTTATTATGTTGGAACATTTATAGCCGACTATACAAGAGTTGTCTCATTGGTAATTACACCACATCTTTTTTATGTATACAGTATGGGTTTTGCTCATTGTTTGCGATGACATATAGTAGTAAATAATGCATCCACGTCATTTGGGCTTTAGTGGACAATTGTGTTATTGACAATTTAACACAGTATCATTGTTTTTATAACAAATTTAGAAATGTTAAAAAACAGTTGACAGAAAAACATGTCTACCCTACAGGAATTAAAAAGAAATTCAAAACTCAAAACAAAATCTACGTAACAATTTATGAAATTAAGCCCCGGTTTAGGGAGAATTTCTTTTCACCACTCAATTCAACCTGAACAGTAAATAGGTTCCAAACCAAACCGAAGTCAAACAGCAATTTATCGTCTACGATTTACAAAGAAAAAGCAGGTGCGTTGATGTAGGACATATTCAGAATTTATTAAATCATGAAGAATAATGCTGGAAAAGGTCATCCCTCCGCTAACTTCCTTTTGACACTGTTTAGATCTTTTCTCAGTGTCTTCTCATCTTTGGTTTCCCCGCGTCTAAGATCCCGTATCAGTGACAACATTATCATTTGAAAAGCTTTGGTTGAATGTTTCATGAGTAAATGCAACATGACTGGAGACACAATTTTTCCCTTATTTTCAAGAACCATAACTCCTGAACAGAAAAAGTGAAAATCGACATTATTGAACTTGACCTCACTTTTGTCGTCATTAATAACATATTTAAACTTGAAAGCTTTGGTTGAAGGGACGTCGGCAGTTGATAAGATAGTGAAAAAATAGAGGCAATTAAACCTCCTCCAGATTTTGATTGGATTTTGACAACAGAGACCATATAAAAAAAAATCATTCTTGAAGAAAGACACTAGTGAACATCGTTTCGAAAACAACTTTACCATTAAGCCTGAAGGACCAGTATGGAATAAATTGTACAAAATGAATGGTATTTGTCTAACAAAATGCTTTAATGCAGTTTCAGTTTACAATGAAATGTATGACCCCAAATCTGCATGGCTTCAGCATTACGCCTACAGTTGTTACAGACCAGATGATTCCTGGATGGATGGGAAATAGTATAAACCGATATGAGATTCAACCAATTGTGGACATAAGCAAGTTACCAGAGCATAAGAATTTGCCTTATCTGGAAGCAAAAAAGCTTGTGCAATATTTTTTAGAAAATAAGGTGGAACTTCCAGACTTCCTAAGAGTTCCAGATTTTTATCGTCCATCAAAAAATATCGAATAATTAAGGAAAAACAACGAGTCAGTATTCTCAAATAAAAGAGATTTCACCAATGTTCAGAATTTAATTGGTGTCAGCGGTGATGAAATTAGGACATACATTAGGAAAAGGGAAGATAAAAAGGAGGATTCAGTGAAAAAGACTGAAATTAAGAATCTCACATCGTTTGTTTGGAAAGCTGACAGTTATAGAACTTAAAAAAATACTTGAAATGTTTAATGTTTTATTTACACGACAACAGAACATGATATTCTTAAATTAGTAGACAAGGAGCTAGAAAACAGAAATCTAAAAGAATACGACTTATTTGAATAAATTTGTTTAACACACTATCCAACATTATTTAACATCTGACAGCAGAAGATGAGGTTTCATGGGTTTATTTACATGGTTTTACAATACACATGTTAACCAGATAAAAAAGGAAATTGTTTTATTGCTGTTTTTCATCTTGATGGCTTTAAAAAAACCTGTTAAAACCAAAACTTTAATTGTCAACATATAACCTCCTACACACAAAGTTTGAATGTATAAAGTAATCACCCAGTGCTGTTTGTGAATGTAAGCTTTTAAGTACCATTCTTTAACCACATGTGATCAATGAAACTTTGCATTTGTCTTTTACCACCTGCAGATGTGCATCTGGCAAACTAATCATGGTTCAATGCATCCAAGGGGAGATTACTTATACTGTGCAAACCCAACTCCATATGAGACTTGCAACTGAATTTATACAAATGTTGAACAATATGACAAGTGCCACATGTTGGGTAGGATCTTACCCTTCCAGAGCACCTGAGATAACAATGTTTCTTGGGGTACATGTTGCTCTGTTTCCGTTTTCTAGTTGTGTTATATGTATAAAAAAAATACTCGTACTATAGATATTGGATATTATCATTACGTGAAAGACATAAACTACTATAAGCAAGTAAGAAAGGACAAGTCTGGTGGTCCTTAAGTTATTGAGCCAGCTAAATGTGCAACACTGAAATAAGTCCAAAGTATTGTCACAAATTTATATTTCCCTAATGGAAACTCTATAAGGGGTCCATTATCCAATTTCAATGTGAAATGAACAGATGTTAACTTCACAGACGTAAATGAATATGAAACTGTTGAAGCATATTATGACAGGGGGGAAATGCGCACTCTACACTTTAATTTCATCACTACAAATAAATTAGATGATGATTCTGAAGATTCAGTTTCGTCATGGTTTCCATAATCATGGAACAGTCAAAACAGCATTTTTCTAATAACATCATTGTTGGGCATGTGACGCAAGCTTTTATATTTTCTGGCACATGAAGTGAAATCATAAAAAATACGGGCAAAAAGAGGGTTAAACTTAATAAATTTTGATATTTCAAATTTCTTACCAGTCTTAAAAGAGGGACAAAAAATACCAAGGGGACAGTCAAACTCAAATCTAAAACAAACTGACAACGCCATGGCTAAAAATGAAAAAGACAAACAATAGTACACATGACACAACATAGAAAACTCAGGAATAAACAACACGAGCCCCACCAAAAACTAGGGGTGATCTCAGGTGCTCCTGAAGGGTAAGCAGATCCTGCTCCACATAAGGCACCCGTCGTGTTGCTTGTGATAACAAATCCGGTAAATAGTCTAATTCGGTAGGTCACATTCATGAAAGAGAAGGGGATTGTAGTTACGACGTAAGGAACATATCCGATATAATTTGTGAAACGGTTATTCCATAACGGTCAACCAACTCGTGATGGCGTCCGTAAAATTTACGAAGGGATGATTTCAACTTCACCATTTGGAACTTACTGTTATGAACGGTCTACTTGTTATCGAATTGATGGAGGGTACAAGGAATCACCTAATTCATCTGTGTGTCCAATGTGTAAGACATTTATGTTTGTTCTTATTATTGCTGGATGATTGCTAAGGGACCAACAACCGTTTAGCATTGGTTAAACATAGTCAGTATCTTGCAAAGGCAACTCATTGACCCACTCTATATATTTTGTTAACATATTATATGAAAGTAAAAGTGGTTTGCTGTTCAATGCTTTGCATATCAGGATTGGACATTATGACAACAGTTCGAAATAATTTTCAATCCCTGTCTACAAATGAAACCAGATGCTCCAGAGGGCGCAGCTTTATACGACCGCACAGTTCGAACCCTGAACATTGGGGCAAGTATGGACACACCATTCAAGGTTGATCGAGCCTGCATTTGGATTGTGATTAAATATTTGACACAAAACAGGTTGCTGACACAGAATGAATGTGGTCTAAGAACTTAAACTTAAAAACTTTAAATTTCAAATTGGACATTACCTATGATGGTCCAATATCCAAAATCTAAATACATAGTTAGATTCAGCATATCAAAGAACTCCAAGAATTCAATTTTCGATGAAATCAAATAAAGTTCAATTTTGGACCAATATGATAACCGGGCCCAAATATCAAACATCTGTATACATGGTTAGATTCAATTTTTGTTGAAATCAAACAAAGTTAAATTTTGGACCCCAATTTGGACCAACTTGAAAACGGGGCCTATAATCAGAAATCTAAATACGTTTAGATTTAGCAAACGGTTGATCTGCAATCAACATAAATGATCATATAGATATACTACGAATATGTCAAGACAAAGAAGTTCTAGGTAGAAAGCTGGACATCATTGATGATTCAGATGTTCTGACTGGAGGAACGAATAATATAATGGTATATAGTAATAATATATTAAAGTCCGCAATGACATAGACATGCCAAATTAGGGTCGGTCAGCGAAATGAGTATGAAAAGCCCCTGGGTCGGTATGTATGGACTTTTTTTTTAATGAAAATGTAACAGATATGATATAGATAACAGAAGGAGGATAAAAAAAAAGGGACATGTATGTATGTCGAGGACCTGGGCTTGGTTTTGGGAACATGGGGGAGGGGCAGAGAAAGGAGAGAAAATAAGAGAAGAAGGAAGGAACAGCAACCCCACTATCCGCAGGCCCTCGTGTACCATAGTATGGTGACGGATTGACGTTTTACTGCCGGTCGGGAGAAGACAAAGTGACCATAATTCTATTCCCCAGTCACCCTTTAGAACAATAAATGGAATTTGATGCAACTGTTATAAGAAGGAGATGTTTAGCTAGATATATAAAATTACTCTTTACTGAATTTTATTAAACACGAAACACGAAACATTGAACAGTCTAATCAAACCTAATGTATGTCTATGTGAATCAGTCAATTTGAACTAATAAAGGCAACAGTAGTATACTGCTGTTCGAACTAAGTGAATATAATTTAATTTTTTCATCTATCGTTTACCTGTATTAGGCCCCTTAGCTTGATCACACATGTTCATTGGTCAAGTGTTATATTTCCCCACGTGTTAGTCGGTTTTTGCAATGTTGGTTTCATTTAACAGGTTAGGAACTCTTGATTTCCTGACGTCAGTATATATTAGCATAGTTATTTCCGAAATGAAAGGTAAACATGGCCTTGAAAAACTGACCAATCGGTTCAATGAATTAGAATGCAGTGCGGGTTTTTACGAGTTTACTACAAATTAAAAACACGTGGTCGTAGTAGGAAAACTGTCAACTTATACATGTACAGGACTCAAACATTGACCAGAAAGATATTTTTGTTCAACAAATGTATTAAATGTTAAATGTACATGTCTAACTTAATCTTCCATTTGCATATTTAGATTAAAAATTAAAGATTATTAATTTCAATTATTTGGTGAAAATTTCTCTCTTTTGTGAAAGATTTGAAAAAAATTGAAACTTTTGATATTTTAAAACTTTGATTAAAATTCCAAAATCTAAAATCTATAAAAACTTTTTAAAACTTTGCATTTATAAGTGTTACATACGGTAGCATTAAAGGTTCATCTTCAAAATATTTTAGTTAAAAAAAACATGGTGTTTAATGCTCTTCTTTTATTTTTACGCATTAAAATTCACAAACTTCATTTTTTGTCAAAGTTTTTACAATATCAATTTTTAAACATTAAAACAGAATAATTATATCAGTATAACCTTTTGCATTGATAATTTTAACACATGAAATATTTTCTTCGCAACGCTTTATTCTTGTTACATGTATTTCCTATAACCTGTATCTAATACATACTTGCTTCAATAATGGTTACAAATATAATTTAATGCTCGAAATAAGAAAACTACAAAGGCAGCTTTTGTGCTAATGATAAAACAAGAGAATTATCTAAATCTCAAAGAAAAATTGACAGAAAATAGAAAAGGGTGTAACAAAAATTGTGTTATAAAATATGCATTATGCAAATACGTGCACTTAAATATCACAGAGCTGTTAATTGTCACTCAACTAAATGAACCTTGATTAAAAAAAATAAAAAAAATGAAAAGTTACTGTTTTTATTATTCTATTATTCTGATTTATCTTATTTAGGCTATATATTTGGTCGTATCTGGAACATATCATATAAGTATCATTTTTTCCACAACTTTGGAAATTACTTGTTTATTTACAAATCTGATTTACACGCATATATAAACTTGATTGACAGCATATATCATTTGAATAACAATAAGTTAAAGAGTTCCTCACTTTCCTCGTGAATTTCATACACCTTGCTTTTACAATGTAGACGTGGCAGAAATATTCTTTTGTTTCGGTAGGTATATAAGCCTTACTTTTTAACCATCCTTTCGAGTTCAACGACGGTATGCCAGGTGGAAAACAGCAGCCCAAAATGACAAGTACAAAAAGGTTAGTAATTTTCAATGTGAAGATAAAGCTTAAGACTATTTGAATTTTTGAACTGTTTTAAAACTCGAAATTATTTAATTGGCAATACTGATATATTTAAAGTAACATTTTATACTTCTTAAATCAAAGTCTGTGGTCCTATTTAAACTGAAGTTTTCCACGACACCTTATAAGTCATAAACTATCTCTTTTTAACATTTAATTGTGTCGTGTTTCACTGAGGCCCATTCAATTTTAGTTTTAGGAATTTTTTTTTTTTAATTTTTATGTCTTATGTATAAATATTACTTTAAACACATTATAATGTAACGGGTGATGGCGTAATGGTTAGGCTGTTGCTCTACCACCATACACAATTTTGTAAATGCGTGTTCCAACCTCGCCTAACCTTAATTTTTTTTTGCTTCTTTAATCCATGCTTACGTCTTCAGTCTATCCAAAATAGTTGAAATTAATCTATTTTAAGTCATAAACTATATCTTTTTAACATTTAATTGTGTCGTGTTTCACTGAGGCCCATTCAATTTTAGTTTTAGGAAATTTTTTATTTTTTATTTTTATATGTCTTATGTATAAATATTACTTTAAACACATTATAATGTATCGGGTGATGGCGTAATGGTTAGGCTGTTGCTCTACCACTATACACAATTTGTAAATGCGTGTTCCAATCTCGCCAAACGAAAATTTTTAGTCTAATGTATAAATATTACCTTAAACTTTTATATACACCTGAGTTGATGGCGTCATGGTTGGCTGTTGCTCTCCCAATGCACGCAGAATAGAAATGCGTGTTCCAACCTCGCTAATTTAATAATATTTTTTGCTTCTTTAATTTATCTTCAATTTATGTGAAATAAGTTGAAATTAATCTATTTCAAGTCATAAACTATTTCTTTTAACATTTAATTGTGTCTTGTTTGACAGAGTCCCATTCTATTTTAAAAAGTTTTAGGAAAACTTTATTTTATTTCAGAGTGTCAAAGCCTATATATTAGAAGACGTTATATCATTCCCAGTGAGAAGTAAATTCTCCCCTGAAGGGAAATCTCTTAAATACACCGTTTGGGGAATAGTGGACAACAAACTATGTCAAATATCAACTTTTAAGGAAAAAAAGGCACAGCAGTTGAATAGGGATGAGCAGATAAAGTTCATAAAAATTCATCATGACGCAACATACGGCTACATGATTAGGCCGGACACAGTTGTAAGTTGTATAAAGAAATATTTAAAGTTGAAAGTCCCGAAGGACATGACGGGAATCTAGAATTCAAGTAAAAGTTGAAAAATTTCGAAAGAAACAAAACTTAGCTATTCTCTGCATAAAGGGGACATTAAATATTCGGTTTACGAAAGAAACAACCTATTCTTTGCATAAAGGGGACAAATATTCTGTTTAAGATGTCTTGCAAATTTCATGAACAACTTGCAATTACCTTTTAATTTTCGTCTTTGATATTATCTGTTAATATGTATTGTATATATATAAATCTAACATTGTTGGGTTGATGTTTAGACGAGTTGTGTATATATATATATATATATATATATATAAAGTGCCTAGACAATCAACCTTATATATATATATTCATTTTATAAAAAGTAAGGTCTACCCTTATATGCAATCAAAGAAATAATTTTTGAAGTCTTGCAGATTTTGAAGCAAAATAGGCAGACGATACTAGTAATATAAATTACCAAAGTCTATATGTAAAGTATAGGTATACATTTGAATTGCATAAATATCAATAATACATAAAATACATATATTACAAATATAACACAAACTATGTGACAGAATAGCAGAAGATGTTGTAATAATACATATACATTATTTTAGCATTTCGGTGTTCAAGTTAAAAGATCCAAATATGAATTTATCTAAATTGCACATCTCTTTTACATTGTTTGTACTTATTTGTTTGATAAACTAGTACAACATTAGTTTCAATATCCATGAAATAGTAACAAACTGCATCACGAATTCCTTATTTCAGATAATGAAAACAAGTAGTCCCCCAACAAAACTGAGGTGGGTTTGAGAGAAGAATTTTTTAACCCCCCAGTCTATACAATAGACCAAGCGGCAGCAATTTCCAACGGGGTCAGAATTTCGTTGGAGAAAGTTGGCATTACAAGTGTATGTATTAAAAGTCGATATGTCTTTACTCAAGTCGTAATATAAACCGACTATTTCAGAGTAATATCCACAGAAAGTAACATATTTTAATCATATTTAGCCAAATATGTTATAATACAAATAACATAGTAACCAACATACATGTACATATATTGTTCAATCCAGAGAAATGAGATTTTTGGGGTCTTCAACTTTATATTCTATCAGTTTTACAATAGTCTTCTTCTACGCAACATAACTTTTGTTTGAAACGCCTTCTGTGCAAAATAACATTTTAACCACCGCTTTGATTTTTCGTATCAATAATGCTATTTTTATTCTCTCGATAATTTCCCTGTGTTTTGAGTGTATATATGACAATTTTTGCTAGTAGTTACAAAATCAAATTCCAATCTTTCAAATGTTCGCTGTGATATGAAGTGATAACGACCCTTTTTGTTTCAATGTTGTACAATTTTTTTCTAAATCAAGAAACTATAAAAAGTATATACATTTATTTTCATCTGATACTATAATAACCTTTTACAATTGAATGGAGATGGACAGTTGATTCCAACTAAGTTAACTTAAATATTCATGAATTGTAGATAGGGGAAATACAGATAGCCAATGGTTCTCAAAGGCGAGAAATGATCCTAAAGTATAATGGCCGTACAGCCAAGTTAACGGCCTGGAATGGACTAGCAGGTAGTGTTGGTGGCTGCCATCTCCAGGCCGGAAAGATCTACCGGATAAAAAGTGTCGTCCCCACCAATGACTTTCAAGCTTGTAGATGCTATAACGCATCTCCGTCAACAACCTTTGAGGTATTTCGTATACTTATTCGTTTTCATCTTTTTTCATTAAGTTTTATCCTTTGATCAAACGAAGAACGACAATGAACGTTATACTAAACTCTAAATAAAAAAAAAATAAAATCATTAAAAACACATTCAAAACTTGTAACGGCAAAAGGCTCCTAACTTTGGACATACGCAATAATACGGCGGTGTTGAACATGTTTGATGATATGATGGACGATTTTAACGACCTTGCATGGTTATATACAGCCCTCGCACGATCTACACCCTCCCCATATACCTCTGTATTATATATAATATATATTGAGGGTAAATTATATAGCTTTCCAAATACCGTTTCGATTCCTAACATCACTGAAGAGACATTTATTGTCGAAATCCGGATCTGGTGTACAAAAAGTATATTGACACTTTGTTTGTGGCATAACATCTTAGCCACCAGTTCATTGTTTTCTGTTTAGTATTGAATTTATATTAAGATCCATTTTGTTACATCTTGTGATCAATTTTTTTTTGGTAATTGGCAGTCAGCAGGGTTAAAGAACATCAGTTGTTCGACCTGTTAGTCAAATGCGTTTGGTTTAAATATACTTTTTCCCTTTTTTTCATCTTTTTGGAAAATGTTGTTTGTGCTGTATTTAGACCCTTCTACAACGAAATTTGTTTTACATGCACGCGTACAAAAATTGCGGTTTTTATCGGTTTGAACGTAGTTTTCAATTTAGACTTGTATATATATGATGGATGTATTCAAAAGATTGATTCAAGGAATTGGATCTTTTTTTAAATATGATTTAGTATTTAGTAAAGCAGAAATTAATTTGTATTGCAGTTATTGGAAGACAGGGAAGATGATACTGGGATCATTGACGGGATCGTAGAGTCGGTTTCGTTTGAAAGGTACGTTTTCCCTGGCGGCACGTCATTTTATTTTATTGCTATCGTGAAGAAAGATTTGGTTTTGTACATAGAGAAAAAAACAACAGCAAAGCCCAATTTAATAGCTTAACGTATCGCACGACACTTGTGCCGACCCTTTTAAGAATTTTTGAATTGCTTGATCGTTTGATTGGTTTTAATTTCATTTGTAGCTAAATTTCTTTGATAATTTGAGTTTTTAAAGCTTGCATCTAGTACAAAACAATTGTGCTTACAATTTAATAAATTAATCATTTTTTTTTTCTGGAATGGTTCAAGTTTCCAAACTGAATTTCCCCTAGAACATTTCATTTAGTACTAATTTTCATGGTAGTAACAATATCTTTCGCATTGCCAAGCATAAAATATAAGTGTGTAATTTAATGAATTCGAGTTAAGCGAAAGTTTTTTAAAAAACAATTTTTCGGAAACACTAGAGAAAAGAGGGACGAAAGATACCAAAGGGACTGTCAAACTCATAAATCTAAAACAGACAACGCCATGGCTAAAAATGAAAAAGACAAACAAACAACAGCACACACGACACAACATAGAAAACTAAAGAATAAACAACACGAACCCCATGAAACTATAATGGTTTTTTTTTAGATTTTAAGATAAATTCCAGAAAAAAATGTATGGGGGGGAGGGGGGGGGGGGGTTGGAAGGCACATTGTATTAATAATACATGGGTGATGGGTATCAGAGCAACTTTTCACACTATAATGCACTATAATTCTCAATTACAATTGTCTGGGTGGCGGGTGCTGACAAAAACTGCCTTCCAACAGCACTCTCTTTACACGAGCCATCGGATTTAACGTCCCCCTTCTGACCGGACGTGACTGCGAACTTGATACATCCCGCACAGCCAAACGGACGCCCCACTTCGGCAAGAGTTTAACTGCCGGTCGGGAGAAGACCAAGTGACCATATTTCTATACCCCAGTCACCCTTGGGGGCCAACGTACATTGTAATTCATAATAGAAATTTATCATAATGACATAAAATAGAAAAATATCATACTCACGGGATCTTTAAAGTACAGAGTCACGTTACAAGAACCAAAGAAATACAAAAAATCAGCATATACAAAACACATCACCAAAAAATGAAAGACAATACAAACACATTGACGAGATGTATAAGTACCGAGCCACGTCAAACGGATATCGCATAAAACCATTTAACAGTAAAAGTATTATTAATAATAGAACAAAGACACATGAAAGAACTATAAAACACGTTGTTAAGATGATAAACAACATCAGTACGCAGAATAAGTATCAGTCACCTCTTTTTTTTTTTTTTTAAGAATTTATATCACTTTCAAAATAAGTACTGGTAGTTCAACGGAAGTTTGACAAGTACAAAGAACTTTTCAAGGAAAACAGAAGCGGCCTTTCAGGGCTAATACATGACAATGAAAAAAATAAGAACGGCTTTCGTGTACTTGAAACACAAAAACAAAGAGTTAGAAAGAAATCAATTCGAAGTTCAAAGTGAGATTAATACAATAATTCTAAGAAGAGAAAACATGCAGCCTCAAGCATTCGTAAGTTTAATGATGAAAGCATGACCGGAAATGATCTTATAACAAACTTAAATATATGTAGACAGGCTATTTTGGTGGAACATAATATAATCACCAAAATGCAAGATATGAAATTTCTTGGTCCAAAGAATAAATTTCTTTCGTCATTTGAGGAAGCTTCTATTAATATGTCAACTCATCCAGACTGCTCTAAAGGAGTTTTCATTTTTTTTCTATCTTTGATATTGAGATTGAAAATCACAATGCTCCTGTACATTATATACGATACATATGATTTGCATATTAGAGAATACTTTTATATACTTGGTCGAGAGGACCTCCAGTAGTTGTTCATGAAGTTGTTTATTTCTCGATAGAGGACGTTGACCAAATTTCTTTTTGTAATCAATGAGGCGATAGTACATTTAACACAATCTGACTCAATGTTAAAACTATTTATTTGCACATGGCGTTAATCTTTATATTGAATACAAACACACAAAATTCCTTTGATGATCATAATAAGATTTTTAGTAACAAGGAGTACATATTTGTGTGTGAACCAACAAATAAATTCATGTGCCTGGCCAATTCAATGACACAAATATACTACATGTATTACCCTATGATGGTGATAACGAGTGTAGAAAATTATTTTTTTTGGCCAAAATTAAAGAATAAGGATTAAACGCTTTTTTACAGGAATTTATTGGTAAATAAACTGGACCAAGTCACTCACTAATATATTTTCAGAGAATGCAGTTTTTATGAAATTGGACAAACGTTCTAGTGAGTCCCTTGGAAACTGAATCTGCTCCATATTTATTTTTTTTGTTTTTGAGAGTATACTTTTTTACAAGTGTCATCCACATTCTCATCCTGGATATGTATTGAAAATCGATGTTATATTATCATAATATTTTGATAATTAATACAGTGGTTTTGTTTTATATTATTGAAACATGGTCCATCTAGATAAAAATCAATTGTTGTCTGTAAAATGTCTGCAATTACCTAAAAAAATATGATGTGAAATAAAACTTATTTTGCATATATATATATGTATATTAAAAATGAAATACACAAAAAGAGTTTTAAAAGCAGCATTGTCTAGCGCTTTCATCCATCTTGGGACTTTTCAAGACTATGAGCGTCGTTATGGGGAACACATTAGTATTATGACGTAACGTCATTGTTCGTAACATATTAGTAGTATGACGCGACGTTATTGTTCATGTAACTACTAAGCATTAAGCTTGGCGTCAAACACTTTTATAAATTTTCTCTCTAGTTCTTTACGGTATTCTTCTGTTGGTTCCATACATTTGAAGAACCCGAGTACAGACAAATTCCGTTGAGCGAACATTTAGACATTTGTGCGGGAGGAAAATTCAAAATTTTCCCGTTCTTCAAATCCCAAGATGGATGAAAGCGCTAGACAATGCTGCTTTTAAAACTCTTTTTGTGTATTTAATTTTTAATATATAATTCTGTACACTGCTTGAAAAGAAACTTTTTTTGTATATATGTATATATATATATTTTCTTTTTTTCTACATCATTAAAATCATGAACAGTGATTTATGAGTATATTGACTTTCACACTTCCAAGACTTTCACAGCAATCATTCAGATCAAACATTACACTATTCATATAAAAAAAAGAAAGGTGTATGATTACCAATGAGACAACTCTCCACGAGAGACCAAAATGACACAGAAATTAACAACTATAAGTCACTGTATGGCCTTCAACAATGAGCAAAGTCCATAAAAAATAGTCTATATGTTTAGGTGTATTTAAAAAATAAACACCAACAGTCAATTAAAAGATCTTGGTATTTCCAAGCAGTAACCACTCAACAAAACTACTAAACAAGAGCATGAGAACATCAAAATGATCTATACTAGTAAACGAGAAGACCTCATTTTTGGTGTCGCTTCTCTTCTTTCCACAATAAATTAATCAACACGCCTCTGTGTCCTATAGGTACAGTGCATAGTCGCATTTGTCATCCATTCATATGATTATTCAGATTGAGTTATTTTAGGAGAAAAACGAGAAAAAAGGCATCCGGATATTATCCCGTCATTGTACGAAATTTTAAGTCAGATTAGACTTCCGGTTTGCTTTTTTCTGTATACTTTGAACATACATATACTACGAATAATATAGGCTATTATAGTTAAAACTAACATGTATGACACCATTGCCTCTAAGTCATCTTCATGCATGTACTGAAAAAAATATGTAAACCATTAATGGCATTTAAAAGTAATTGGTATTCATATTATGATACAAATAGAAAACTTCAGTCAAAATTGTCACATTTGTGTATTCCTTAATTATTATTGAATTGAAAGAAAACTTGACACAAAGTTTAATTGATGAATTGTCTGTAAAAGTACAATAAAGTTTGTAAGTACAACTTACTTTAACTGATATTTACCCATCACATTGCTTTGCCAATTTGTTATTAATAATCAATATGACTTAATCAAGATTGGGTGAGTGTGACTAAATACACCAGATAACTTATATACTCACATAAACTGAGGGTCTGGATGGTGTTTACAGAATAGATACACCAATCATGTAATAATCCCTATGGGCAAAAGTGCAAAATTTAAAGGCTGAGACATAAAGATTAAGAAATCACTGATAATAAAAGAGAATGATGGTGTGTTAAAATACAAAGAATAGAGAATAATGAGCAAAACAGATAAAGATTATAGAAAATGGTATATAAAATATAGAACTGAAGGACCCTAGCAGGAATCATTCATTATAATACAATTAATACTTACATTTAATTGTGTAGACCTCATATCATAGAAACTACACTCTTTATTTAACTGTCAACTTATATGTGCCAGTTGTAAATCAATCTGCAAAAGAAGTTACAATAATTACACAATTCAGATTGATCTGTTGATGTAAATTGTTTTATAACAAGTGTGTCAAAATTTGAAAAAGATTTACACAAACACACATATACTTCAGATACACATTATTATAGTGAATCAATATTAAAAGTACATATTTAATTTAATCTTATGTCTATATATAAAAAAAAAAGATAAGATTTTTTTTTAATAAAGACAAAAAATTCAAATGTACACTAAAAAGGATGATTTAAAATAATACTATAATGACTTAGCATCAGATTTAAAACCATAAATGAAAACTTTAAGTTGTTAATAGATTATGGCCATGATAATAAATAATATTTCTCACATATAACATCTCATGTGAATGCTTACAGTACACAATGTTATTAAACATGTTAAATACAAACTGAGGCATAAGTATGATGCACAGACCATATATTTTGAATAATTCTTTGTTTTACTTCTACAATATGTTATAAATTGGAATAAGAAATGATTTAACATGCGATCGATTTTAAGATTCAGGTACAAATATACCTGATAGATATTTAAAGAAAATGTTAAGGTGTTTGCATACGAGACTAATTATTAAGGGGTGGGGGATAAAGGCATAGGTGAAAGTGGCGGGCCTCAGCCGGCATGTTGTTCGGACATTTTAACAAATTCTACTCCTTTCGTTGCATGGTTGATCATGGTTTCTGACCACTGAGATCCCAAATTAAACATTTGACCCGCATGAATGCATCCCTGGTCAGTCTGCAAACTGTCGACGTGAAATTATATTTATAATTAAAGTCAATAGTCAATAAAAATTGGATTGTTTATAAGCAAGTAAAATAGTGTTAACGTGAAAAATTAATTCAAAGGAAGTTTCAACAGACTGCCCACATCATGTTGACAGCGAAACTTGTAAATAACCACATTTTATAAGTAAACATCCAGCTTTCTCTTCAGACTACATTCATAATCGTGAATGAAATGAATATCCAAGATCCTCGGAAGAAGGCTAAAATAATTTAAAACTAACGTACCTCAAAATATAAGCAACCCACATCTATATTAACGTGTTGCTGTCGAACTGAAGACACTGATTTTATCATAACAAGGTGCCCGATCAGCTGTTGGTGACAAGCTCAAATTTGACGTCGACGAAACGTTCTAGCCAATCACGTGTCGAATAGTTAGGAAAATGACGTCAGATTTAGATTGCGATGCAAACACCGAAAATCATTGCTATTTTTTTTTAAACTGCATTAACCTGCCTGCGATGAAAATATGAGGAAAATAAATTTCAAGATTTTTGGTACGTTATTACTCCGATCATCATGAAAATATATGTATGTCTATGGTTCTGAATATGTTTTAATTACGCACTCTTCAAGTATTTTAAAATACGAATAATTATTTGGTGTGTACAAATAATATTTTTTTTCATCATTCAAAACTATTATGTATATATATCTTTTTCAGTATAAGATACCATACATATGAAAACTTTGTTTTTCCAACATGCTGTTTAAAATTGTCTATTATATACTGTTAATGCTTTATCAATTGTAATTGTATTTTATTGTTGATGTCAGAAACTAAAGAGGGTCTTCAAAATAGCATGAATAAAGTGTTTGAATATTGTAATGAGTGGGGACTTGGCATCAACTATCGGAAATCAAAAGTACTTATATTCAATAAGGGAAGTAGAATTCCTAAAGTTAATTTCTACATTGGTGAATCAGAAATAGAAATTGTAAAACAATACAAGTATCTTGGTGTTATATTTACTGCAAATGGTAGTTTTAATAATGCGCTAAAGGACCTATACACCCGAGGCCAAAAAGCTTTTTTCAAAATAACTAATGTATTTAAAAATATGTCTTGTGATGCAGAAAATTTTTTGTATGTATTTGACCATACTGTCAAACCTGTACTTTTATATGCATCCGAAATAGTGGGAATGTTTAAACCCTCTTTAGATGATAACTTATTTGAAAAAGTTTATAAATATCTCCCATTGGAGAAACTTAATTTGTCTTTATGTAGATATATTTTATCAGTTAATAAAAAGACAAGCAAACTGGCCTTGTATGGTGAATTAGGTCGATATCCAATTTATATTGATATTGTTTCGTCTATGTTAAAATATTGGACTAGACTTGAAAATGATAAAACAGGTGATAAACTTTTATCTCATGCACTTGCAGAGAATCTACTCATGATTGAAAATAATCAAAATTGCTGGTTAAGCTCAATAAAAAATATTCTCAAGAAATTTAATATGTTCAACTCTAATGAGTCAGAATTAACTCAATTACATGTTTCTATGAAAAATGGTGATATCCAAAGGAAAATAAAATCTACTAAAAGTAAGTTTGAATCTAGATGGTTTCAACAACTTCAAACCAGTGAGAAACTGAGAACATATAGAACTTTCAAAAACATTTTCAAATTTGAAAATTATCTTGTTAATATTTGTAACGAAAATGATAAATATAACATGAGTAGATATAGAACCAGCAATCATAGACTGAAAATTGAATTGGGTAGATATACAATACCAAAAACACCTGTTAATGACAGAACATGTAAGAACTGTTCCTCTTGTGAAGTAGAAGATGAAAAACACATTTTATTAGATTGCCAAAAATATTTTACTATTAGGCAAACCTATATAGACATTTGCTATAATAAGAATAGTTCAAAACTGAACACAGATAACAAATTTATTTGGCTTATGAGTAATGAACATGCCAATGTATGTAGAAATATATCTAGATTTCTAAGTTTGAGTATATTTTACAAAACTGATAGCAAAGCAACAGAAAAATTATCATCTTAGTGTTCTGTCATATATATATATATTTATTTGTTGTATGGATATGGTAACTTAATAGAGTATTTACATAAGAACAGGGTTGTCTCCCTTGATATTTATCATACCATATAATATAATATTTCCTTTTTATGTGTGTATTAGATCTCTTTGTCAGCTATAACTCTTTCTCAATATTTATGTACATATGCATTTATATTGTTCATTTTATGCTCTTTGTGAGTTTTCTTGAATAAATAATTTGAATTTGAATTTTTGTATGATCTAACCCAGTCTTATTATCACTTTCTGCACATTTTTCTATTTCAGACTTGGCTGCCTGTTTTTGACGCATAAGCCGCCCTGATGTTGAGTTCATAGGAATTACTGCAGAGTGTTTGATACTTAGTCAGAAATGTATGTGATATACATAAAATAACAAAAATATTAAATATTGTCGGATTTGTTACTTTACAGATCAAATCAAAAATATTTTATGATAATAAGCTCTTTGTTTCCGGGTAGAAATTTATGAAACATGGGATTCAAGATGTCCACGATCAAATTCAACTGCAGTCAATGTTAGAACTATAAAGAAGTCGGAAACGATTTTTAAATGAAATCAATGAAATAGATATGTTCGTCATCGAACCTCCTTATATGGGCATTCGCTATGCTAGTTGATGCATTTCTTTGTTTGAGCTTCCTCCTTGTGGTCATTTAAATTTTCTCAATTGTAAGTAGTTTTGTCTAATGCTTTTCGTTTTTATCGTCTTTCATGTACCATAGAATGTGAAGTAGTCCAGTTGTTTTATATGAGGATATCAGATAATTTGTTTTGGATTGACCAGGATTGAGAATAGAAAACTTTGAAATGAAAACTGTGTACTTGCCTGTGCTGGCTATATGTTTCTGTAAGTAAGTTTGTTTGCAAATTTATAATCTGGAGTAAATATAATGGTATCATCCATAACATTGACATATGTTTTAATACGAATGTCGTCAAGTAACTTCTTCAATACCAAAATGTACTCATCCCTAAAGATCAAAACTGGTAAAGCAAAGTTCAACGTTTAATTGTAGAAGTCGTAGGTATGTTGATCTTATTTCACTGAGAACATTTTTTTCGACGCTATCTATTGAATTTTTAATTACCAATTTAATGTAAGGAGAGAAAATTTTAAATTCAGAATAAATGTTTTTGCAACTGTTGACCAGATTTTTTTTATCAAGCAGTTAGCTGGGTTTAAGAATAATAGTTTTGTTAAAAAAAACATAACCCCTGTTGGACTTAAATGAATGATTCATTGGTGGTATTTGTGATATACATAAAGTAACTAAAATATTAAATAGTGATGAAATTGCTTCTGTACAGATCACACCAAAAACGTTTTATGATGATGAGCTCTTAGTTATCGAGCAGCAATGAAAACAGAAGAAATGCACGAGTAAATCATTGGATTCAACATGAACATGACCAATTTAAACAGCGGGCAACGGACAATTGTTTTAAATTAAATAAGAAAGAGTCAAAAGTAATAGTTAACATGAAAGCCATCGATAAATTAATTATGTTTGTCGTCGAATATCCTTATATGGGCATTCGCTTAGCTAGTTGAGCATCACATTTGGGCGTCCATTGACTCTTTTAAAGCAAAATTTATTCTGTTAAAGTCAGATTTATTTCCATCAAGATTCGTAATATTTTCAGAGGAATGTATGTGAATAGTGATATAATTGTTACTGTACAGATAGCAGCAAACTCTATAATGATAATAAGCTCTTTGTTAGCAGACATTTATAAATCATTGAGATTCAAAAAGTTTACTAATTAATCTAACTGCAGGCAAAAGTCAAGTGTTCTAAATAAAAAAAAAATACAGTCAATTTTATTGTTATCATCATTGTCCTTAATTTCGTATTGTTATGGCAATTACCGTAAATGAAATGTAGAGGAAGTAGTGACATGTCTATTAACTTAATTCTATACCCACATTTTCTTCAAGTAGGATAAGATTCTATCGACGTATTTATTTAGATTAATACACCCGACAAAATTTGTCCGTAAATAAATGTGTAAATGGAGAAATTTCAGCAGTGTTTGATATTAACAGGTTTTGCCATACAATCAAAGTCATCCTTGGATCCTTGGTCTTAAGTTAAAATGTCATGTTTTGTCATCAAAATTATCAAATGAATAAACATTACTTATGATATCCTGTTAAAAAGGTAATAACCAAAGTGAATATATATCTTTCAATTTAAAACAATTGTGTATTGGTAACTAATTGTATCTGTTTCCGCAAGAATTGGATGAATCGTCATAGATCGTTTTGAGAATCGGGTTCACTGAATTGAGGTTCTGTAGTAGCTATCTTTCAAGTGGCGATTGACCGGTATGGTATTGTTCCTAACATCACATAGGTAAATTCTTATGAATTGGTGTAAGGTACTGTTTGTCTCCTCGTGGTTGAGAAATTTCTGTCTGCAACTGTGGAGGTCGTTTGAATCGTCTCTTCCTTTGTCGTTTTAAAGAAGGTTTGGGTCTTGCGAATTATTCTGAAAATTAATAGTGGAAGAAATGTCATTAAATTTTCTAGCAAACAAATGATTGATATTGCTTTCTCTACGTTGATACGATTGTATTAGATTTATTGACATATTAACGCGACAACTTTCATTGTTGTTTCTGTTGTTTTGTCGTCGTTAACATATACAACATCTACACTCTCCTCTACGTTAATTTCTTTTGCAGATGACGTTCTAATTATGTCCGGAAGTAAGGAAGGACTACAAAATAGTCTTGATAAACTTAACAATGGTTGTGATGATTGGCAACTTATCTTAAATATTAAAAAGACAAAAAACTATGGTTATCCAACAACACATTAGGAAATCCCCCCTTTTATAAAACTGAAAGATAACATAATCCAGAATGTTACTGAATATAAATTCTTAGGTTGCTTATTAAAATAAAACGGTAACCTCAAACATAGTCTCGAAGAGCTGGTAAATAAGGCCTTAAAAATTTTATTTTTCCTTAGAGTTAAGACATAGTTGGTATCTTTCGAGATTCGGCATGATATCAGCTGTGCGGGGAATTATACAATTTAACGGAGACAAAAACTCTCCAAAGCCCCGCGAAATGTGTTTGTCAGTACAGGAAAAGTTCATTTACGAAATCATATGCGTGAACAATACTTTGAAGAGTACACTAACCAATTGATACAGTGCCTTTGGAGGGTATAGTTAGTGCTTGTTCTAACATTTTCTTTGACTTTCTGCTAGTTTCTTTGCATGACTAGGTCCAATGTTAAGTTTGCTGGGAGTAACAAGTGTAAAATTTTCACTTATATCATCATGTGGTGTAAACAACTTGTCTACTCCGTTTACCTTCTTTAACTCGTCGCTGATGAGAGCTTGTTCTGTTTTTTAACCTTGACTTCTCCTAACAAGATATGTTGGTCTAGTCTTTCTAGTTTTCTTAACATTGTTGATAACAAATACTGCTGTAACTTGATCAGCCTTCAGCCTTTTTAACCTTGTTAGTTGGCACTCTATCTGTTTAATAACATCACATTTTATACGACGATCTGGATCTCCATTGTCAACTTTGTCATCTCTATCACCACTTTCATACCGAATATTTCTTTCGCTTAAAGAAGTACTTCCTCTTTCATCATTTTTATACCCTTTTCTCTTTATACATTTTTTTCTAAAATAAAATTGCAGTCAAAAATAATAAACTGTATATTTAAATATTATAATATGCATTCTTTACATTTATATTTGTCATATTATTATTATAATGTTATAACATAATTAGATTTAAAAGATAAATTAATATTCACATTTACAGAATAATGTTTTATTGAAATATCTATAAAGTAAATGGGAAAAAATATACTTACCATTAATACATGATGGCATATTGTGCTCTTTCAAAAATATCATCAATTTATCCCTTTCCTCTTCGTTTACTTTCAAAACCATTTCACATCTTTTGTCCATCTTTGCTTTTGTACTTTCTTCTTTTACATTTGACATGATCAAGGTCATGTGATTATATGTTTGAATTTGATTGGTCTAATTATCTTTGCGCCTATTTTTTTCAATTTGAATCAAATCTGATCGGACCAGATCATTTATCAAAGTCATGTGATTTATGTATGTATGCTCAGCAATCATCTGTGTGATCTTCATGAAGTCGGCCTGAGTCATTGTCTTCAAATTATCTAAATTACCATTTTGACCACGATCATAGAAAATGGTATACCTATCTCACCTGATAGAAAGTTATAATAAATATCGCAGTTTAAAAACAACGAGTATGTTTTGGGTTTTAGAACTATTTCGAGTGCTCGATTGCGCGTCTGTATAACACACCGGAAGGCTTTCTTATAACATGACGGTCAACGTGTTCATTCCAGTCTAGAATTCTAAGAACCTGTTCTGAATTCACATGTTATTTCACATTTGCGTATGCTTTTGTTGACATAAAGCAACAGTGTATTATGACTATAAAAGCTTTCATTGTAATGTGTGGACGAACAATGAATATGTATTTGTGAATGTTTGTATATATACAAAAATTTAATCGGTTCTCTAGGATTACTGATGCCATATCATTTCGAAACATTGTTCATGATAAAGTATAGTACGGTTCAGCATTTCTCGTGGCTCCTTTTGTATTGATTTAATATATTTTCCAATAAGACAAGGAATCACTGAACAGATCCATTGCAGTTCTTCATTGCCAATAAGTATGGGTCTTCGCCCAACAATTAGTGTAACCACACAAGCTTCTCAGAATCCGTACACATAAGGCATAACTCCCTTGACTAGTACCTTTGTGAACTGGACAGTTGTTCAAGAATGCAAAATTTGGTCTCACCTTTTTGTCATGTCTAATGAAGTTGACATCTTTTTATTGTCTGTACAACTATCTTTATCAATAAATAAATATTTTTGCATATATAAGTAATTATCCGTTTTCAATTGTTTCTTTTTTACATATTTGAGTCTTTTGGGGTTTTCATAGCAAAACAAGGAGTTTGAAAGAGGAAAGATATCCTTTTGTGTAAAAAATCAAACTAATTAAATATAGTTAATGCTATTTTGATTTCTGATAATTTATTAAGGAATCAATTGCAAAATATTTCTGTTTTTTTTAAACTGCTTCTCTCTGTATTGACGTTTTTCTCCAATAAAGAATTTCCTCTGTTTTAAGTGACTGTATTCCGGTTTCAACATATATTCCCCCTTACCAATCAGTACAAGCTTTATTTCATTTTCTTCCTGCGTCACTTTTACTTTTAGAAAAAAAATTAAGATCATAGCCTTATAAAAAAAGGTTGTGTGTGTCCTGCAAATCTCAATTGCAGATGGTAGATCATTCTCCTCTTCATCGAAATTGTCCTCTTTATCAATACTTACCTCTTCATCAACATTATTCTGTTAATTAATAATGGCCTCTTCTTTAATAATGATATCTGCACAATTTTCTTCCAATCTTTTTGTTGGCATTTTTTTCATGTTATCTCCACAAAACTGGAGACTACTACTCGTATGTCCTACATTCAGATGATCATCCGTAAATATTTACATATCAAGATTCTGCAAGTGGATCACACAGTAAATTGCACAAATAACGCCGCTGCTTAGTGTAATGTTTTCAGTAATGATATTTCCTAGCTTTTCAAATGTTAAAACTATTGGTAACTTTACCTGTGTAACGTATCAAAATATTATTGTCACTTATTGTATTGTGACTTGCATACTCTGTCGAGCTGGCGGTTGATTCCCTGTAGGGGGTGCACGTTCAATGATATACATGCTGTTGAATAGCATCGGGGTGATCTTACACTGACACACCGCGTCCTTATGGAATAACTATTAAGGAAAGTAAATTAGACCCGAGATCAAGTTAATAAAAGCCCTTCTTTCTTTTGAAATTTGAGTGGATGTCGATATCACGTCTCCCCTACCCAAGGGTGACTGGGGATAGAAATAGTATTTATTGTGAACTTGTTCTCGTGCTGAAATTTTTTTAAATATTTGTTTACATTTTACATAGCTGTCCTCCCATCCTTGCGCTTGGTCTTTCATCACCAGTTGATATTGTGCGTTGTGTATGAGACATTTCAATTTAAATGCAAAAAATGGCATTTTTTTTCCAAAGGGAAAAACAAATGTAGTTTTTTCAATAATGTAAATATTTTGAAAGTCATCTGTAGTCAAAACAAATAGATTTGTTCAGTTGATTTTTATACGACCGCAAAATTTGAAAAAATTTTCGTCGTATATTGCTATCACGTTGGCGCCGTCGTCTGCGTCGTCGTCGTCGTCCGAATACTTTTAGTTTTCGCACTCTAACTTTAGTTAAAGTGAATGGAAATCTATGAAATTTTAACACAAGGTTTATGACCACAACAGGAAGGTTGGTATTGATTTTGGGAGTTTTGGTCCCAACATTTTAGGAATTAGGGGCCAAAAAGGGCCCAAATAAGCATTTTTTTGGTTTTCGCACTATAACTTTAGTTTAAGTTAATAGAAATCTATGAAATTTTGACACAAGGATTATGACCACAAAAGAACGGTTGGGATTGATTTTGGGAGTTTTGGTTTCAACAGTTTAGGAATTAGGGGCCAAAAAAGGGCCCAAATAAGCATTATTCTTGGTTTTCGCACAATAACTTTAGTTTAAGTTAATAGAAATCAATGAAATTTAAACACAATGTTAATGACTACAAAAGGAAGTTTGGTATTGATTTTGGGAGTTTAGGTCCCAAGAGTTTAGGAATTAGGGGCCAAAAAGGGACCCAAATAAGCATTTTTGTTGGTTTTCGCACTATAACGTTAGTATAAGTAAATAGAAATCTATGAAATTTAAACACAAGGTTTATGACCATAAAAGGAAGGTTGGTATTGATTTTGGGAGTTTTGGTCCCAACAGAATAAGGGGCCCAAAGGGTCCAAAATTAAACTTTGTTTGATTTCATCAAAATTGAATAATTGGGGTTCTTTGATATGCCGAATCTAACTGTCATGACTGTGTATGTAGATTCTTAACTTTTGGTCCCGTTTTCAAATTGGTCTACATTATGGTCCAAAGGGTCCAAAATTAAACTTAGTTTGATTTTGACAAAAAATGAATCAGTTAGGTTCTTTGATATGCTGAATCTAAAAATGTACTTAGATTCTTGATTATTGGCCCAGTTTTCAAGTTGGTACAAATCGGGGTCCAAAATTAAACTTTGTTTGATTTCATCAAAAATTGAATAAATGGGGTTCTTTGATATACCAAATCTAACTGTGTATGTAGATTCTTCATTTTTGGTCCTGTTTTCAAATTGGTCTACACTAAAGTCCAAAGGGTCCAAAATTAAACTTAGTCTGATTTTAACAAAAATTGAAATCTTGGGGTTCTTTGATATGCTGAATCCAAAAATGTACTTAGATTTTTTTATTATGGGCCCAGTTTTCAAGTTGGTCCAAATCAGGATCTAAAATTATTATATTAAGTATTGTGCAATAGCAAGTCTTTTCAATTGCACAGTATTGCGCAATGGCAAGAAATATCTAATTGCACAATATTGTGAAATAACAAATTTTTTTTTTAATTAGAGTTATCTTTCTTTGTCCAGAATAGTAAGCAAGAAATATCTAATTGCAAAATATTGTGCAATAGCAAGATTTTTTTTAATTGGAGTTATCTTTCTTTGTCCAGAATCAACTTAAATCTTTGTTATATACAATATACAATGTATATTCACTTTTTACTACCAACTGATAAATTAAAATAATCTTTACCATTCAGTGATAACAAGCAGTTTTTTTTACATCTTAATATTTTATGATGTATTTAAATGAGTAGTTATTGTTGTAAACTCCATTAGAAATTTTAATTGAGATTCGTTTTGGAATAAGGGAAAGGGGGATGTGATTAAAAAAATTGGGTTCAATTTTTCTCATTTGAAATTTCATAAATAAAAAAGAAAATTTCTTCAAACATTTTTTTGAGAGGATTAATATTCAACAGCATAGTGAATTGCTCTAAGAGAAAACAAAAAAATTTAAGTTCATTAGAACACATTCATTCTGTGCAGAAACCTATGCTGTGTCAACTATTTAATCACAATCCAAATTTAGAGCTGAATCCAGCTTGAATGTTGTGTCCATACTTGCCCCAACCGTTCAGGGTTCAACCTCTGCGGTCGTATAAAGCTACGCCCTGCGGAGCATCTGGTTGTATCATTTCATATTAATGTAACAACTAACAGTGTAATAAATAAGATGTGTAATGAAAACATTTTTTTTTATTTTGCTGAAATTTTTGTACTTATGAGCCTCCTCAAGACCAACTCGTAGTTGTCATGTATCTTATTACAAACATTTCTTTTTAGAGATGTAAAAAAGAAAACTAATAAACTCGGCTTGACAGGCACACAGACAACGTGTATTCAAAGTATAAACGATGGAAACAAAAGCTGCCTGAAAGGGACTCTTGCGTTCTTCTTAGAATAGTGGCTAACAACGGTCTCTGTAGCAGATAAGAAATGATGTGCATGTGGAACAATGCTGTAAATAAAACCTCAATCTCAACAAGTCATGCAAATTTTTAAAATTTATCCTTTCAATGTAAGCAGTGAAGGGCATGTCACGAATAATCTATAGTTCGATATTGTGTTGATTATTATGCAAAATTACAGTGGGTACGTAGGTGGCTCGTAGCAAGTCAAAATTTCTGCCCCTGTCTAATTTTCAATTCTCATTTTTCAGTGGCTATTCTAATTTGACCGACCATCAAAGTCACAAGTCATTTGTCAAACTTGTATATCATGACCTTGAAATGTCGCTAATATCTCGTGCTAGTTTTCCTTCAAATTTAGAACCTGTGCTAATGTTGCAAGTTGTTTCCTTAGTCTTGTTAATGTTATATGAGTTGTTGGTTTTCTGTTCCACTCTCTGTCGCAAATTACATTAAACAGATATTGCCTCTGTATGGGTTTTCAGATTTGCCTGGACGAGCAAGTATGAATTTATTAGTTGACAGAACAAATAAATATAAATGACACACCCACAGATGGCATGTGGTGTGAAGTAATAAGCTGCACAAGTCCTATCTTAAAAAAATAAGTAAAGTCCGTAATTAAATGGCAAAATCAAAAGGTAAAAAACATTAAACGAATAATATTAAAAACAACTGTCATATTCCTGACTCTGTACAGACAGTAACTTATGTAAAAAAATGGTGGATTTAACCTGGTTTTATATTTAAAGCTAGTTTAAGCTCTCACTTGTATGACAGTCACATCAAATTCCCTTATATTGACAACAATATCTTGCACTAAAATCTAAAAAATGCTTTCGTTGGTATAATTAATATATAGTCCCTATGTCCCTATGGTTTTATTGGCATATTTCATGTTCCGATTGAGTGCTTCTTGTTCATTTACACTTGAATTTTCAGACGCCTCTAAACAATCTCTTATTTTTCTGTTGAATAATTCTAACAAGCTGTTATCTGTTGGCACTTCATTGCTTTCATTTTGCGTTTGTATTGTAACAGGCACAGGTTCTGCTATATATACTACCTCCTGTTCCTGTTTTCTATGGTATTCGAACTTCTTATAAAATAGCTGGATTTGGTTGCGTTTGTCGTTGCATTTTTTGTATGTTGAACCTGATCATATGCATTCACACTTAGTGTGTCTGACGTCATTATTGTTTTGCTGTGACGACCATAAGTGATCGTTGACAGTTCCATTGTGAAGATGGTACAATAAGCGACAAATGAATACGTGAACTAACGGTGACATCGGATGTATAAAATATAGGTCGAGTTTTAAAGAGTTGAAAAATTGTTCAGCAGCTTGAGTATCAAGATAGATTGTATGTGTTCGTCTTGTTTACAAGTCTCTTCTCTTCGTTTCTTTGCTTTGATCGATTCAAAATATGTCTTTATTTTATCTACGAAAAAAAACCATCTAATTAATGCAACTCAAGGAATAATAATGTAACTGAAACTGTGGACGGACAAGTTAAACTGCCCGATACGAACAATCTCTTTTGCTCTCTGATATTGTTCAATGACTATATCTACTTTTGTAAAATTTATTGATCCAATTTCTATGTATTTTCCAATTTTTGAACTAATGTCACATGTTCCTGACCACATAAATAAAATAATATGACTATGGTGTTTAATTGCCTTTTCAATACATTCCTTTGTGATATATACTATTTATTTTGTCGTTGCAGATAACACTACAGTTCTAATGGAAATTCATTATCTAAACAACTATTCCTCCATGTAAATCCTTTACTGTCGTATACTAATATTGGAATTTTAAATTCAGGTTGTTCATTTATATATTTGTTCAGTATTGAAACACTCATCCTATTCCTAATGAATATAACATTTTAAGATTATACTCACTTCAAAATTGTTTTTACTTTTAATGAGTAGATTTAAGAAGTGAACTAAAAATCAACATTAGGTCAGGATTAGGTAAACAAATGAAAAAAAAAGATGTGTTATCAGTCAACAAGTATAAAATATAAAGACATTTTTTTAAATGTTTTTCAATATGACTAGCACAAAACAGTTTCCTCATACATGTAATTTTCATGGTTCTGATAAAATTTAAATATTTAATGGACTGTTCTGTTGCAGTGCCTTCTGTTGCTTCTCCTGTTGTGGTCCCTTCGCTTTTCCAGGTTTTTGTGTATTTTATTGTTGCACTTTATTAGCTGTTGTGTTGCCTGTTGAGCTTCTCTTTCTTGTTTTGGCAGTAGTTGTGGTGCCTGTTGAGTTGCTCTCTCAATTCACTATACTTTTCAAAAGCTTTTTACTAGAAGTAGTATTCAAACACTAGTACTACATTACCTCTGAGCAAACGTGATTTGCGATAGTCTGTAACCGCAAGTTGAGGCCGACGCCTAAGAAAAGTATTGCTACCATTCGTCAAAATTAAGACGTTGCGACAAATCCGCTTATTTAGCAACAGTAGTACGACATTGTGGCAGACAATTGTATATAAACACTTGGTTTGGGAGTTTTCTCAATGGCACTCCTATTACATCTTCTTACCTATAATAAAACAGTATCAGGACGAGATAATACATCAGTGAGTTAAACTATCGTGTTTGCCCCATACTATTATCTTGAGATTAATTGTTGTTTTCATCTGCTATTATTTTATCTACAGCGAATGTTTGTGATGTGTCACTGAAATCAAGCTCTTCTTTAAGATCGAAAATGGTGTCATCTTCACTGATATCTTCATTATAGGCAGGTTGTTGATTTTTGTCACCTCTTGTAGATTCCATTGCCATTCTTATTGATTTTGATTAGCACTCACTCTCTAACAGACGTTATGATATGGTACAAATGACCGAGTTCAGGTAATATCAGACACAATAATCAAAACAGTGATCTTTTACATTGAAATGTAGAAAAATTATCTAGAAACCGATGGCAGGTTTGGAGTTACATTCTATACAATTTTCTATTAAATATGGTCGATTGAATTGTCATTGATATGGTTATATTTATAAATTTACTGTTTACAAATTTTTGAATTGATTGAAATACTAAGGCTTTTCTACCTCAGGCATAGATTACCTTAGCTGTATTTGGGAAAACTTTCAGGAATATTGGTCCTCAATGCTCTTCAACTTCTTAATTTATTTGGCCTTTATAACTTTTTTGGATTCGAGCGTCACTGATGAGTCTTTTTTAGTTGTAGACGAAACACGCAATTATTCTAAAAGTGGTTAAATTCACTGAAAAATGTAATTGAATGTCTGCAATATTAGTCCAGTCAAACTAAGATTTGCCCTCGAACTAATTGCAACAGAAAATGTTTTAGTTCTAATCTATAGTATTATGCCTTTTATATACACAGAAAAAAAGTCCCATAAAATCTAACTTGAGGAAACTCAAAATCAGCATTTTTAATTTCCTATTAAAAATTAACATTGGAAGGGGAGATAACTCTTGCAAAAATGAGTCATTTTTTTGGTAAGTTTTTGGTTGTTTTTCTTGAAATTTGTGTAAAGTATGATACTTTGATGGGGTTATAAGTTTGTATTTGACTTAATTATATAATCTTCTGCTCATGAAATTTACAAAACCGAAGTGTTATGGGTAGTATTATTTTTTTGTGTGCATTTTTCATTAAAGATATAGCATAGTTGATGCTTTGTGGCCATTTTGAAAAAATAATGTGAAATGAAAATTTGGTATTGTTTATATCTGTATATTATATTTTTTCAACAACTTACTTATCTAAAGAAACATTAAACCACAAAAAGAAGAATAATTATTTTTATTTAATTTGAGATTATTTACGTTGACATGTTGAAAAAATCAATAAATGGTCAACTAATAAATAACGAAATCTAGCTTATAGCTCGATAAAAGATATGAAAACCCCTTAAGAGTTGTTTGTTATACTCTATAAACCGCTAAAAAATCAAGAAGCAATACATACTGATGAATAGAAGCGGTAAAGTTATAATTTTGTATACATTTTTATTGATATTTTTGCCTTTGTTGCAAGAGTTATCTCCCTTTTCAATGCAAATCTCCATAGGAATGTTAAATGGTGATTTTTTTAGTCTTCCTCAAGTTGGATTTTATGAGACTTTTTTCTGTGTATATTTTGGGTATAATACTTATTAAATCGCATTGAAAAAACTTGATATAAGTTGAATTATGAAATAAAAAGTAATATTTTCAAATAATATATCAAAACCAAAAATAACCCCAAGGGTGACTGGGGTATAGAAATATGGTCACTTGGTCTTCCCCCGACCGGCAGTAAAACGCTTGCCGAAGTGGGGCGTCCGTTTGGCTGTGCGGGATGTATCAAGTTCGCAGTCGCGTCCGGTCAGAAGGGGGACGTTAAATCCGATGCCTCGTGTACGGAGAGTGCCTCGCTCTTTGCACGTTAAGAACCCTTGCAACAACTCTTTGAGGGGTCCGTAGGTGGCCTGTTGCAAGGCAAAATTTCTGTCCCTATCCAATGTACCCTCATTTTCCAGTGGCAGTTCAAATTTCCCCGATGGCCTCTATTGTATCAACCTACCTATTGTATTTATTGTGAACTTGTTCTCGTCCTGAATATGCATGAAATATTTGCCACTGGACGTTAAGCAACCAACAATCAATCAATCACAACCAAAAATAAAATAAGGAAGGCAACTCCACTTACACATAAAAGTCAAATTATTGTGCCGTGAAAATGGGAAATGAAGTCTAGGGGGACACAGAAAATTACAAAAAAATGAGAATAACTTACGTAGATAGTGTAAGTGGGATATGGGAATCTGACAAAACAGTAAGCGGGATCTGGGATCAAATCCCCTCAATGAGACCCCCTTCAGCTTCAAATGCTATTATATTACAACAATCAGTGAGAATAATTATCATTTGAACTTTATAATCAATATTTAAAAAAATAGAGAAAACGAACCCAGAGCGAACGACCACCAAACACAGAGAGAACATGTAATCAGGGCAAACGGACCCGATCCCCCTTTTTTCTTGTATGATAGGGTACTTGTCCAGATATTTCTTGTTAGTTTGTTTATAGGTGGATGCATACACACGAAATAAGTAGGTTTCTCTATTGAGTCATGTGTATTTTATAATTTGTTATACTTGTTAGTTTTAAACTAAAACTAAAAGGTCTCTGTCTGTAAACATGGTAAAGTCAAAAGTAAACAAGTGAGATTATTTCATTATTTGCGGTATATCTCATGATTCATCGTTAAATGTAACTGTTAAAAAACATACGCTAATTCCCAAAGGTTTTGAGAGATAAATCTTCTTTAGTCTTTATATATATATCTTGACTTCTTTAAATTTCTTTGTTTCTCAATCTTGCGCGATAATTTTCAAACGGACGTCGAATGGAGATGCACGTGGTGATTGCGTGCGCATCCGGAATGATATTATTTCGAAACTCGACTTAAAATACCGCGAAAATTTAAAATTACTCTAATGATTATACTGCGTACAAACATTTTTTAATGACAATATTATTTGCTTTCAGTGATTTTAATAAGAGCTAGTAGCAGCAAAAATCGATTTGTTTTAAAAACATAAATCGAAAAAGTATATAATATGCTTAAAGATATACAAATTCAATCTAACAAAAACATGGCATTAATTCATACCAGCCTTGAGGTTTTGAGATGGACATCCCAAAAAATCGAGAAATGATTAAACACAAATCGGATTATAGTAGTTTTTATTGTTTTTTTATATTTAAAATTCTTTAATAAACAAAGAAACAAAATGAAATGGAAAAAAGCAGACGTTTCAGTATTGGGGAATAACTGAAGCTCATCAAAAAAGGGGATGGTCCCAACCCAGGATCAAAGGAGGGTTCCAACTATATGATTATTCAAGTGCATAGCGCCCTCTCCCCACTGCTTCAATAATATGTGTATGCTTCAATTTTAACAAGTACATTTGTCTGTCCTGACGTTAACCTAACGTTGAATAAACGTTGTAGTTTTAACGTTGATTTGTAAAACGTAAATTCAACGTTGATTGTAGGTTGATCAACGTCACAACCAAATTTCAACTAAATTTCAACGTTGTATCAACGTTGAGTGCCCACTGGGTTTTCTTTGGTGCTTTAGAGGCAACACTTTTCTGAAAGCTCTCATTGCTCTGGGTGCTTCCTAGATTAGCAAGATTTTCTGGATTTTTTTCTGTATTTCTCTAATAAAGTTGTAGGTTGCATTTCTGTAAATATTGACAATGCCATTTCCCATAGGAACTCCTTTTACGGCTAAAACTGTACCACTTTTACTTTGAAGTTTTGAAAAAAATCTTATCCTAGAATTGAAAGTTATTATGCACCACAATTTTTTTTAAAGGTCAAAATATAGGGCTGTGCGGCATATTTTCAACGTGTATATGCCCTGAACTTCTCAGAGTTTAAACTTACACTAATTTTCTTAACTACCCCTACCTCGAATGAAAGGTTACCACAGATTTCAATGTAAACAATATGCACGTGTTTATTTACTGGTAACATTCCCAAGTTCTGTCTCTGCGATATGGAACACAGAGAGCATAACTGGGAACCAGTATGTAAACAAAATGAATTTTCTATGAATATTCAATTACTCCCCAAAAGAGGCGTGTTTTGAGAAACAGCTGTATTTACAAAGTGCAACCTGTAAGTGAAGTTTGAAAAGATTTGGCAATGACATATATTTCAGACCAGACTCCTCAAAAAACCTACACCAACTGATATTGGATTCACTCCAAAGGGATGCTTTGACAGTGAAAATTTACGTAGATGGACGACTTTACACGAAAATCAACTTCCCAATTATCCATTTCCTATTTCTCAGCAGTAACATACCCTCTGCCCCTTCGTATGGTGTTTACATATCACAATTGATACGTTATTCATGTGAGTGTTCACACTACACGGACTTCATATACAGGAGTGTGCTCCTTACGCAGAAACTGCTCCAACAAAGTTATGAAGATTAAAATTGACACTCCGTAACTGTTATGGACACCATCACGAATTGGTGGATCCATACGATGTGTCTTTCACCAAAAGAGCTAAAGACATTTTTACCACATGGTAGATTGTGGTTTGTCATTATGTCCATCTAATCTTTTAATTACCAAACGTGACTTATTCCCGATTATGACTGTTTTGCTGAGTGTGAATTCGCATTACTATAAGACGTGTTACGATACTTGTCTATCCCAAGTTCATGTATTTCGTTTAAATGTTAATGTTATATTTGTAATTCTCATCGGATTTTGTCAAATGTGTTGACGTCTTTTCTATATTTATGTGTTATGGAAAGAAAACTTAATCACCGCCTTCATTTATTAGATTTGATTTTGTTCAACGTAATCTGTACGATAATTTACGTTTGATTCATAACAAACTGGACATATATATATTATAGTTTATTGCTATTAGCAATATGCATTGTGTTTAAATGTAATATCAGTATTTAGTTCAATTATAATCTTAAATCAATTCTAATTCTATCTTACTTTTGAGATATTGTTTCAGAAATTTCAGAAATTCAAATGTGACGTATTTTTTGTGCCTTTTCGCAACTTCGTATGTGACGTCATTTTTATATTTATTGCGTTGAGGCCTGGACCGAGTCGGGTGTGTCTATTCTGTGTTGGTCTTTGCATTATGTATTCGGGTTTTGTTTTCTGTAATTAGTTAATACTTCAGTTTCATTATGTATATCTTTTATATTCATTTGATAAAATGTACTGTTTGCAATAACATTAATTGTTCTAAATAATAAGGATGTTCTTATCCCTTTAAAAACAGAGCCGTATTTGACACAACCCTTTTCAACTTTTGTTCTCCAGTGCTGTACAACTTTGTACTTTTTTCACTTTCGATCTTTTATATCTGGGCGTCACTGGTGAGTCTTGTGTGGACAAGGCACGTTTTTGGCGTATTAAATGTTAAACCTGATGCTTTTTGTTATCTAATACGTTCTCCTATTTATTTGTATAGTAGTCCTGTAATATTATGCGTCTACTATTGGAGCGTACGACACACAGTAGTGTTACATTCTAACTTTTAACTTTATAAAATCAATTCTCATTTGAAATATTTCATTTAGTACATTTTTTTCCTCATTTTATTATAGAATTTTCTGCCTATGGACTCTGACTCACGAGGATGGAGTTTCTTATTCTGAGGATTCTAAAAAAAATACTGTGCTGCATTTAAGGGAGCGTCTGCATGCATATTCCAGATATTCCAACGAATCTAGTAAACAATCAGAAATTGTACGTGCAATTAATTCCTTTCATGTGGAGAAATACTCCAGCAAGGCGATGAAGCTTCTTCTTTAGTAAAGTGTTTTTGGGGAAAGACTGCTTCAAGCCGTCTATCCTCTATGGCGTTGACCAGAGTGATATCCCCTCATATCATTCATTTTGTTTTTATAGTGTGGAAAAGCCCCAACAAATCTTGCTGAGATTGATGAGGAGGAAACGCACAAATGAATAGATTGACTTTAAACACTTTTCTACACATTTCCCTTCTGTTTCTAGCGAAATTATCGTATTTTGAGCTCTCCTTTACACTATTTACGTTTCTTTTACAATCCGGAAAAATCAGTAGGGCGAGGTATTCTAAATATATCCACATTTACTGTCATCTTATGCCAAATCATTTTGAACCTTCTTCAGATGACGCTTGTGATTCTTATACGGAATAAGTTCATTAGAAAATTCCTGTTTAGTGTTATTGCAACTTGCTTTTGGGCAGGATCCACTTCTAAAAATGTGATTGCACCAACCTGCAGTGGATTTTCCATCGGTGGTGGTTCCTCATTCATATCCTAATCAAAACAACTAGCATTGTCCAACTCTAGGTCAGATGTAAAAACCAAAAATATAATAATAATAACCACATAAATTAAATTGTGTAAAGAACAACAGATATAACACTTATTTGAATTAAAGACTTAATAATGATTTAAACAATGCACACAAATCTTTCAATTCTTTATCACATAAGCTGTTCAGTGTCATCCATAGCAGATATATACAATACTTGAAGTTAACAGGGTTCAATGATTTCAGATTTTTATGCCCCACCTACGATAGAAGAGGGGCATTATGTTTTCTGGTCTGTGCGTCCGTTCGCTTCAGGTTAAAGTTTTTGGTTAAGGTAGTTTTTGAAGAAGTTGAAGTCTAATCAACTTGAAACTTAGTACACATGTTCCCTATGATATGATCTTTCTAATTTTTTTTAATTCCAAATTAAAGTTTTGACCCTAATTTCACGGTCCACTGAACATAGAAAATGATAGTGCGAGTGGGGCATCCGTGTACTTGGGACACATTCTTGTTTTTATATATATTTTCATTTGTTTAGACATTTTTATTTGTTTAGAAATGAAATTCAGGAGGTGAATTCCATGTGCTAAGATTTTGTATGATTTTTTTTTTTTGTAGAACATATTGATGTCTACTGAGGTCATAATTGGAGCATACCACCAAAGTGGGATTTGTTGGTAAGTGTTCATCTGCTTTCTATTAGTATATTTTTGTTTAATGAAATGATCATAAAAAATATATCAATATATTTAAAAAAGCAAATTCAATATTCACAAAATAATATATGCTAGGCAAGAAAGATCGAAATGAACCAGAAAATAGTTAGGGCATGCAAGCCAATTTATGTAAATACACATTTTTTTATAAGAGCTACATTTCCTTATCTTCTTGCATATTTAATATTGGTAAGGCCATAACCATACCCTGACTGAAACATTGCGCTACTATTTAGTAATGCTTAGCATGCTAGATTAATGTGATAAGACTGACTGACACCACATTGAAAAGGTTAAGATGTTTTGCTTTTTCTATAGTACACTGTATATTAGATGGGCATGCATGTGCTTTTATGAGGAGAGATGATGATAGATTTTTAATTTAACCTGTTTATTTCAGATTGTAGAACCTTATCTTCCTTAATCCAATGGGTGAATCAGATTTTCAGATGAGGACAGTTCCTTAAAAATGGAAGTAAGACAAGAGGCTGTCACAACGACAGCAAACCGGATTTATTAACATTTATTAGTGTCCTGGCAATATCACAAGAACCATTACTGTTGTGAAAGTGAAAATCGTAAATATCAAATTTGACCTCCATTTTGTCATCAGTATCAACATATTAAAATTTGAAAAGCTTAGATTGAATGGTTCATGAGTAAATGCAACAACGTGAATGGAAACGCCATTTTACAATCTTTCAAGAACCATAACTCCTGATCGGTAAAAGTCAAAATCGTCATTATTGAACTTGACCTTTATTTTGTCATCAGTAACAACATATTAAAATTAGGGAAGCTTTGGTAGAACAGTTCATGTGTAAATGCACGGAAACGACTGGAAACTCCATTTTTCAATCTTTCAAGAACCATAACTCCTGAACGGTAAAAGTCAAAATCGTCATTATTGAACTTGACCTCCATTTTGTCATCAGTAACAACATATTAAAATTTGGGAAGCTTTGGTAGAACAATTCATGGGTAAATGCACGGACACGACTGGAAACTCCATTTTTCAATCTTTCAAGAACCATAACTCCTGAACGGTAAAAGTCAAAATCGCCATTATTGAACTTGACCTTCATTTAGTTGTCAGTAACATCACGAATTCACCAACATTCCAACTGACTTCATTTTCAGAAAACGACATCTGTAACAAACATAAACTTTTAGCTACTTCTTTACAAGCAGAACCAAACACAATGAAAGTCCCAACTATGTACTGGCTTCCGAAGCTGCACAAAAAACCTTACAAATATAGATTTATTTCATCTTCCAGCCATTGTTCAACTACTAAATTGTCTGTTTTACTTACTAGTACACTTGGTACAATAAAAAACCTGATAATAAATTGTTCAAATAGGGCCTTTGAAAATAGTGGAATTAATTACTTTTGGAGTGTCAAAAACTCGTTGGAAGTACTTGATAAATTGCATGCATATATTGGTGATTTTGAATCTGTTCAAAGTTTTGATTTTTCTACCCTATATACCACTTTGCCTCATATTCTTATTAAGAAAAAATTCACATCCCTAATTAACTGGGCATTTAAAAAGTCGGAATGCGAGTACATATGTTCAAACTCTTTTAGATCATTTTTTAGTAGCAATAAACAAAAGAACTATGTCAATTGGACATGCTTTGATACTATTTATGCACTTAAATTTTTACTTGATAACATTTTTGTTCGCTTTGGAGATTCCGTATATCGTCAAGTTATTGGAATTCCAATGGGGACTAACTGTGCACCACTTATTGCGGACCTGTTTTTGTATTGTTATGAGTTACAATTTATGACTAAAATTAGCAAAGACCCATCAAAACAACATTTGATACAAAAATTTAACAATACTTTTAGATATTTGGATGATATATTGGCTCTAAATAATGACGACTTCAGTATGTATACTAAAGAAATTTATCCTGTAGAACTTACTTTAAATAAAGCTAATGATAACAATGACCACTGCCCTTTCCTCGATCTTGATATCTATATCATAAACGGGAAGCTTAATACAAAAATTTATGATAAAAGAGATGATTTTTCATTTCCTATTGTTAATTATCCATTTTTAGATGGTGACGTTCCCTTGTCACCATCTTATGGTGTTTATATATCTCAACTTGTACGATTCGCTCGTGTATGTAACAATGTATTAGATTTTAGCGAGAGAAATTTATGTATTACTGAAAAATTATTACACCAGGGTTTTCGATATCACAAACTGGTCAAAACATTTACTAAATTTTATCACCGGTATAAGGAAATAATTCGTAAATATAACTCAACATGCAGACATCTTATACGTTCAGGTATTTCACATCCAAAATTTTATGGAAATATTCTTTATAAAGCACAAAAATGTCAGTATTCTCCTCAGAAACTAACAAAACCTTTAAATAGACTTATTAAAAGGGGATATAGTTACGATACTGTTGTCAGGTCATTAAAGATTGCATATTTTGGCTTTAACATTGATTCACTGATAGGGTCTTTGCATCGGAACTAAACACATTTATTTCTAAAAAAAAAAAAAAAAAAAAAAAAAAAAAAAAAACAGTTGTTGGCATGACACGGGTTATGTTCTTCTCATATATTTTATGATAGTATGATACTAAACCCCTAACGGGATGGATTGTACCTGATATTCATATGATGAAGACATAATCTTTCAATCAGTTTAAATGAGGTCTGGAGCTGGCATGTCAGTTAACTGCTAGTAGTCTGTTGTTATTTATGTATTATTGTCATTTTATTTATTTTCTTTTGTTACATCTTTTGACATCAGACTCGGACTTCTCTTGAACTTAATTTTAATGTGCGTATTGTTATTCTTTTACTTTTCTACATTGGCTAGAGGTATAGGGGGAGGGTTGAGATCTCATAAACATGTTTAACCCCGCCGCAATTTTGCGCCTGTCCCAAGTCAGGAGCCTCTGGCCTTTGTTAGTCTTGTATGATTTAAAATTTTAGTTTCTTGTGTTTAATTCGGAGTTTAGTATGACGTCCATTATCACTGTACTATTATGCATATTTTAGGGGCCAGCTGAAGGACACCTACGGGTGCGGGAATTCTCGCTACATTGAAGACCCATTGGTTGCCTTCGGCTGTTGTTTGCTTTATGGTCGGGTGGTTGTCGCTTTGACATATTCACCATTTCCTTTCTCATTTTATTTTATATTAAAATTTTAAAAGCTTAGGTTAAACGGTTCATGAGTTAATGCACGGACAACATGTGATTGCCGCCCGCCCGACCGCCGTACATCCCCAATTCAATAACCGACATTTTTGTCACAAAAATCCGGTTAAACATGTTGGAAATATTGTAAAAAAAAATCCCCAAAAAAATCAATGCTCAATGCTGCACCAAAGACTCAACAACAAAATGTACCTGTAATTATTTCGAATTTGCTGATTTGTGTCAATGCACAAACATTTCATAAATGAGCACAATCATTTTACTTCAACCATTCAAATCAGTCATCATTTTCATATATGTTCAAATATGACACAGTACATATCCTTTGAACATATTGATAATGTTGCCTACAATTGCAATAAAAACAGTAATTTTATAAACCACTTAGAACTGGTTTCAACATACAAATATATATTTCATCGCTTATCAGATTTTATTCAAACTGTGAAACATCTATGACATTTCTTTAATGACATCTTAAACCTATTAGGTAAGGAATATTTCTGTCATATAAAGGGAACATCTGGGTATTTACAAACTACATGCAATTCAGTTATACAAGGTGAAAGTGAGGTTGCATTAGGTTTATAAAGGGAATAGCAAATCTTTTTCAAAAAGATATCAGTCAAATGTAACTGGTCAATGTCATAACTGTTGTTTTCAGATGCTGCTGTTATAGATAAAGAGTGGAACCTAGAGGTACTAACTCATTCCAAACAACAGGACAGTTCCAGCTGTGGGATTTATTGCCTAATGGTGTGTATTGTATTGACCTGCTTTCCCTTTCACGGAAATATGTTTTCTCAGTAAGGTGATTACCTCATTCAAATAAAAAGAATGCTGGTGGTGTTATGATAAACCAGATTCAGTTATCTTCCCTTAATTTATTGTTATCTAATTCTTAACTTTACTTTCTATTTCTATGTATAACTATCCAGTAGATGACAATGGATAGTTGATCAGTTGTTACATCAATAAGTAGGGAAAAAGGAAGAGGTATACATACAGTAAAACGAATTTATTTTGTCTGTTTACACAAATGCCTTGTATTAAAATTAGTCTATTATTTTTGTGTAAATTTGTCTGCAAAAACAAATAATTTAATTTCATCCCCGTTTGGCTAATCAGAACTTCCTTAAAAATTAGAATTGAATACTCTTTGATACTGTGCAATGCATATTCACATTCATTGCTTACATGGGGTATTAGTATTTGGCAGTACCTGATCCCTGTTGTATACAAACTGTTACTAGTTACTGTTCATTAAAACATATTACAGTAAATATACCAAACCTTTGAGCTACTTTAATTAAGTGTATAATTTAATTTGATTTTTTTTAAGTTTGCAGACAAATACCTAGCCAGAATTTCATTGCATGTAACTCCAGCTGAATCCAATTAGAAGCGGAAGAGTATTGCCCGCAGTCTGATGATGTTTGAAGGTAACTTTCAATCATTTTAATGGCATAATACATAATAAATGTGCCCAATTTTATTTAATCTTGAATGTATTTGCTTTTTGATAAAACAAATGATTCAAACAATTATCTGTCTTATTCTTGATCTAGTTTCAGAACTGAAGAATTATATAAAAATGTTAACTTAATCATTTTTACTTTTGAATATTGATGTATAATAACTTTTATTCCACATTTAACTCTTAATAACTTATTTTTTCTATTACAGGATATATGGAAGGTTGCTGTCCTTGTTGCGGTTGCCACACCAACCCAGATGAAGAACCCTTGGTACTATTTTAAACTGTCTTCATTTTATAATTATGTTAATTTACATTTTTTGTCAGAAAAGAAAATGACATTTTTTTATTTTCTGTAAATGCAAACATTCATGGCAGCTAGCAAAAAAGACAGCACCACAGATTTCCAAAAAAATCATGCTCTATTAATACATTTGACAGTGCTCATTCATACTTCATCATACAAAATCAAAACATATCACTATAACACAATATATCAATAAACAAAGCATTTCGTAGATCCTTATAAAATGCACAATTTAAAAGTGCATTCTTTTCTTCCTTTAAAACAAATATTGTCATCTCTTTTTAAACCTACCTGTTTCAACTATTAATCTAAATCATAAAAAGTATTACAATGATGTAGTGACATTTTCTGCAGCAAATTTTGCTCAAAGTTATACTGATATGTTTGAAAAATTTATATGTTCTCATTTTACTGTGCGATAAAATGATAATATTCTTGTACTATATATGCCTATTTTTTGGCGGATAACGACATCTCAAATATTAGCTATTGTTTGTGAAAGATGAAAACAAATTAAACACTGAAACTGAAATGACGGAAATAAATGAATTGATACAAGAGAAAATTTTTGCAGAAGCGTAAACCCAAACTGTAGACTTAATCTTGTTCCATTTTGGTTTAAGGTTTAAGTGGTTGGCTTACAGAGAGGCTAAAGAATGACCTCATATGGAATAGGACAGTTAACTACAGAGGAGGCCAAAGTAACAACATTGAAATGGACATGATGAATGAGTTCCTAAACAGAGAATTCAAAGGTCAATTGAGATATAAAGATATATAATGTACCACTTGAAACTTGCACTTAACATAGTTCACAACAAGCAAATGTAACACAAGTCGGACTCGTAATTTCTGTACAGCATAGAATATCAAATTATAAATGTATAAATTATTTGTAGAACAGATGAAATTAAATAGTTATAATAAATATTTATATTTTGGTTTTCATCATTATGACTCGATCATTAATCGAAACTTGAAGAAAGAAAACATGTTGAACAATGTGAAGTAAAAATAAGTTGTGCAATGAGCTTGTATATTAATAGTTACAACAACCGATGATCGTCGTTTAAATTTCTTGCATGAAACTATTTTTGCTGATTGAAGTTTTTTTTTGCAGATCGGATAGACTCAGCTGCCAGTGCATTAACACCAGACGTTTTGAAGAGGCATTCCATCTTAGCTGGGGGTAAAGGGAATGACATCGACAAAATCTTCCAGTATCGTGTCTTCTCACGATCGGCTGATTATCACGGTTCTGGGAAGAAACGTAACAACACCGTTGATATCATCTACTTTGTTGAGTTACTTCAGAAAGAGAAACTTGTCCAGCCTATGGGGTGCAGGAATTTTAGCTCACATCCAGAATTGATTCATCAAATTAACATTAAGTCGCCGTTAGTTCTTGTCAAAAATAGTCTCACACTCTATCAAACTTGACAAAAGAAAAAGTCTTGTTGTCAATGGTTAAACCATGTGTGAATGTTAAATTATGTTGGTATGAAATTGAATGGGATATTTAATGGTTCTTTTTGATATAACAAATCTAATTTGAGTTAACTTTACGAAATTATGATTATTTATTTTATATTGGCTTCAATTAAATTGTCAGGTATACTATATACAATATTGAACCGCTGGGTCACTGCAGTTACAGCTTTTCAAAATTGTTAACTAAATATTTATCATTAGGAGTTTTTATCATTAGGAGTATGTCTATCCCGGATTCATGTGTTTGGTTTTGGTGTTGTGTTTGTTGTTCTCGTGGGATTTTGTCTGATGCTTGGTCCGTTTCTGTGTGTGTTAGTTACATTGCAGTGTTGTGTCGTTGTTCTCCTCTTATATTTATGCGTTTCCGTCAGTTTTAGTTTGTTACCCCGATTTTGTTTTTTGTCCATGGATTTATGAGTTTGAACAGCGGTATACTACTGTTGCCTTTATTTGTCATGAATAAAAATATTGAATTCATGAAAACATGGTCAATGTATGATGAATAGTGACAACACATTTGAAAATTTCGAATATGTTTAATATGTTCCTTTACTGAGATTGGATTATAGTATACTGTATAATTTCAGGTCAGTCAAAACTTTCATTTTCAATTAACTATGCTATCTATGCATATATTCATATAAAAAATAATTGGGGAAAAGTTAATTGCAACTTGAAACAAATTGTTAAATTTATATCTACAAGGTCCTTTTACATTTTAACTACATGAACTAAATGAGGCTCGTCCTTTTTTTTCAAACTCAAGTTTTATACAAAAAAGTTTATACATGAAATTAATTTGAATCCAACATTTACATGATTTATAAATATTGCTTTTATCTTCATTTTTTTTCTTTCATTTTTTTTTTAAAGTTTCTATTGTTATAAATATATGTGTTTATGTACAATTATATACAGTGAATACTAAAATACAACTAGTTAACATGACTTTTCTCTACATTAGTACTTAGTACTAATTCCCCAGTGCTCTAATAGGTTTTTAAGTTGTTGATGCGTCGACCTTAATGTCATATTTTCATTACAGGACTGCTTCATTCTGTTGAAAACCCCAAGTAGTTTGAACCCTACTTTTGCTTTTGATATGTCATATTGGCTCATATAGAATTTATTGCCTGGATGTTCCCACGCCATTCTTCTGTATTTTTTGGAAATTTTGTACATCATCTGTTGAACCAAGAAGATTTTCAACAAGTACGGTTGCAGATATCTTATCTGAAAAAAAAGGTAAAATGTTGTGAAATATATATAAGTTTTAACTCTTCCAAAAATCTATGGGGGTGGGTCGATATTTGTTCTGGTCAAGTCTAATGTTTTTGACCAAGGTAGTTTTAGTTTATAGCAACTTATAAATATCTATAATGAAATTTTAAGAGGACAGCCACTCACTTGCTGCATAGGCATGAACTTGCTTAAGTCCGTGTTTCAGTGATTCCCTACATAATCAACCGATTCCTCCTACTAAATCTGCCTCTCGCATGTACATGGTGTCAAGTAGGCCAATTTTAAAAGATAAATACATTTGTACCAGATTTGAGGTGTTGAGCTATGTTTTATCATCATTACTGCCATCAGTGTATCCTAAACTGTCCAACCGACAAAATCACAAGACAAAACGTCATTCTATCAGATAGAAATTTAAACATTTTTCGGATGAAAATAGAGTAGAATAACGTCAAATTTATTTGTCTGACAGACAAACCCTAAAACAGTTTGGCACCGACTGTACCATATCTAAAGACTTCAATAGTCAATAGTGCAGATGTTATATTTACCTGTTTGGTTGGTTTTTCGTGCAGAAGCAATGCTTGAACAGGCTGCCGTTTCATAAAGCAATCGCTAATAACGACTAACGTAGATTTTAGCGTGTAACTAACGACTACATAACGATTACGTTTACGTGCGTTTCATAAAGCATACGTTGACGAATCGTTAGATTTTTCGATCGCTATACAATCGCTATTTATTTTTAGAACGGGAATTCCAGGATTTCGCACATTCTATCGTTGGAGAAAAATATGCTTGTAAACGACGAAGAGTAAGAGTCTTAATCCAAGAAAACCATATTAATAATTGTTCCTCCAAAAAGGTAGACTAACGAAAATTGTTTCTAACTCAACTAAAAGAATAAGTCCTGGATAAGTTGAAAATTGTCACATCTCCGTTGAATGGTCTATTCTAAACAAACACAATTTTGGAAATAAATTCCCTAGCCAAAAGATCTCAGCATTCAATTTTAGTACCACTTCTATCTTCAGTTATGTTAGATGATCTTAGATAAATGAACAAATGTAACCTCCGTAGAATGTAATCTCCGTTGACGTTTTGGTAAAGAGTGCTTTCTATCACGTCCGCAATTTTATCGAGTATGGCATGCCGAATAAACATATATTTAATTATTACGAACGGCAAATATATATAAATTACAGAAAAATTACATAAATTGTAATTCAGGCGACATAAGAAGACACCATGTAACAATTTTTGAACTGCATAAAGGATACTATTTGTCAATTTTGATAGCATCTAAAAAAAATAATAAACGGGGGAAAAACTATTTTAGTTTCTTTGTTTTAATTTAAAGAGGGGGGGGTGGGGGCAAGGGGGTTCCCAATAACAGCAAAACAGCAAATTGATTTGGCTTATAACAGATAACAAGGAATTAAAATGGACAAAAACAGATAACAGTAAATGAAATTTGTTAAAATAAGTCGGGTCCTTGACAAATCCAGTATTTCTTATTACGGGTATAAATCCTTTGTAATGAATTCCATTTTCTATGAACAAGTTTTTAAAATTATGTATCTAGAATGTGTTTACTACTCAATATATTTTTATACGCTCGTTTTATACGAGACGTATTATGGAATACTGTTATCCGTCTGTTGTCAACATGTCCAACATTAACTCCAACACTCTTTAACCTATTTGCATAACACTTTGGGAAATTGTCTATATCTATTAACTTGAGCTCCCCTTCGTTTTTTATAAATTTCAGATTTTAATTTTCTGAGTAATTGGGTTTTATTCAATAAAAATGGTGTTTTTTTCAGTTTTCTCATAATATCTCAAAAATCCTTTCACAAATTTGCAAGGAATTTAAGTTAATTGTTTATATCTATTAACATAAGCTCCCTTTCAATTTTTATAGATTTTAAATTTTAAGTTTCCGAGTTAAGGGGTTTTATTAATTAAAAGGGGGATTTTCCAGTTTTCGGACATAACACAAAAACGTTTTCAGCAGTTCTCATGAAACTTTGCTGAATTGATTATACATGTAGCTGTTGTTGTAAGCACCCTTTCTATTTTATTAATTTTAGATTTTATGTTATTGAGTTAAGGTAGCACAATACAAAGATTTTTTTACTTCCAATCACTAACCTTTGAAATGCTGTAACTTTCTTATAAATGCATAGAAAATAATCAAAGAGGTATATATAGATAGATAAAAGATTAATCTTTTAAATGAATGCAATATTTTTATTATGCAATCATTATGTAATCAATTATTATGTAATTAGTGGCAAAATCTAGGTAAGTTCACTTGAATGAATTTAGCTCTATCATCTCTTTAACTATACTAAAAATTTTAACGGAATCTTAATCAACACATCATGGGCTTCAAAAGGGTGTCTCAGATTGTCTCTATGGTGTTCCATTCTCTCATGAATCTCTAATTAGTGTAAACATCCTAACCACATAAAAGAAGATAATGTTCAATTAGGTGTAAAATTTGTTCTATACATTCTATCTGAAATCTGAGACACCCTTTTGTAGAAAATGGCCATAGGAACAACATATAATAAAATCAACCCTCTAGGGATACCTATGCAGAAGTAATTTCATTTGAAAGTGGAAATTTGGTGAAAAATATTTTAGACACAGTTAACATTATAATTGGTTACATAATTGTTGCATAATACTAACATTGCATTTATTTGAAAGAGTAATCTGTTAGCTATCCAAAACTCAAGCATTATTAAGAAAGTTACAGCATTTTAAAGCTTGGAAGTTGTAGTTATAAAATCTTTGTATTGTGCTACTTTAAGGGGATACTTATTCATTTAAAAAAGGTGGTCATTTCCAGTTTTCGGACAATAGCTCAAAAATGTTTTCAGCAGTTCTCATGAAACTTTGGTGCATTGTTTATATATATTGATCAAAGCTCCCTTTCGATTTTTATACATATCTGATATGACATAAAGAAGTTATCGAATATTTCAAAAAGGGCGACTGGCATATCATGCGCTCATGGCGTAGCAGTTTATTTGTTATAGAATACTTTATTTCGGCATTTATTTTTATACAGTTATAGAAACTCACACATGCTTGTAATTTAAATAGTGTTACTGTAATAAAATTAAGAATTGAAATGAGGAATATGTCAAAGAGACAAAAAAGATATCTAGTAAAAATTCAAGGGCAGTATTGGTATCAACGCAGGTCCAATTGCCATAGTTCTTGTGTTTGTTGCTACTAAAAAATGATCTAAAAGAGCTTGAATATATCTATTCGCATTCTGACTTTTGTAAATGCCCATTTAATGAGGTGTGTGAATTTTTCTTAATAAGACTATGAGGTATATAGGATAGAAAAATCAAAAGCACCAATTATAAGCATGCAATTTATCAAGTACCTCGAACCAATTTTCACACTCCAAAAGTAATTTATTCCACTATTTTCAAAGTCTTAATTTGACCAATTTTTTATCAGGCTTTGGTTGCACCAAGTGTACTAGTAAGTAGAATACATAGTTTAGAAGGGGAACAATGGATTGAAGAAGTTATAAATGTTTGTTTGTAATGAGCTATGTGCAGCTTTGGAACCTAGTACATGGTTGGAACTAATATTGTACAATGTGTTTGATTCTGCTTTGAAAAGAATCGCATAGCTGAGTCTATATATACCATATTATATAAAAGGCTAACTGGTCCTCAATTGAGATTCTTGTCAGATATTCCTGGCCATATCTTTTCCTTTAATAAGATAATTCTAAATACATGTTCCAAAAAAATGGAATTTATTACAATGGATAATCAAAATATATACTGGAATTGTCCTGGACCTCACTTCTGTGATGGGTATATGTTAATGGAATCCTTCTCCGAATACGGGACCAACATATTAGTAGTGGTAGACCGCAATGTTCAATGAAATTCAATTTCTACCGAAATTTTGTTCTAAAAAAGTGCTAACATTCCAATTTTCAATAACAGTTAACAGCAAATACATTATCACAATAACAGATAACAAAAATACTAAAAGCCCAATAACAGCTAACAAAGAATAAGACAATAACAGCTAACAGCAAATAAATTTTCAGAATAACAGATAACAAAGAATTAAATTGCCCCATAACAGCATAACAGTTAAACCCCTTGCCCCCCTCTTTAAATATCTCAGATAATGAACAGAAGTTAAGATGGCATAAGGTATATTTTATCATATTTGATTTGTGATATGAGGTACTAGTACTGAGAAGCTGAACGTTCAGTTTTATATCAGAGACAGTGCTGTTGGTTAGACGACATAAAAAAATTCGATATCCGATAGAATAAAAATCCGATCACTAGAACTAGGTTGTATTCGCTAGTACACAAATATTCTGCGCTGAACGTAAATGGTGAAAATAATTCTAAATTAGCGCTTCAGACGCATGAAATGTATCACTTGGCTTTTTTTATCTCTTTTTTCTCACTATTACTGTAACAGAGTTTTTTTTAAGTCAAAAGTTATCTTGGTCTGACCTCTGTCACGAATTGTTTTATCAGTGGTATAAAATGTTATCATTGCTGAATAATTAAAATACATGTATTATTCAGAAGAATCCGTTATTTTCTATTCTGTTTTTTGATTGTCAATTTATTTTTAGTACTTTTTTTAGGGGGGGGGGGTAATTATTTTATATTCTATAAACCATATGATATATCTTGGGTTATTTCAAATAAATATCTGATATTCAAACAGAAAAGAATGGATATTATTACTAGTACAAGTTTATCAACAAGGATATGCTAAGTAGTAAATCGATTTTAGTGGTCTCTTTTAAAATTAAAAAATCGGTGAGATCAATATGCTACAACCAACCAGCAAAGAGGGTTGCCTCCTATGAATAAAAAATCTATGGAATAGAAAAACATTTTGATATATGGAATAATGCTGTTTTGAGTGGGTTTTTTTTTTTGTGTCGTCTCTCTTTCTTTCTCTCTTGTCCTGGTTTTGTTTATTTGTATTTTTATTGACTTTTAAAAATTCATTTTCAACGACAAGGCATGCAGCATCAAAATTATTGTTTGAAAGTTATTCTCTCTGTCATTAATCTGCATAAAATATTACCACTGAACGTTAAGAAAACAACAAGCAATCAATCACAAAGCTAGGTTCACACTGCCGATCAGATCAACTCGATCAAGCCCGATCAAGACAAATAACGTGATCGGGAGACTGGTCTGACTCAACCGACAAGCATGCTCGGGATAGTCTACCTTGCTCTTTATCGCTCTGACTTTCTACCCCAGAGTTTTTGACATGTCAAAAACATTCGAATAAGGATAGAGAAGCAATTCACCAGAGTTGAGATTGAAAATTCTCCGAGTAACAGTCGAATCGATCGGGAAAGGATCGTGAAGAGATCGTGTTTGATCGGAATACAAAAATTTTACCGGTCAGTACTCGATCATTTCGACCTTTGCTCGACTAATGTCCGATCATTTGCAGATTAACTCGACCAATGCCCGATCGCTTCCAGATCACTGCGACTTCTATATTTATTTTATCCCAGACCAATTCGACCAATACCCGATCCCTTCGCGACCACATTCGACCACTCTTCGATCTCTACTCTGCCGTACACGAGGACACATGACTGCTACACGATTCTCTAAAAGTGTGTGCAGATCTGATCAACTCTCATGTTCATTACGTGTCTTAACTTTTGCAAGTTGAGGTAACAGCGTGGTAAAGTCGTTTAAGTTCCATTTTCATAATGAAGTGAAAGAAATTTTATTTATTAGAAAGATGTACAAATGTATGCTATATCATTGCCGATATGGTGATCTCCCGTTAACCCAACAACCATTCCACTATTCCGACAGCCCATTACTCCGACAGCCTGGTATTCCGACAGCCCATTAGCGGATCCTGGGGGGTTCGGAACCCCCCTTTTTTGGACGATCAATGCATTTGAATGGGAGCATATAGTTGGACACCCCCCCCCCCCCTTTACTCTGGGTTGGGAACCCCCCTTTTTTTTAAATGGCTAGATCCGCTCCTGCAGCCCGTTATTTCGACAATGCATCTGTCTTCAGTGTATGTGTACATTTTCTCTAAAAAGACCAACCCCGTTCTCTATAATATTTGTAATTATCCGTTTTGATTTCGATTCTTCTTCTCATGCGGGATATTTGTCTCAGTATATTGGAGTTTATACACATGCTTATAACAACTGCTCAGTCCTTACCTTCGTCCCTCTTTCGTTTTACGGGTCTTGATATTTTATTGATCTTTATATTTCGGCGTTTGTGTGTACATTGTCATTCTGTGCTGTTCTAGTTCGCTGCTCTTTGTTGTTGTTTTGATCTATACTTTTTCATTAGTCTTAGATCTTCGGTTTCTACCTCTCGCGTATCAGGGGAGTGAGGTTTCACCTATATTAACTACATAAATAAATATATCAGAATTGGATAACACTACCCGCCCTCTTTGGTCGCAACACTTTCTACCTCTTATATCACTTATATGAGTTTTATCTAAATTAATTCTGTCGCTCAAATTAGCACTAATGTAGCGTCAGTCAAAATCAGACTGAAAAAAAAAATACAAATACAATCCAGGTCCAAAGAAAATAAGATGACACATATGACGAAATATGTGTTCCAAAAAGATGAGCAATTCCAGCTTCTACAAATACGCCACCCGTGCGATTTTATGAATATCATGTTCGGGAATGTGAATCCACGAAATACGGAGAAAGTACACAGCACTTCCAATAACGATAATAACGATCGCACTTTAGTCAGAACTTTAAAAAGTTAGATATTATTATGATAAATCTTCGAAATTTGTTTTAATGTTTTAACACAAGAAAACTTTACTATTATGTGAGAAAATGATGATTTTATTGTAAGTTCTTTTGACTTGTGTAGAACAGGTCTTGATACTGTTATTTGATTTTAAAACCGTTAGTTGTTTTATTTTCTATTTTGTTTTGGCTCCGATTCTGACTGAGACCTATGATGATATAATGGTGATACATGTATAATGATAATTACATTACACTTGTATTGGAATGACTCAATGTTGACCCAATCATTATACCGCCCTTCTAAATAAAGTGTTGGAATATTGGGTTGTCGGACTAATTGGCTGTCGGAATAATGGCGTGAATCATTTAGGCTTTACTTGGCTGTTAATGGTGACCTTACATTTCAGAAAAATAGATATAAGAAGATGTGGTGGTATAAGTGCCAATGAGACAACTCTCTTATAAATATGTTTACTATACATTTTTGAGTCTCTACAATCTTATGTCAGAATATAAACACAACGATTCAAAACATTCAATTTTTAAAAAATGATGAATTCTTAAATTCTCTCATTTAAATCCAGACCAGTCTTATCATTTTACAAGTACATTGTATTTCCACCCTTTTTACGAGACTGCAAAATTTATTAATAAAGCGGAACATACCGATAATTGATTGATTACGTCGTCTGATTACGTCGTCCGCAATTTGCTTTTTGTCCACTTTTGCTTTTTGTCCGATAATTTTGCTTTTTGTCCGACACTTTTGCTTTTTGTCCGTTGCTTTTGGTCCGTTTCGCTTTTTGTCCGATAATTTCGCTTTTTGTCCGACATTTTTGCTTTTTGTCCGTTACTTTTTGTCCGTTTTGCTTTTTGTCCGATAATTTTGCTTTTTGTCCGACATTTTTGCTTTTTGTCCGTTGCTTTTTGTCCGTTTTGCCTTTTTAGCTCACCTGGACCAGAGGGTTAAGTGAGTTTTTTTCATCACTTGGCATCCGTCGTCGTCGATAACTTTCAGAAAATCTGAAACTAATGGCAAAATTAAAGCAACTATGGCCACAATCATCCTTAGGGTATGTAGTTTCAAAAGGGTATCCAATGACCCCGCCCAAAAATCAAGATGGCCGCCATGTTTAAAAATAGAACATTGTGGTAAAATGTAGATTTCAGCTTATATCTCTGAAACTAAAGCATTTAGTTCTGGGATAAAAATATTCATCAAGTAATAATCTATAGCCCGAGATTTTTCATTTACATTAGACAACGCGTTTTGGGGTTGCTGCCCCTGATATTTTAATTTTAAGGTAAATTAGCATTTTTTAGTTTTAGTTTGATTGAAATTTTATTTTAAAGTCGTTATAACGAGTAAGCTTATTTGTTATAACGACTTAACTAACAACACAGCTTACTTGTTTTGAGGACTTAACTAACTCGTTTAAACGACTTAACTAAATCGTTTAAACCACTTGACTAACTTGTTTACTTAAAAACTACTTATTGTAAATACACAATTTTTATGTGATGTTTGATAATAATATAATGATTAAATTTGTTGCTATAAATAAAATTGAGAATGGAAATGCGGAATGAGTCAAAGCGACAACAACCCGACCATAGAGCAGACAACAGCCGAAGGCCACCAATGGGTCTTCAATGTAGCGAGAAACTCCCGCACCAGGAGGCGTCCTTCAGCTCCTTAAACAAACATGCATACTAGTTCAGTGATAATGTACGTCATACTAAACTCTGAATTATACAAAGAAACTAAAATTTAAAAGGATACTAGACTAACAAAGGCCAGGGGCTCCTGACTTGGGACAGGCGCAAAATTGCAAAGACCCTATAAGTGAATCAATATTAAAGCCAAAATATGCAATCTTTAATGACCTGACAACAGTATCGTAACTATATCCCTTCTTAATAAGTCTGTTTAAAGGTTTTGTTAGCTTTTGAGGTGAATACTGACATTTTTGTGCTTTGTAAAGAATATTACCATAAACGATTGGATGTGAAATACCTGAACGTATAGGATATCTGCATGTAAAGTTATATTTACGAATTATTTCCTTGTACCGATGATAAATTAAGTAAATGTTTTGACTAGTTTGTGATATCGAAAACTCTGGTGTAATAATTTTTCAGTAATAATAGACAAAACTTTAATTTTACCACGTATGTTCTATTTCAGTCATGTTGGCCATCTTAGTTGGTAGGCGAGGTATAAATCAGGCATATTTCTTTTTAAATAAGATACCCTAATGATGATTTTTCGAAGTTCAAAATAAAACCTGCAAAAATATACACGTTTTTATATCGGACATAAAGCAAAATCAGCGGACAAAAAGCAAAACGGACCAAAAGCAACGGACAAAAAGCAAAAGTGTCGGACAAAAAGCAAAATTATCGGACAAAAAGCAAAACGGACAAAAAGCAACGGACAAAAAGCAACGGACAAAAAGCAAATTTATCGGACAAAAAGCAAAACGGACAAAAAGCAAAAGTGTCGGACAAAAAGCAAAAGCGGACAAAAAGCAAATTGCGGACAAATAGCATCGTATCAGTCGTCGGCGTCGGGTCCAACATTTAGGTACAGTCTTTTGTTAAAGTTTGTTTGATACATCAGAGTAACTATTTGGGAATTATTTTTACTAAAACGGGGAATTTTAATATGACAAAAAAAACATTTATCCGATAAGGCCTTAAAAGCCATGTACGAAGTCCTGAAAATGGGATGGATGTATCAGCTTTCCATAAAATGTCAGCTAGATCTTTTTGACAAAATTGTCAAGCCCATATTGTTGTATGGGTCTGAAGTATGGGGTTTTAGTAATAATGAGGTATTAGAAAAGATACATTTAAAATTCTGTAAATTACTTGTAAATTTGAAATCCTCAACACCAAACTATATGGTTTACGGGGAACTAGGTCGCCATCCGTTTGACATAGATATAAAAATTCGAGCAGTATTATTTTGGGCAAATTTGATATCCGGCAAACAAGCAAAGTTTTCCTGTATATTGTATCAACTTTCTCGCCATATGAATGTTCATTTTAACATGCAGACTAAATGGATTCTTTTTGTCAAAAAAATATTTCAAGATTGTGGTTTCTCATATATATGGGAAACACAAAATTTTATAGATAAAGATTGGTTAAAAACTGTTATAAAACAAAGACTGTAAGACCAGTTTCTTCAGAATTGGAATTCGCTAATTCAAAATTCGTCAAAAGCTATTAACTACAAAAATTTTAAGAAAAACTGGGAATTTGAGGAATATTTTAATATTCTGAACTGTAAAGATGCCGTTGTTCTTTGTCGATTTCGAACGACCAATCACAAATTGCTGATTGAAACAGGAAGGTGGCAAAATTTACTGAGAGAAAACCGTGTTTGCCATTTATGTAAAAATCGACAAATTGGTGACGAATATCACTATATATTGGAATGTACTTTTTTCGATCAAAAACGTACAGAGTATTTATCCTCCTATGTTGTACATGGACATAGTACATTTAAATTTTCGGAACTTATGTCGAGTACACGAAAACCAGTCCTGAAGAAACTTTGTTTATTTATAAAAAAAATATTAATACTTGTGTTTGTCCTCCTGGCTAGTGACTTCTGTAACCTCTCTCCTTGTTTTGTATATATTGTAAATAGTTATTGTTTTTATCTCTGTATATATATATACTGATGTAATGCATTGGCTTTATGAGAATAAAGATATATTAAAATAACTTTGTCAGCCCTTCATATAATTTCATGAAATTGGACATGCAGAAGGTTGTTTATGACCAAAAGACAGAGTGAATGTTTGAAAATATTTTTTTTCATTTTCCGTTTTTTACTGGTAAACAGACTTTTCTTTTTTACAATTAACAAGTAGAGTCTAGGGTTTAAGTTTTGCTGAAATTTTTGAATGACTGTTTAAAATGTCTGAAGCAAATGTTTGAAAATATAATATTTATTTTTTCATTTATACATGATAGTATATTTCTGATGAATGGACTTTGAATATTACAGTTCACATTTACATAAAGTCTTGGATTACATTTTTTGACATGACAAATTCATGAACCTTCATGGATTGTTATGGAAATTAGACAGAAGGTCATCGTGAAGACCAAGAAATAGCATCTAAGATTTTTTTTTAATTCTGTAGTTTACTGATAAATGGATTAATTTTTTTTAGTTAAAAGTACACGTTTACGCTAACAGCAGCATAACATCGCGAAAGAAAGGGTCCCGATTTTTGATGAAAATTGGTATCCAACGAACCTTAATGTTAAATCTCGCACAGTATCAAAATATCTGACAAGGTTGGTTTTTTTTTTAATATACCCTTCCCAAATCTTCATGAAAAAGTGCTGTTTTATTTAATTAACATCTACTGATAGATTTAGATAGTTTCAAATGCCCTCGAAATAAAAAAAGAAAAAATATTATATTTCAACCGGAGTTATTATAATTGGACAAACAAGCACTCCCTACTAAAAACGCGGACGTGATAGAAGACACCTTTTAGTAGCGTCATCAGTAAACATTGGTATAAAATTTTGTTCATATATCACAAACAAATGGTTTGGTCCAGATATTTCTGATTGTTCTGTTGAAATAACTTGTTATACATATAAATTGTAAGTACATAGCACGAAAATTATCTTTTACTTTACTCGAAAGTCAGTGTGAAAGGAGATCAAAGTTTGAGAAATTTACCAAAGTCGTCCTTTCAAGGCGTGGTAAAAGCGTATCTGCCAGCTTAAATATGCCCTGTCTACCAAGACGGTAACGAGATATGATATATGTGTCATTTATATTGTCACTGATTTCAATCCTTCCCCGAAATTCTTTTGTCGTCTAAAAATTCGGCGTCAGAAGTACCCCAAAGTATGCAAGGCGACGACCATCTTTTATTTAACGATCGCTTTGCGACAGGTTTAACCACACGTTAATAGCGTTCGCGATTCACACGCAATGTACGACCATCGCAAAGTACGATTGTTTTATGAAACGGAATTTTAGCGTTACGTTTGGTTAACGTTCAAACGTACGCTAACGATCGTTTAATGAAACGGCAGCCAGGTTTCATCTTCTAGTTCTTCACTGTCATTAAGGCCAAATGGATCCATATCTGAATCATTGCCTGTATAGGAATTGAAAAACATAACATAAAAATTACACATCATTATACACATGTAGCATGTGGCACAATTTTTAGTAGTTATTACATGTATATATCTCATGAAATAATGACTTTTCTAGGCCTAGGGATCTAACAGCATTTATCAAGGGTGTAATTAATAAAGGGGGCAATGGACTCTATACCAAAGCTTTTAAATACATGAAATTATGATATGTTGCATTGACTTTGAATGTTCCTGATGACAAATAAAATATAAATTATGATATTGAAGCTTATGGAGATGAAGCTTTTTTATTGCTTAAATAATGAATCCAATTGAAGTCATTCTAACAATTTATGGACATACTGCTTTGCGAAACAGGCCAATGTTGTACCAAAAATAATGAAGAGGAACACAAATGGGCTATTTTTTTAATTAAATATAAAAAAAAAGAAGATGTGGTATGTTTGCCAATGAGACAACTGCCCACAATAGACCAAAATGACACAACAACTACAGGTCATCGTACAGCCTTCAACAATGAGCAAAGCCCATACCACATAGCCATTACAATTAACAACCTTTCAGAGTATTTTTTTAAATTCAGTTACATGTAATATGTATTTACATGTATGAATAGCTACACAACTTACATTCAAATAATCTTCTCTTCACGTTACTTCTGTAACTCTCCTTAGCATCTGAATTAAAGTAAAAGTGATATTCTGTAAATTTTTATTGTTTTATTCTTAAAAAAATCCTACATATACATGTTTTATATTCGAAAATTTACCTTTAATTACCAAAACAAATGACCATTGAAAATTATTACATTGAAAACCCTTACTTATTGAAATATGACTTTTTGTTTATATTATATATTTAGTCATTGTTACTATGAAATATATCTGATTATATTAATTAATTTTGTATGATGAATTTCTTTAAAAGCTGGGCAATAGTAGAAACATAGTAAATTTGTACTTTTGTTAACTTGAAAATAACCATGTTACTTTTGTTTCAGCATTTAACAAAGATAAGCTGTACCTTTCTATTTACTATCCATGAGTTGCATTAAATTTAAATTGTAACACTTCATAGTGACTGAAAAGGCTGCAGAGGAATAATTCGCAGAAAATAAACACAAAAGAACATTAAATATTCAAGTTTACACAAGAAAGCTCGATTCAGGTAACATTAACTATAGTACTGCACCAGTGTTGTCTTCAATGAAGAAATATTTTTGAAGCATTCTTAAAATTGTTTTTTTCTCCCATAAATAAATGTATTGATGTAGATCAGGAGTCCATTTCTGAAGGCATTTGTAACACTTTGTATACATGGTATACATATTTAATTGCAAATATGTACATGTCGTTGTAAATTACATGTTCATACTTGTATATATTTAAATTCTAATGTGGCTTCATTATTTCTCGTAGTGTACCAATTTTCTTGGATGCAGATCAACCACAAATTTAACTATTTACAAAACTCTATAAGATTGTATGCTGTCATTGGCAAAACTACAAACTCAAATATTTATGAAATTTCAAGTTTTTATCTATAAAAGGAATTCATACCCACAAAAATAAATGAATCAATAATATGTACTATTTTTGTATGAATCGGTTCAGCATTTTGCAAGCTGTTCCTCTGTGTTTACTTTCCTTGTGTGGCGTTAGATTTGAATTGTAACACTTTATAGTGACTAAAAAGGTTGAAGAAAGACTTTGCACATAATAAAGACAACTTGAAAGAGTATCAATCATTAGCCTGCAGTTGCTAAAGAAAACTAGGATATGGTCATGAAAAACCCAAATATCAGGTAACAGTACTAAGTATAGAATTTCAAAAGTGTTATCCTCATAAAAACCAAGTTTCTGATGAATTGAAAATATTACATTTTTCACTAAGCATGGTAAGATCAATGAAGCTGCTTTTTGTTAATTTGGCTTGTATGGTGCAGCATACTCTTATTACATTTAACATACATACCAATTGTTTTTAAAACAAGACATTAGATTTATTTGGTCTTTTGTTTCAATGCCGCAAATGCATGCAAAATTTCCCCCTCGCTGCTGGCCAGCTTCAAATTGGCGGGCAGGGTTATCGCCTGAAAAAATCCTTAGTTTAACATTCAGGTCAATTCCATTTAGTGTGATAGGACTTAGATTTTCAATATTCTCACATCTTGTTGTAACATACGTAATTTGTTCTTTGTCGGTACTTGCTGCAAAAAACAGAAAGTCAATTTAGTACGTAGTATTGCTAAGATATCATTTTTGTATCTGCACTTTTCCATGGTTAAAATTAGAGATAACTGTATTGTATTTTAAGCTACGACGGCATCAATTGAGGATTTGATGGTCGCAAATTAAGTTTACTGGTGATGCGTTAGTGGAGACAGTAAAAAGGTATTTGCGACCATCAAATCTCCAATTGATGCCGTCTGAGCTTAAAATACAATATTGTTATCTCTATTCTAATGAAACTGACAGAAAACAACGTTAAAAAATGTTATTAAAATCTGTCATATGCCGTCTGTGCTTGCGTGTACGTCCCATAGCATCAATTGTCAATTAATGCCATGTAAAAAAGAGACATTATCCAATGAAAATGAACGTTACAAACGTTCTTGCATTAGAATTGTAAATGTATGACTTGAAGTTGTTTTCTCTGTTAGTCTCATTATAAAGGAGATAACTGTATTCATGTATTGTATTTTAAGCTATGTTAACATCAATTGGTGATTTGATGGTCACAAATATCTGTTTAATGGCTTTGCTAATGCCTAAAAAATAAACTTAATTTGCTACCATTTAATCACCAATTGATGCTGTCAGAGCTTAAAATATAATACAGTTATCTTCTGATTCCTAAGTCTGGAACTTTCCAGTATTTTATGAAATAAATGTATACTTTAGTAGTTTAACTTTTTGTAAATTTTATATCTATTTTGTATTATCTTTTGAAAAAAAAATCCTGTTAATCTTTTTTGGGGGAACGAGGTTTAGAACTGCTGGTTATGAAATATTGGTTGATATGTAGATTGTTTGTTGCTCAATATCCAGTAGCAAAAAGTTCATGCATGTTCAGGACAAGAACATTATTATCAAGATCGATCTAGAAAATTGATCATTTTTAAAACATTATCAATAATCCCTGAACTTTTAGGGTGACTATCCTTTATTCATTTATTAGTTTTGTCCTAAACATGCATTCTATATTCTGTAAACTGCCATGCTCTCTCGTCTTTCATTGATAAAATTATAAGAGATTGATTGATTGATTGATTGTTGGTTGCTTAACGTCCAGTGGCAAATATTTCATGCATATTCAGGACGAGAACAAGTTCACAATAAATACAATAGGTAGGTTGTTGTAATAGAGGCCATCTAGGATGATGGTCGGGGAAATTTGGAGTGCCACTGGAAAATGAGGGTATATTGGATAGGGACAGAAATTTTGCCTTGCAATAGTCCACCTACGGACCCCTCAAAGAGTTGTTGCAAGGGTTCTTAACGTGCAAAGAGCGTGGCACTCTCTTTACACGAGGCATCGGATTTAACGTCCCCTTCTGACGGACGTGACTGCGAACTTGATACATCCCGCACAGCCAAACGGACGCCCCACTTCAGCAAGCGTTTTACTGCCGGTCGGGAGAAGACCAAGTGACCATATTTCTATACCCCAGTCACCCTTGGGGTTCCAAAATTATAAGAGATCAGTCCGCGCATACTCAGCAACTGATAGATGACGCCCGTAGCAACAGCTCTCGCCACGAAAATAATCATAAAAACATTTGTTTTTTACCATACGTTTTACAGCTTATGATTATTCAATATCGGTTGAATTAACCGGAGTCATCTCATGTTTGAATATATATAATCAGCCTTGAGCGAATGAAATAAAACCATATTAGTTCAAAATGTATACAGATCAGTACGCATTGTAAAGAAAAACGGCCGTAGCAACACAACTCGTAACAAATAGGCCACGCACATACAACTTTTTGCCATAAGAGAAATAGGTTTAATAAAAGAGGGACGAAAGATACCAAAGGGACAGTCAAACTCGTAAATCTAAAACAAACTGACAACGCCATGGCTAAAAATGAAAAAGACAAACAGAAAACAATAGTACACATGACACAACATAGAAAACGAAAGAATAAACAACACGTACCCCACCAAAAACTAGGGGTGATCTCAGGTGCTCCGGAAGGGTAAGCAGATCCTGCTCCACATGCGGCACCCGTCGTGTTGCTTATGTGATTACAAATCCGGTAAATAGTCTAATTCGGTAGGTCAAATTCAAAATATTTTGTCGGTTCGGAGAAATCCCTCCGAAACCCAAAAACCTTGTTATCATTCAAACACCGTAACCGTAATAGGTAGAAAAAAACCGTAGGTTGAAATTTGTTCAGGACCAGACCACGGTTCTTCATTACATTTGGATCGAAAAGATTAAACGACTCATTGGTAGGGTTATGCCCCTATTAAAATTAACCGGTGTCGGTTGACCACCAAAACTCAGAAACCGTAAGTCGTAGACACCTAGGATCTTCACCATTCATCATAAATTTATGTGACTTTGAAAAATACCTCAAGGTCAAATATGTATGTTGACCTTGACCTTTGACCTAACACCTTGTTATGGGATAATCTCAGTAACCATTATACTTACATAAGTTTGTTACATTTTGACCAAAGAGATTTGACCTTTTTATAAGGGGCATAACCCCTGAAAAGACAAAATCAGCTTTTACTATATAGTCAAAGGTCCTAGACTTCACCAATGACCTTGCCAAAGGTCAAAAGGTCAAGGTCATGTCCCAAATAGCGAATTTAGTGTTTTAACCTTATATACAAGATTTTTAGGGTGTTTTCAAGCTTTTAAAGGTTTACCTTGACCTTTGACCTTTTAATTTTTTATTAGATATATCAAAAACGATTATACTTACAGAAATAGTAAATAGTGAAAAATGTTGAGTTGTCTAAGGCGCAACTTTTTTACATTTTGACCGAAGAGCTTTGACTTAAGGGGCAAAACTGTTAACTGTTTCTGAAAAGACAAAATCAGCTTTAACTCTTGAACCAAAGCTCCTTGACCAATTGGGTCTTTTATAATGACATCATGGACCAATGACCTTCATAAAGGTCAAAAGTCAAGGTCATGTCCTAAAAAGCGAATTTGTTGTTTTTCTCATATTTTAACGGTTTTATGTGTGTTTGAGAGCTCTTTTTTGCAACCTGTATTGTGCATTACAAAAGGAAAGACCTCTCAATTGACATTTTAATTCTACTTCCAGTATGTCTTGGTTCGTCTTTTGTTACGAACTGTTATGGAACGCATACCTGTGATCTCCTGAAAGGAGTTTTAAAATCTCCCGAATTTTCAAATCACAGGGTACGGATCAATAATGGAACCCGAATCGCTGGTTAAATTGTAACAAATCGCATTATAGGGTCCTGAAAATTCCACTCGGGGGTATCATGTTTGCTTAAATAGAAGAAAGATAATAAAAGAACGTTTCTATGTAAAATTAAACTGAATGCGTATGTACATACCTGCATCATAGTTACAAAATATTTTCTTATGTTGACTGATGTTATCCTTTCAGGATACCGCACACCTGCTTCCTCACACACACTCTTCAATGAATCATAGGCTCTATGAACGCCATTTCCTCAAGAAGACCCCCAAAAAAATTGTCTAGACAAAAAAATTACTCCTTACATTTTAGTATTATGTCGTTTTTCTCTTATAATTTATGTGTTTCCTCTTATATTTAATGCGTTTCCATCGCTTTTAGTTTGTTACCTCGATTTTGATATTTGTCCATAGATTTATGAGTTTTGAACAGCGGTATACTACTGTCGCCTTTTTATATATTTCAGTTTAATATTCATGTATATTTTTAGCTCACCTGTCCCGAAGGGACAAGTGAGCTTATGCCATCACTTGGCGTCCGTCGTCGTCCGTAGTCCGTCGTCGTCGTCTGTCGTCGTAAACTATTTCAAGAATCTTCTCCTCTGAAACTACTGGGCCAAATACTTTCAAACTTTAACTGAATGTTCCTCAGGGTATCTAATTTATAAATTGTATCCAAAGTTTTGATCTATCAACAAACATGGTCGCCATTGCTAAAAATAAAACATAGGGGTCAAATGCAGTTTTTGGCTTATAACCGTTGTTGGGTTGCTGCCCCTGAATTGGTAATTTTAAGGAAATTTTGCTGTTTTTGGTTATTATCTTGAATATTATTATAGATAGAGATAAACTGTAAACAGGAATAATGTTCAGCAAAGTTAGATTTACAAATAAGTCAACATGACGGAAATGGTCAGTTGACCCCTTTAGGAGTTATTGCCCTTTATAGTCAATTTTTAACCATTTTTCGTAAATCTTAGTAATCTTTTACAAAAATCTTCTCCTCTGAAACTACTGGGCCAAATACTTCCAAACTTTAATTGAATGTTCCTTAGGGTATCTAGTTTGTAAATTGTATCCGAAGTTATGATCTATCAACAAACATGGTCGCCATTGCTAAAAATAGAACATAGGGGTCAAATGCAGTTTTTGGCTTATAACTCAAAAACCAAAGCATTTAGAGCAAATCTGACATGGGGTAATATTGTTTATCAGGTCAAGATCTATCTGCCCTGAAATTTTCAGATGAATCAGACAACCTGTTGTTGGGTGCTGCCCCTGAATTGGCAATTTTGTTTAGTTTCTTATTTCAAAATTGTGTTTTTTCCTTGTATAATCCATATAAAATGTGTCATTTTGTCACGCCCTGTAGCTTGAGAAAATGCGCGGTGACCTTTTTTATTACATTTTTCAACATATATTAATAGATACTACGTTTTGGCTAAGTATGTACAAATTCTATCATTTTTATTTTAGACTCCCATACCACCTTAAAGATCATTGCATTATTTCTGTAAGTCACTAATTAAATCGTAGTTTTAGCTCACATGAACTTGCACAGCCAACATAGCAGATCATCTGGGGTGTTTTGTTTGATTTAAGGATATAATAAGAAAGATCCAGATCGAATATAAAATGCTTAGTTAAACCTTCGTATGCATTAAATATATGTACATCGTTGGAATCCATTTATTTGTATGAGATTAAGGGCATTGTAACAAATAAGTTTTATATAAAGACAATTGTACACATATTATTGGTGTTATTGGTATTCATCTCTAAAATGGACTGTTAATCAACATGGTCAACACAAAAACGTTGTAAGAAAAGACCTTCTTTATCTATAGCTTTTTGGTAAAATATAAAAAAAAAGGAAAGGTCAATCATTGAGGAGATGCCTTAGTAAGTATTTCTTCATGCAAATTGTCAAGATAATTCTATTTTTAAAATGCTACTTTTGGCGTTCTCGTAAGAGAAATGGCACTTTGATAAAACTGTACGTTCACAAACTACTCATATGTCACTTGTTTCTATAATGATTCATAAAGTAGGAGAGACATTGTGTTACATTTCTTAATATAATTTAATCTTTGTGTTTACAGGAGTGCATTGGTGTCTTAAAGAAGGCTGGATTTTTATACTAAAGAGAGGTCAACAAAAACAAATTATGATTGTCTATAAATCTGCTTTGGTAAACGAAAGTATATGGTTGTCAAAAAGTAAAGAAATTGCAACTAAAGGATATAGGAGAATCAAAACATATTTTGAGGAAATTGAATCTTGTCCATGACTGTAGTGGAGAGGGTTGTAGGCTTGTGGAGAATAGAAAGAGTTGAGCAGGAAGATATTACTACTGAACATTTGCATTTACAGCACACCTATGCTCATAACACATTTGTTGTAAATAACTTTGCAATTTAATATAATTCCACGAGAAAATAAAAGTAATTTAATGTTGTATGCAACACTTCTTTTGATCGGGTTGCAGTGTTTTGCCTACCAGCTCATGGACATGATTTTGTCATGTACCATAACATTTTTTCATGATTTACTCCAGTTTATTTAGTGTGCACCACATTTTGATGTTATTTAGAATAGACATGAACATGTTAGAGTCATTTCTTAGTTTAAAACAAGGGGGGAGGGGCAATTTTGTTATCTGTTGAATAATATCTAGACGTTTTATATATACACATATAGATATGTCTTATTTTGAACTTTGTATAGCTGTTTATATGAGCTAAGATGACTCATCATGCCCATTGGTGACCTTTTGCTTTTATCTGGTCTTTGGTCGGGTTGTTGCATCTTTGACACATTTCCCATTTCCATTTCAGTTTTATCCACTAGATAAAATAGATGTAATTAGTACAGGTCATCATACATTAAAGGTTTTATTTCACAAGTCTTTGACCCTTTTGTATTTGCCTTTTAAAACTTATTATGCCCCACTTACGATAGTAGAGGGGCATTATGTTTTCTGGTCTGTGCCTCCGTTCGTTCGTCCGTTCGTTCGTCCCGCTTCAGGTTAAAGTTTTTGGTCGAGGTAGTTTTTGATGAAGTTGGAAGTTCAATCAATTTGAAACTTAGTACACATGTTCCCTATAATTTGACTTCCATTGTTATTTGTGACGTGATATGTTAATTTGTTGTTTTTATATATGTGATACAGGAAGAGACCGGACAGGATGACGGATCCCAAGAGATAGAACAAGAATCTGACAATAAATTCTTATATAGTGAAACGGCTGATACTGAGATTTGTTGATACAAGGAAAACAATATGTTGAAGACATTTCCATCCAAAATAAGTTTATTTTCTATGTACTGACAATGTTTCAGATCTTTTATATCTTGGCGTTATGTATTCGGTAATTAGTTAATACCTCAGTTTCTTTATGTTAACTCTTTTATATACATTTGATAAAATTTACTGTTTGCAATAGCATGAATTGTTCTATATAATAAGAATGTTCTTATCCCGGGCATAAAAACAATGCCGTATTTGGCGAAACCTTTTCAACTTTTAATCTTCAGTGCTGTACAACTTTGTACTTTTTTTCACTTTCGATCTTTTATATCTGGGAGTCACTGTTGATTTTTGTGTGGACAAGGCGCGTTTTTGGCGTATTGAACTTTAAACCTGATGGTTTTTGTTATCTATTAATCATGTTTTTCTTTGTCTAATATGTTCTCCTATTTATTTGTATTGTAGTCCTGTAATATTATGTTGTCATCTCAATTTTATATTTAACTTTGCCATTAAAGTGCGAGGTTTGACATGCCACAAAACCAGGTTCAACCCACCACTTTTATTCCCCTTTAAAAGTGTCCTGTACCAAGTGAGGAAGATGGCCATTGTTATATTATTGTTCGTTTATTTGTGTTTTCTCTTATTTTTGAGATATTGAGATAAGACGTGGCACGGTACTTGTCTATCCCAAATTCATGTAATATTTGTTATTCTCGTGGTGTTTTGTCTGATGCTTGGTCCGTTTCTGTGTGTGTTACGTTTCGGTGTTATGTCGTTGTTCTCTTATATTTAATGCGTTTCCCTCGGTTTTAGTTTGAAACCCCGATTTTGTTTTTTGTCCATGGATTTATGAGTTTTGAACCGCGGTATACTACTGTTGCCTTTATTTAGACGTTCATGAAAGCTTGTTGTGTCCTAGTCTGGCGTCAGTCGTATTGCTCATGTCAGTACATCAAACTATATTATTGATACCTCTTAAAGAAGTCACTCACAATTATAATTGGTAGTAAGATTGATAGATACAAGTCTCAAATTTTCCAATCATTGATTGCAAATATGTCAGTATAATGCTATATCTTTCCCGATTCAAAGTCACAAGACAAAAGCATATTGTCAACTAATAAAACTAGAATAACGTTTTTCTCAAAATTTCTTCTGAACATGTCCTCAGTTAGTAAGAATCTATCATGTGTGTCCACACTTGATGTTACTAGGACAAGCATATGTGTGTCCTAGTTTGATTTAGTTAGGAAATATTTGATATCACGTTTTTTTATAACTGGCTTTATGAGTTGGCTTCCATTGATATTGGTGACGTGATATATAAATTTGTTGTTTATATATGTGATACAGGAGGAGACAGGACAGGTTGACGGATCCCAAGAGATAGAACAAGAATCTGACAACAAATACCTATATAGTGCAATGGCTGATACTGAGGTTTGTTGATAAAGGAAAACAATATGTGGATGACATTTCCATCCAAAATAAGTTTATTTTTTATGTACTGACAATGTTTCAGATTTTCTGTAATATGATTAAACAATAACTGGCTTTAGACGTTCATGAAAGCTTGTTGTGTCCTAGTCTGGCGTCAGTCGTATTACTTATGTCAGTACATCAAACTATATTATTGATACCATTTGATGAAGTCACTCACAATTATAATTGGTATTAGATTGATAAGTAAAAGTCTCAAATTCTCCAGTTATTGATTACAAATATGTCAGTACAGGAAGAGACAGGACAGGATGAAGGATCCCAAGAGATAGAACAAGAATCTAACAATAAATACTTATATAGTGCAACAGCCGATACTGAGGTTTGTTGATAAGAGATAACAATATATTGATGACATTTCGTTCACAAGTATGTTTTTTTCTATATACAGACAATATTTAAAAGCACTTGTTTCAGATTGTCTGTGATATTATTCAGATCTATAAGAATTTGTCCTGAGGAACATTAAGGTTGAAATATTTCAAGTGAAGTCTGATTATTTTCAACAAGGTATTTATTTTTTAATATAAATTCAATAGTGGTAATATGAGTTAAATGTCATTTTCAAAATAGCTTGGAAAATGACTATTATTCAGGAAGACAATGTAAGATATATAAGTATGTTCAGTTAAACAGTGGAAAAATGGAAATTGGACCAGATCCTCATTGAATATTCCAATGACTTTCATTGCAATTTGTGACGTGATTTGCTAAATTTGTTATTTACATATTTGATACAGGGAGAAGCTGGACTGGCTAGTGAACTGACAGGAGAAAGTAAACAAGAATGTGGCAAGAAAAAAAGAAAGACGAGAATGGCTGTTACGCAGGTTTGTTGATAAATGAAAACAATATGTTTGTAACATTTCGATCCAAAATATGTTCATTTATAAGTACAATATTCTAAAATACTCTTTTGCAGATTTTCTGTAACATGATTCAGATTTCTAAGTATTTGTCTCTACGTTGATATATAACTTCAAGAAAAATGTGATTATGTTCAACCAGGTGTATTTTGTATTCAATCTTAATTTAATTCTTTACAGTACCAGGTTATAGGTTATATAATTATCTTTAAAAGTTATTTATTTAAAGTAACATCTCATATTATATAATAATTTACGAAAAAGAGGTTAAAAAAATATCAAAACACAAACTGGACGATTCAAAACTACATCTCATCCACTTAAGCGATTGAATAAAGGTTAATCTGATTCAATAATTCATAATGTGTGTCATGTCTGACTTTCTATAACAAATACAATGAAATTGTCTACAGATCCCTACTTTTGAAAAGTTATTACATAGTATATCGTGTATTTTCGTTTCCGTACGATAAGGTGTAATCCATAGACGAGAAACTGAATAAAATTTAAACCATTATTGTAATTTGATAAATGATTGAACTTGAATAAACAGTTAATACAGATAGGCACAGAAATCGCAAATGCAACCAGAACTCTCTCATTAATATTTTCGATAATAAAATCAGAAATTTCTCTTTGCATTGGTATGGAACAATTATATGATGTAATTCCATTTCACTGGTACATTTGTATGACACAAAATACAATAATATAAAATCGACTCGTGTTTAATACTGCTGATTTTGTACCATATAACATCTGATGAACCGTTCTTTCATGTCTTCTCAGGGAATCTTTTGATTTGTACGTCTTCGTATATTCTCCATATCCTAGTTGGTGTTCTGTTTGGACAATTCTCATATGCCTTGACAGACCTGATCTTGACTTAAATTCCTTGTTACAGGTACCGAACAGGTAAGTCCGAAAAATAAAAACGAAGCATTTAAAATATATGATAACTTTTTTGGCCACCTTATTTGGATTTACTGGACTACATGTTTTCATTATTTGAAATAAGGAATTCGTGATGCAGTTTGTTACTATTTCATGGATATTGAAACTAATGTTGTACTAGTTTATCAAACAAATAAGTGCAAAATATAGGCAACAGTAGTATACCGCTGTTCAAAACTCATAAATCCATGGCCAAAAAAAAATTCGGGGTAACAAACTAAAACTGAGGGAAACGCATTAAATATAAGAGGAGAACAACGACACAACATTAAAATGTAACACACACAGAAACGGATGTAAAAGAGATGTGTTATTTAGATAAATTCATATTTGGATCTTTTAATTTGAACACCGAAATGCTAAAATATTGTATATGTCCCTCTCCCCTTTTTAACAAGTCTGAATCTACTAAAAATGTCATGGGGTTTCAACTTCTAACATACATGTTCAGTCATTTAAAGATCATATGAAGTAAAAATATGAATGCTTTTGATGCCTCAAAATTTGTACAATACAGTAGATGGTGACCATTAATAGGAGCTAAACTGAGACGAGAACCATTTAATTTAGAGCTAAAATGTAACTTTTTTACACATGCTAAGAAACTTAAAAAATTAGTAAAGAGAAAGAAAATTGTATTTAAAAAGAACTTATATGAAACATTAACAAATTTGCAAGAAAATGACCCCAAAAAATATTGGGAACTCCTTAAAAAATTAAAAAATGAAGACACTAAACAGGATGATTGTTCAAATATTAAATTAAATAACTATGAAGAACATTTTCAAAATCTTGGTAAGGCTGAAAAATATGATAACTCTTTTAAAGAAAAAGTTAAAAAAGATTTAAATATGCTTGAGAGTACTTTAGAACATAATATTTATACTGATAGTCCATTTTCAATATCAGAAGTAAAGAACTGTATAAAAGAATTAAAATCAGGGAAAAGCGCTGGACCTGACTTAATATCTAATGAAATTATAAAATATAGTAGCATTGTTACAGTTACAGCCATAGTTAAACTTTTTAATCTTATTTTATCATCTGGTATTTACCCCACCAGCTGGAGAAAAGCATTTATTGTTTTAATCCATAAGTCTGGAGATAAAGAAGACATATGTAACTATAGAGGCATTTCTATTTTAAACTGTCTAGCAAAATTATATAGCTCTATTTTGAATAAAAGACTAGTAAAGCATTACGAAAATAAGTTCTCCAGTCATCAATTTGGATTTCGTTCAAATCACAGAACATCTGATAGCATATTTATTTTAAAAACTCTTGTCACTAAATATTTGAAAAAAAATAAGAAAAAGCTGTTTGCTTGTTTTGTAGATTTGCGTGGTGCTTTTGACTCTTTTTGGCATTCCTCATCCAAACTTTGTCTTTATATGATATTAAAAAATAATTGTCAGTCTGAGGAATATTTAAATTGCAATAATTTTATACATAAGCAGTTACTCTCAAAATTTAGACTAAGTGATCATTCCCTAGGCATTGAATTAAGAAGGTACAGAAACATTCCGAGAGCACAAAGATTATGTAAAAAATGTGAAGTCTTAGATGACGAATATCATTTCTTTTTGTATTGTGACATTAACACATATTTGCGTTCTAATCTTTTTGTTTATCTAAAAGACTATGTACCATTATTTCAGCATCTTGATGCATTCAATAAACTTAAACACATTCTAAACCCTATCCCTGAACTTGTTTGTCATATTGGAGTCTTCATTAAACAGTCTTTAGAACTGAGGGAGTCAGACCCATGTCAGGCAAGGTTATGATGGTGTTTTTTACATGCATTTATAATTGAACTCTAATGTTCTATTTTTCCATATATTGTATTGTATTATTTTGTATTTCATTGTATTACATTGTATTTCATTGTATTGCATTGTATAGTATAAAATTATTGTTTCATTGTATTGCTTGACCCTCATGGGTGTAATTTTGCAATAAAGATAAATTAATACTAGTAGTTAAATAAAATATTTCATTTTAAATTTCTTTCGTTTCCAGTGTTCATTTTTAAAAACTATGATGTTATATTGCACTTCAGATTTTGAAGACCGACCAAGTAGAAACAGAAAGCTTTATGAAACAGCTGATTCATATGTTGACATACGAAAAAAAAAAGTTTCCATCAGGCAACACTTCTGTCGTTGAGTGACAATAACCAGCAAACAGAAAACTATATTATAGATCGGTAAGACATTTCTTCCAGTATTAAACAGTTTCCTTAAATTGGGGTCAAGGGTAGCCAAAGTTAACGTCAATATTTTTATTAACCTGAAAAAGACTTGTTAAATAATCAATGTAATCACTTGTAATTGTACTGTATATTGTCATGAATGTATATGCACTATGCCCCTTGAGAGGACCTCTTATGGAAAGAAAAGATATTATGTTCTACTCTTGTACTGCTGAAATTACTGGGCGTCATAATTGACAATAAAAAACTTATTATTGGTTCAAAACTATAGTATGCCCTTAGGAAAACATCTATTCCGATCCCTTAGGCTTTTTGGGGACGATCTGATAGATGGCTCTCCGATTGTCCTCTTTGATTCCAACCGTTTCCCCTAAACATTAAGCATTCTGTAATATTTTCTGTCTAATCTTTGAATGAGCTGCGTAAATTCTGATGAAACACGAGACAGAGGACGTGTGACAAAAACTGAGTCATCTCTGAACGCTGCAAGCAAAATCAGTGCCATACCTCGTAAAATATCGCCCTCTGTCGGGGGATTTACTGCAAATCAATAAAAGAACTGGACAAACGTTCTTTCCATATTTTCATTGAAAGAAGTGTTGCCTAATAGAGATTTGCAAGTCATACAATCGTTTTTAATTAAATGAAACGGAATATTAACATAAAAAAAGCCAAATAAAAGGTTCCATACTAGAATAACTTTGTCCTTCGTTTGAAGCGGTGAAACAAGTTAAAAAGAAAGTATGTAAATAATAAAATTGGGAATGGAAATAGGGAATGTGCCAATGAGACAACAACCCAACCAAAGAAAAAAACAACAGTAGAAGATACACGGTGGCCAACCAAAGTAAAATCAAACACAGTTTGACGTATAATAAGTGATCTTATTTTCCTGGTCATGTTTTATATTAAAATTGTCTATTTGTTGATATAAATAGACAAGTAGTACTTAGCTCTTTTTAGTAAATTAATGTAAGTTAGTACACTTATCACATCTGATTTAGTGATGGAAATGAAATTGTGGTATGAATCAGACTCAGCATATTGCACTACAATAATAAAAAATGAACAGTTCATCATGGGACTTTTCTATGAAATAAAAAGTGCGCATCATATCTTATATTTTTCCTTGCTTTAAATAAAATTAAGAAAGGAAATGGTGAATATATTAAAGCGACAACCACCCGACCATAGAGCAGACAACAACCGAATGCAACAAATGGGTCTTCAATGTAGCGAGAATTCCCGCACCCGTAGGTGTCCCTCAGCTGGCCCCTAAAAATATGCATAAAAGTACAGTGATAATGGACGTCATACTAAACTCCGAATTATACACAAGAAACTAAAAATTAAAATCATACAAGACTAACAAAGGCCAGAATCAACAACAAATGATAATTCCTTGTGTGTCTATCAAATTAAGCAACAACCGAATAGATGAAATTTGAAGGTTAATTTATGATTGTAAGTTAGAACATGTATACGTCATTCTGGAAGTAATGAATTGAAAATAGTTGTAATTTTTGTGGGTTTTTTTTTCAGATTAAGAAGCTGATGCACCTTTGGGGTTTGATCCTTGCCCATCAGAACTTCATGAAGGAACGATTTCCGAAAGCATCAACATGTACCAACACTTTCGTTCTGCTAACATTATGTACTAGTTACGACTCTTTTGTGCAAAACATGAAGTTTGGTATTTAAAAGGCTTCAAGTTAAAGTGAATTTAAAAGTTATAATTGTGTGTGTGCGTGACTTGATATGTATGTTTTTTTTAGTTCTGCTCTGTTTCTTACGGTTTTAACATTTCTTCAGAGAGTAATTAAACCAAGGAAATTGTAAGCAGTCAACTAAATAAATATAACACATAAAGCATTATGCTTATTCTAATTTCTTAGGCTTTAACACCTCTTTTCTTTATTACTGAGCCCTGATCGATGATACTCATTATTTCAGCTGGAACTTCATGCACCGCAAGAGGGTTTTCAAGTCCAACATCATCTAAAGTAAGCGCAAATCTTTTGAAGACTAATATCTACTTTATCCCCAATGAATTCGGATGTTGGTGTATATACCGAGTTCATGTTATCCAACATTCGTTCATCCATATCTGTGATGTGAATATGTGTCCCTCACATCCAATCTTGTGACCATTCCAACCATTTCTGAATTCTTCAATACTTCTGTTTATTGCCAGCAAGTACACATTGAACGATTGATCATGTTGTCTGTGTCCAAATTTAGATGTAGGGCATCTTCCTTTTGATAGAACTCCTTACAAAATGTGGAGGTTACCTGGGTGTGCATGTCCCTCCATAGCCTCTCAATCCTCTGGTAATGGACCGGTCCGCCTGTGATGTGGCTAGTTCTTTGCCTAATTAAATTCATAAACAACGCAACTTTGGTGTTTTCACCACCTGATCTGATCTGACTCTGCTTTGTTCCCCATACGAACTAAAAAAGCTGTAGTACTGTATATGTGGTGTTGTTGGTACCACATCTCAAGAAAGTGTTGAACCGACTAAAACCATGTGTAATAAATCCCCATCTAAAAAAGATACAACACACCAATAATTATAATGTAATTAAGAAATTGACTGCACAGATTTTTTTACTTCAGAAAGAAAATGGTCTTAAATGAAAATATACATTTATGCATATAAACTTACTGTTGACGCGTCAGAGCTTAAAACTAAATATTTATTGACATAAGGCATCATTTACAATTATTTAATGTTTGAAATGCGCATCCAGTGCCATAAAATTAGTACCTTTCAAGTTTTAAAGTCACCACTTGGTCAATGCCTCTGCTGGCGGAATCTTAATTCCCAAGGGTATCATCGCCCTAGTAGACAAGCTAGTTCTTAAGTGAGGTCATGTTGTGCGGACAATTTGTATTTAATCCTGGTATCTATGAGGAGTTTATTTTCAGATTGAACTACTTGTTCTTAGCCTGAGATCCTGAAATCAATTCCCAATTGAGTTTTCCCTAATGTGTTCTGAGCTTGGAATTAAATAGTGTGTTGAATTTGATTTTTTAGGGTTTTGAATACTGCTTTTGTTCTTATTTTCTAATGCTGATAAAAACAATTATTATATGAGTACTGTGGACAAGGTTCAAGGAGAACAGAGTACTAGAGGAAACTAAAAGCTGTGAAAGACAATGCTGATAATTTAACTGCTGTGGTCACAGTGGACAGTGACTGAGTCTATTCAAGATATTGAAAATGTGGACATGGACCAAGAGCTTGCAGATAAGGAACCCGATTCTGAAAATGTTAATGAGAATCAGGTCCCTGGTGAAGTTTATGAGAATGTGACTGATCAGGAAACTCTGCTTCTTGAACCTGTTACAGTTACTAATAAGGCTTTATAAGGGCGGGCATATATTTCAGCCTATAGGAGCCTCACGGTAAAACCAATCTTGTAAAAATGAATGAATTTGCTGCATTAAAAGTTTGTTTTGGTCTTCATTGTTTTTTTGTTCTATTGTTATCTTATTCAGTTTTGCGGAACTAAAAAATCAAGTTACTTTAATGGAATTACTATACCTTTCTTTTACAATGAATGAAATGCTGGTTCAAACTATCTATATTCTGAATTATCACAAATCAGGTTAAAAGAATTAGATGGCCTGTTTTTTACTCGAGGTGTGCCTTAACTTTAAGTAAAATGAGTGGAGATCTTTATCATAAGTAACAGTCTGTTTATGCTAGAGGGACATTGAAAGTCATACATCAAAAATAAATTAACACTACCCTGCTCCACATGTAGCACCCTTTGTGTTGCTTATGTTATACAAACCCAGTAAATCATCTAAAACAGACAACCTTTTTTCTCACTTTTTTGTATTTTATTTTCATGATGATGTAAAATATGTGTCCTTTGGAGAATACACTTTTACTTAGTAAAATAAATGATAACAAAGTAAATTACAAGAATAAATTTTATTTGAAGAAGAAAAATGCATTCATAATGACATATGGTTAAATATCAATTCAGAACTATATGCATATTCAGGCATTTTGTAAATTATTTATCGCATGAAAGATTGTTGACTTTAATATATCCGATGTTTGAGGGAGATACTAAACTTTAGTGTGATATAATTCTATATGATTCATTTATTAGATTTATAAACTAGAGGCTCTAAAGAGCCTGTGTCGATCACCTTGGTATATGTGAATTAAACAAAGGAAGCAGACAGTTCATGACAAAATTGTGTTTAGGTGATTGTGATGTGTTTGTACATCTTACTTTACTGAACATTCTTGCTGCTTACAATTATCTCTATCTATAATGAACTTGTCCGTGTAGTTTTAGTGGAAAATGTTAGTAAAAATTTACAAATTTTATGAAAATTGTTAAAAATTGATTGTAAAGGACAATAACTTCTTAGGGGGTCAAATGACCATTTTGGTCATTTGACTTATTTTTGAGTCTTAAATTGCTGTACATTATTGCTGTTTACAGTTTATTTCCATCTATAATAATATTGAAGATAATAACCAAAAACAGCAAAATTTCCTTAAAATTACAAATTTATGGGCAGCAACCCAACAATGGGTTGTCTGATTCATCTCAAAATTTCAGGGCAGATAGATCTTCACCTGATAAACAATTTTACCCCATGTCAGATTTGCACTAAATGCTTTGGTTTTCGAGTTATAAGCCAAAAACTGCATTTTACCCCTATGTTCTATTTTTAGCCATGGCGGCCATCTTGCATGGTTGGCCGGGTAATTAAACACAAACTTTAAACTAAATACATCAATGATGATTGTGGCTAAGTTTGGATTAATTTGGCCCGGTAGTTTCAGAGGAGAGTTTTTTGCAAAAGATCATGGATGTTTAAGAAAAATGGTTAAAAATTGACTATAAAGGGCAATAACTCCAAGGGGTCAACTGACCATTTTGCCCGGTAGTTTCAGAGGAGAAGATTTTTGTAAAAGATCATGGATATTTACGAAAAATAGTTAAAAATTGACTATAAAGGGCAATGACTCCTAAAGGGGTCAACTGACCATTTTGGTCATGTTGACTTAATTTGTAAATCTTACTTTGCTGAACATTATTGCTGTTTACAGTTTATCTCCATCTATAATAGTATTGAAGATAATAACTAAAAACAGTAAAATTTCCTTAACATTACCAATTTAGGGGCAGCAACCCAACAATGGGTTGTCTGATTCATCTGAAAATTTCAGGGCAAATAGATCTTGACCTGATAAACATTTTAACAACTGTCAGATTTGCTCTAAATGCTTTGGTTTTTGAGTTATAAGCCGAAAACTGCATTTTACCCCTATGTTCTATTTTTAGCCATGGCGGCCATCTTGGATGGTTGGCCGGGTAATTAAACACAAACTTTAAACTAGATAAATCAATGATGATTTTGGCCAAGTTTGGTTTAATTTGGCCCAGTAGCTTCAGAGGAGAAGATTTTTGTAAAAGTTAACGACGACGGACGCAGGACGACGACGCCGGACGCCAAGTGATGGGAAAAGCTCACTTGGCCTTTCGGCCAGGTGAGCTAAAAAGATCAGTATGGTATTATTTAAAAACAATTCAAAAATAATACTGCTTGTAAGCAAATACAGTTTGACTTTGAAATACAATACAAAATCACCTGGTTCTACTGCCTCAATAACTAGATAACCTAACTAAAACATTTTTCATAAAAACTAGATGCGTTGGAGACAAAACATGACTACAGAATTCTCATTCCACTAAGCATTGCTAAGGCACTTTTGAAAAATTGTCCTCATTTGAATATGTTTGTTTACATCAAGTTATCTCTTTGAAACATATATTCCTGCAAAATGTTACTAGTTTATAAAAAAAAAAGTCACATCTTTCAGATCAAAGTTTTTTTAAGAAGTCATTTTACAAAATACAGATTTGGTCAATTTTTACATTTTATATAATTTTTCTTTTGTATGAGGCTAATGCAATAAAAAATATCTTAAATTTATCAAGTGATGCTATTTCCTGTGCATTATACATTATATATAACACATTCTTGCCAGAGGCATGAACTGCTTTATATGCCAATATGATTTTCAAGGAATAAATTTAGTTCTATTATAAAACAATTCTTCAAAATTTTAATCATATATTCTTCTAATCACTAAAATTATATTGGTATACATATCATAAGCAAGGTTATTGACTGATTATCTAAACAAGAATGTGTCCAAAGTACACGAATGCCCCACTCGCACCATCATTTTTCATGTTCAATGGACCATGAAATTGGATAAAAAATATAATAAGACATTAAATAAGAAAGATTATATCACATAAGTTTATACAGTCGATGCTATTTAAATGCTCAAATAGCATGGTTGCAGTATAAATAAATATATTCAACTTTCTTTATTCCGTCTCCAGAATTTATTATTTCAAAAACAATTTCAAGAGGGAAATTATGAGTATGTAACCCCAGTCAGATATAAATCATTACATATACAAAGTGATATGGGAAAGCTAAACCATGTACCTTCAAATTTTGGAACATGACAACTGATTTTGGCACGTGGACCTCTCTTTGGAAACAACTGTAAAAGGTCTTCTTCATTTATTCCTAGCAAAGCTAACCCATCTACACCTTCCTCTGAAATAAAAATGTATATTCGTACTAGTATTTAATATTTTCAACAAAAATTTTCACGAGGAATCTTTCGAAAAAAATAATCATTAAAATCTGATATAAAATAAAAAGTATTAAATGTAAAAAAAAAAAACCTCTTTCGGCCCCTTTTACCGTCTGTCTAGGATTACATGCTTAGTGATTTAATAGCTTACGTCTGTCTAGGATTACATGCTTAGTGATTTAATAGCTTGTATTTCAGGAAAGGAGTTGGATATTGCCTTGACATATGAATCCTATTTAAACCAAGAAAACATTACAATCCATGTTTGTTTTATGGCATTTGGACACAGCACAAAAAAAATAGACATATACTTCGAGCCAAATAGTACTGATTTATTTTTTTCATCCTGAAATTAGATGGTGACTGCATTTAATATTATAAAAGCAAAGTGATCTAAGTGATTAACTATACCTATCTAATAACAAATCTGCTTTACGTGACAATCCTGGGCATCAATCTCTTCACTTGAACTTTAAGAGCGAAATAACATTTGGTCAACTCATTTTAATGTCTCATTGATTGATTGTTGGTTGCTTAACGTCCAGTGGCAAATATTTCATGCATATTCAGGACGAGAACAAGTTCACAATAAATACAATAGGTAGGTTGATACAATAGGGGCCATCTGGGATGATGGTCGGAGAAATTTGGACTGCCACCGGAAAAGGAGGGTATATTGGATAGGGACATAAATTTTGCCTTGCAACAGACCACCTACGGACCCCTCAAAGAGTTGTTGCAAGGGTTCTTAGCGTGCAAAGAGCGTGACACTCTCTTTACACGAGGCATCGGATTTAACGTCCCCCTTCTGATCGGACGTGACTGAGAACTTGATACATCCCGCACAGCCAAACGGACGCCCCACTTCGGCAAGCGTTTTACTGCCGGTCGGGAGAAGACCAAGTGACCATATTTCTATACCCCAGTCACCCTTAGGGATTTTTAATGTTTCACTCCGAGTTAATCCATGTTAACGGTTGGTGATATAAATTGTCCATGTTCCAGTGACAGACCAACAAAACGATCATTATCATAAATTTGAAACAGTTCTTGTCCATTCGTTTTTGATGCGTTTTGTTTTTTTATTTTGCCATGTGATTATGGACTTTCCAAATTGATTTTCCTCTGAGTTCAGTATTTTTGTGATTTTACTTTTTTCAAGTTCATAAAATATACCGTATAATGACAGACAAAGAGAGGCAGATTTATGAACTGGGAAAGAGATTGAGAAATTGCGTCTTTAAAAGAAATGAGTACTAGTTTGACAGTGTACCACTGTTAAAAACGAGTAGAAATTCTGTAGAAATTAAAAAAACTAAAAGTAAGTTCCAACTTCTAGTTTGTAAAAGTCCTCAATTTTAACCGTCTGACACTATCTTTCTCTGCTTCTGTAGCTTAACTGTTGTTGTCCCAGAATAGATTGATTGATTGATTGTTGGTTGCTTAACGTCCAGTGGCAAATATTTCATGCATATTCAGGACGAGAACAAGTTCACAATAAATACAATAGGTAGGTTGTTGTTATAGAGGCCATCTAGGATGATGGTCGGGGAAATTTGGACTGCCACTGGAAAATGAGGGTATATTGGATAGGGACAGAAATCCCAGAATAGAAAATATTTGAATGTGTTCAATAGTTTATTGCAGGAATCACTGTACATTTTGTACGTGACAACATTACAATATTGTATTACTAATCTCTAATATGTTGGCCATACTGGTCAATTTTGCTTTCTTTGTGATAGAGAACATTTGAAGACAAGTGTGTTGAAAATTATATGATATCTATTATAACTTAAAGTGGGCAAATGACATTCTATGATGCGTTTTTATAAATATACATGTATATTTCTTTTATAAATATACATGTATATTTCTATTAATCAAGAACAACATGCATACTGGTTTGTTTTTTAATCTTTATTCATATCATTACCTTTTCTATTTTAAGCTCACCTGGCCCAAAATTTGGCGTCTATCGTCCGTCATTGTTAACTTTTACAAAAACTTCTAACTTCTGGGCTAAATTTAACCAAACTTGGCCACAATCATCATTGGGATTAAATTGATTTAATTTCATTTTTAACTAAAATAGATAACCCTTTTGAGCTTTTGTTTGTGCGATTGATTCCGGTCGTATCACATTAAAAGATTTGAATCCTGGTAAAGATCGTGAATCCTCAAAGGAGCAGTGAATATTATCTTCCTATTACGAAGATATAAGTGAGGATGACACCATTTTTGGCCTGATTGAAGAACTTGATTTTAGTGATACTTCACAAAAATTTGATATAGATAACATTATTCAAGACGTAAACAACAACGAATCACAAAATAACAATATTGGGCAACTACTAAAAGAATCTGATAGGCAATCATCAAAAGAAGAACAATCAGCTGAGAACATGGAGACGGTCGCCAATGACCAGGAGGACAACATTAGTGTCATTACAGTAAGTGATGAAGAGTTGTGTGAAGACACTACCGTTGGACGATCAGGAACTTATGTTCAGACAATAATGATATCCATGAAGAAAAGATTGAATGATTGTTGGTTGCTTAACGTCCAGTGGCAATTATTTCATGCATATTCAGGACGAGAAAAAATTCACAATAAATACAATTGGTAGGTTGATATAATAGAGGCCATCTGGTATGATGGTCAGGGAAATTTGGACTGCCACTCGAAAATGAGGGAATATTGGATAGGGACAGAAATTTTGCCTTGCAACAGGCCACATACAGACCCCTCAAAAGAGTTGTTGCAAGGGTGCTTAACGTGCAAAGAGCGTGGCACTCTCATTACACGAGGCATCGGATTTAACGTCCCCTTTCTGACCGGACGTGACTGCAAACTTGATACATCCCGCACAGCCAAAAGGACGCCCAACTTCGGCAAGCGTTTTACTGCCGGTCGGGAAAGACCAAGTGACCATATTTCTATACCCCAGTCACCCTTGGGGAACATGAAGAAAAGAACCAACTATATAAATGAAGAGGAAACAGGGAGCATACACATGTATGATGTGGTAAACTGACTACTTTGAACATTTCGAGTGACATTTGTGTGGTTGGGAGTGTCGCGTATAGCGAAAACTTTAGTATTGATTGGATAAGGGTTGATCGACTTGATGGATTTATTAATCTCCGCTTTATAGTATTTTACTCCGCTAATTGTCTTTAGATATTTCTCCGTCCTTTTGTGAATTCGACTCCGGTAATTGTATTATAATGTAAAATTATTAGGCATTTCGTGTGAATTTCATGCAACCGGTTTTATGTTAGACTATAAAAGCAATTTCAAATTATCACTGTATTATTCTTGATATATATGTTGATGTTCAAGTGTCGTATTAAAAATGAAAAAGGATTATTTGTTATTTTGTTTTCGATGTTAGTGTAAAACAACAATCTACACAACAAGCAGACACATCTTCAGTTATACACCAGATTGCTGAAATGAAAGGTAAAATTAAAGATTTCCAAACAGACAATGGTTGTACAAACGACAACAACAAAAACACTATTTCTCAGGAACCAAAATCTGAAAAAGAAGAAAGATTTGATGACAATATCTGATCAGGGTTGATGTTTTTTTTATTCTGATTTATAGTATATAGTTAACCTCTGTCAAGTTTGAATTTCAGCGCTGTATCAATAATTTTGCTAGAGCTATTACCCTTTGACCTCTGAAATTTCATTATTTTTGTTGTTGCAAGTTCTTTTAAGCGTACAAATGTTGACAGATTTTATTTGAATTTATTTCATAGTTGTAAATCAAAATAACCTCAATCAAGGTTGAATTTTAGCACAGTACCAATTGTTTTGTTTGAATTATTGCCCTTTGAACTAGGACATTTTTGTTATACTTTATTATAATAGTAAGCATTACCAAGCCTACACACCTTGACAAGTACCAATACTTTTGTCTTATATTATGCAGTTCATTTCAACCATTACAAAGTCAACTTCAAAAGCCTTGGAACTCGATAAGTAATAGCATGCGGTCCTATTACTCAAAGAAAGCCTTTGAATGTGTAGAAATTGTTTTAAGCATCATAGCTCCTGATCAAGAGTGTTTTCTTCTTGAAAGTATTCACAAGAAATTCTTCAAGACTCGAGAAATGTGTGAAAATGATCAAACCACAAAAATAATTATCAATGCATACAACAATGTAACAGACAGTAGAACTCAAACTGAAATATTGTCTTTAATTGTCAATAGCTTCACCAAGGCTGAGCTACAGAAACTTATTCCTGGTGTATCTCTATTTAGGATAGATAGTGCATGTAAACATGCACTTGTTACGGGTCCTGGACATGTTATAAATAAACCAAAAGTTTATAGAATGAAGCTGTCAAAGTCAAAACTCACTCACTTCATTGAATTTATAATGAATCCATTGTATTCAAGTGTTGTTGGTTTTGGCCAAACCGTTCTGAATTTGTCATCAAATGAAAACATACCTATCCCGAAAGTTAACAGGAACTTGATACATGCAAGAATCATTTCAATATACCACAGTTTCTGCAAAGAATATGATTTTGAAACTTGTAGCAGAGCATCTTTATACAGGATTCTTAAAGTATGCCATGCTTCGAAACAAAGAGCATTGCAAGGTTTGGACAATATAACAGCAGCTGGTATGAACTCCATTGACAACTTATCAAAACTTGTTTAAAAACTGGAAACTTTTGGAATGAGCCAAACAGAATTTAAGTCTTTGACTGACATTATACAGTTGATAAACCAGTAAGTATGAGTATAAAAGTCATTTGAACAGACTTGATGGCTGTACATTGCACAACAATGTCATTGAGTGACCCGACAACCAAAATTCTCAGCATCCTGCAACCATAACCATGAAAAGCAATGTGAGAAATGTGCAATAGTTGAAAGTTGTTTAGATATGAATGAAAAAATTAAGCAGATTGAAATCCCAACAACCATCCTCGAAGAGATTTAATTCGAGATGGAAATGGCGGAGAAGCACGTAGGAATTGAAGAAACATCTTTTAAGAACAGTACATCAGGAAAGTGCTAGAAGGAACATACTTAAATTCTTAACATCTAAACAAACATTGGTTATAATGGACTGGTCAATGAAATTCTATCCGTTCCAATATAGAGAAACACAATCTGAATTCTTTGGGAAGAAGGGGTTCAGCTGGCACATATCATGTGTTATAACTGCATCTAAAGAAATGAGTTGGATCTGCAATGCTACATTCATATTTTGTAGATCGGAACCCAAGGATGGTTTTCGCTGGCAAATATTCTTGTCAATTTACTCGATCAACTCAATACTGTCAATCCTGATATGGATGAGCTATTCCTCAAGAGTGACTGCACTAACTTACTTTCATTTATTCAACAAAACAATGCCATATTTCCTATTTTGATTAAGGAGTATAACTTTTCTGAGGCACACAGTCAGGAAAAGATTTATGTGATAGCAAAACTGGTACGTCTTGTCTTCACATTTACAAATATGCAAATGAGGGCCATAACGTTGTCAGCTCAGCAGATATGAAATACTTTTTACAACATTAGTTCAGGACCATATAAGGAAAGCATGTGATATTTTTATATACCTTATTAGGAGGAAATGTTAATCCTGTGACAATATAAGGAAATTAACCACATGTTATATACTTTGATTGTCGTTATTGAATTCTTGTTGAAAAAATAATTATATACTCCAGTTGAGTAATATCTCGCTCACTTCTTCTTTTTCTCTTACTAATGATATGTCCTGATAAGAAAATAATGTACACGTTTGGTGACCCTCCCCCCCCCCCTTTTCATAAAAAGTAATATCTCGCTAGCTGCTTCTATTTCTCTTACTTATGATATGTCTTTATAAGAAAAATAATGTATACGTCTGGTGACCTCTACTTTTTTCAACAAAAAAAAAATCATCGATTCATATTTAATTACAGGAAAATTTTCTGAAGCTAACCTTTTCTGAAGTTAACTGCCATCATTGCAAGAATTACAGTTTCATCCTCAGCACTGTTAGGTTTGTTACATGATTAAGTTAATTCTTGCTCATGTATTTAAGTAGATTTTGCTTGTTCATGTTCCTTTGGGTCTTCGTCGACCGCCATATTTTGCTCCGGAATGTCCGTATATGTGTCGGACGTTCGACACAATTCGGCATTTCCTGAATTATTGTTTACATCCCGATCTACAAAAGAAAGTTAGGTTTATTTTGTCCAGGCAAAACCTCAATTCGCTGCTTCCTTGGGGGCATGTTTATACAATTGAATGAACGAATCCAAAACCAAAAAAATGTATAGTTTTCCCGACATCAAGGGGTATCAGATTGAATGGTTGCTCTGGATTCCCCACTCCATTGATTGAAACTCGTGAGACCCTTTCTATATCTGTCTGCTATCGAGGGGTATTTCAGTTGGATAATTTTAAATTATATAAATTAAAGTAAATATAGGTTTTACTATAACACCCCTTCAGCCTTAATGGAGTTTTCCCTATTAACGGTTCGAGTTTTCGCCCTTATACTTCCGTTAATTCAGAATCAAAATACAACGATATGTCTAAAAAACATAACTTGTTCTGTCTATAGACATCGTGTTATATTAAAAGCGATTACAATTTAAACATAGGAATGTGACCAAAAGGAAATTAAATATTTGAAGAGTTAGATCACGTGAGTTAGATAGTTATCAAAGGTACCAGGATTGTAATTTAGTACGCCAGACGCGCGTTTCGTCTTTATAAGACTCATCAGTGACGCTCATATCGAAATAGTTATAAACCAAACAAATACAAAGTTGAAGAGCATTGAGGATCCAAAATTCCAAAACGTTGTGCCAAATACGGCTAAGGTAATCTCTGCCTGGGATAAGAAAATGATTAGAAATGGGGTTCCTTCTATAATTCACGTAGGAAAATATGTGCTTCCGTACAGAGTGAAATACCTTCTGTCACTCTCAGTGACTGCTGTGGAAAGTAAACTTGGAATTGATAGTACAAAAATAAAACACAGTAATTACATTGGCCATACACTTGTAACCAGGATTGGCTATTTTTAAAGTTGAAAATCTATTAGATTAAAATTACATTTTACAAGTGCAGTTGATTTTTTTTTAGAATAATACTAATACATGTGTTTACTTTTTAAATTGTTACTTAGATGGAGAGTTGTCTCATTGGCACTAACACCACATCTTCCTGTATCTAATCAATGAAAACAATGACCCTATGTGCCTCTTGTCTAACTTTGACAAACACATTCTCCACACATCGTTCTTTCTTCAACATCTAGCTCAAAAAGAAAATGATATATGGCTAGACATTTTTCATCTTTTACCATTCTTTAATCTGATCTGAAAAAAAATGGCTATAAATATTTCATTCTCCATTCTTGAAAATCGGTTTTCTTGCCACCAAGTTTTGCGTCAATCAATAGTAATGATTGTAAGAAGTTTAGGAGAGTGTCTATGTTTTGCAATTTTGAGTATATATCATTAAATACTGCCTCGAGGTGGTTCAAGGTGGAGGGCTGGTCAGAGACAGTTTTTGTGTACATTTGAAGAACGACAGATTCAATTTTATATAAGAGAAAATCTGACTTTACTTGCACTTTCAAATTATATATGATAGCACCTACAAATTTAGCTTTAAACTTTTGAAAAATTGTATTAGATGATACCTCCCTTATAAAAAAGAAAGCTGTTGAAATTTCTGAAATCTTGGTAAATTGAAGTTGTACCTGGGGAAAATGTGACTGAAATTTTCATGTGTGAATTAATACAAGTGTAAGATAAACGGGATGTTGTTGATTGATGAATCTGAAAAAGAATCACAAGGTATTGGCTGACTTATATATACCCTCAAACTAATAATTTTATAAATCCTTATATAGTAGTTTCTGAGATATATGTAAAAATCAACTTGGCTATCATGTGTACAATCATACTAGTTTTTGTTAAACAGGAAGTTGTTGAGTGATGAATCTTAAAATGCATCACAGGTTAAAGCTTACTTTAATATATAAACCCTGAAATAAAATATCAGAAATCCTCGTCTTGAACTTCCTCAGAAAAATGAGACAAATATATTTATGGGACAGACAGAGGTTAAACAGTAAACCCCTATTTTGTTTAAAGCGGGGGTATTCATATTAAATGCTGTCCTATTTATCAATACATGTTCATGTCTATACAGTAATAACATCATTCTTCATTAAAAAAAAGTCAGCTATCTTTTGGATCACTCGACGATTGTTTCTAGTTCTGGCCTTTCCACTGCCTGTCTTTTCACTCAACAAATAAAACAGACCATCGAATCTATCTCTACGATAAGAAGTTTCCAGATGATTGTAAGTCAATGTTGAATCTTCAAGTTTCTTCAAAAAAGTTCTAGAGAGGACCTTAATTTTTAACAAGTGTTCTAATGACTCTTTATTCCGTTGCACACCACGAAATGTAACTTTGTGACTGCTGTAAAATAGTCAGATAGGAGAACATCATTTTTCTCTGTCTTTTTTTACAGGAGACAAAAGCATTCTACAATCATCTAAAGCGTTGTGAGCTGAGTAAGCTTTAGTAACAGTTTCTGCGCAATATACTCTTGCTTGTAATTTTCAAATTCTGGATATAACATTTTGAAAAATGGTGAAGTATCTCAGAATCCAACAATATATCTCAAAAAGTGATTCCAGAATTTATAAAATTTTAACTGATTAAACAGTATGATACTGTCGAAGCGCATATTGTTATGAACAGCAAGCACAATGTGTTTGTCACTGGTACAAAGTGACATTAAAAACTGTTTGAAATCTAGAAGAACTAGCTGTGGGTTTTTATGAGAAACTGGTTCATTATTGTAAAGGAGCTCATGTGTTGCTGTATTAAACTTTAATTATGTTACTCTACATGCATCCTCTGAAATTTCTTGAGTAGGAGTTGCGTATCTGTTAAATTTCTGTTACTCACCAACTGCAGATATTTGTGTAGTTTGTGTGAACTTTGTCTACCTGAAAAGTAACTTCATATTTTAATGAAAATAAGTAGATTGATTGATTATCATGGTTAACGTTCAACTGCAAATATGTTTTTCATCATAAAACCAAAAGTAACAATAGTGGACATGATATGGCTTGACAATCTCTACCAATAAGTAATATTTTCGCCTCAGCATCAAGAGCAATTCAAGTATGAATTGAGCAATGGATGCAAGGTGTTGGTAATTAGCAGCTACGTCACAGGTAGGTATCTCATTTTGATTATTCGAGTCCATCTAATGAGTTCAATGGCAAGTAAGTTTTACCAAAAAATATCTATTTTTGTTTATTGTGAAATGAAAAGCTTAGGAGTATTATCGATTTTATTGATTTAAACCTAAATTACAGCAAAATACACCAGAAAACCTAATTCTCCTTTTTAACGCACTACAGTTTGAAAGTAAAAATTTGAATAACACAAGATTAGATTTGGACATAATGGATGACGAAATTCCTTCATCACAACAATCTCCTCCCATGCATAGAATTATCCCTATCAGCATCGACTTAGGAAGTCTAGACGAGGTATTCGATGAAGAGGGAATTAATATAATCCCAGAAGCAAGTAAAACAATCGAGGCAAAAGTTAAAAGAAGACATCATGCAGCAACTCTTACAAAAGACCTAAGAAGATGTTCATTGGATGAACTACCTTTATATGCAAGAATTGCAAAGGCAACATCCGCCCCCTTTTATTGGGGACCCAGAAACTGAGAAATACTTTGACAAGAAAGTGTCAGATTTCAACGGGACAAATTCGCCGGGAATTAAGAGAACATATGTTGGACGGTGCAAAAGAAGTGGTAAATCCATAGTGAATATATACTGAAACGTCGCAGTAAATTTAGGCAAACATAACGTAAGAATAAAGGGTATATTGTTATTCATTAAATGGGCGTATAAGTACCCTTGTTATTTAACAAATTCTCATCATTTCAGTTTATTTACTGTTAATTGATAAAAAAAACAAATTATCACCATAACCGTCAGTAGCGTGTGTGTCCGCCATTCGCGTTGAGAACGTGGATGGACAAAAATACATGCTCACAGACTTGCCTTCATGATTAAGCACAAAAAAAATCAACTATTAAGGGTTTATAGTGTCACATTTGTGCTACAATTCAAAGTCAATCTGACAAGCGGTTTTGGAGAAACGCTGCGGACAAGTTCATTTTTTAAAGTGGTGGAAGAAGAGGAAGAAGGAAAGAAAGAAAGAAAAAGAAGACATAGAAGAAGAAAACGAAGAAAATAAAGAAGAAGTATCCAAACTTTGTTCGGGAGACTTAATAAAGCAAAACTCAAAAACCTCACTGATCATTTACCCTCACCATTTATACTTATGGGCGACTTCAATGCTCACAATCCATTATGGGGTAGCAAGACTCATAATGCCAAAGGTAGGATAAATGAGGACTTCGTCTCCCAAGAAGGATTATGCATTTATAATGATGGATCTAATACTTATCCTCATCCTGGAAACGGGTCTTATTCTTTTATTGATATCACTATTTGTGATCCCTCTCTGCTTTTGGATTATTCATGGCGTGTTCATGATGATCTATGTGGAAGTGCTCACTTTCCAATAGTACTTGATCATCTTCTTACTTCTGCCCAAGAGAAAGTACCACGTTGGAAACTTGACAAGGCGGACTGTTTGAGAATCTCTGTCAAGCGGAACTTCAGTCAAAGATGTTTCAGACTGTACAAGATCCAATTTAAACTTTTAATACAGTTTTGACGTCAATTGCTGACAACTATTCCTAAGACCTCGGCAAATCCGAAAAATCCAAGCAAACCATCGTTTGATGACATTTGTGATCAAGCCATAGGTGACCGTAAAAAATCCAAAAGACGGTTCAATCAACAACCAACGACAGAAAACTTGAGTAATTTCCGTATTTTTCGCGCTAAGGCACGGCGGACTTGTAGGCAAGTCCGACGAACATCCTGGAAAAAAATTTGTCGCGGGGACGACATTGCACTCCGATGACAAACGTTTGGAATATGGTAAATAAAATAAAAGGTAAAAATTCTAAAGCCACTGTAAAACATTTGAAAGACGGCAATGGTTTATTGACATCTGAAAAGGATATTGCCAACAAGCTTGGTGAAACTTTTGCGAAATCTTATTGTAACAACTACAGGGAAGATTTTTAAAAAAGTTAAAAAAACAAATGGCTATTTCAAAAGCTGAAACACATCAAACGAACACAACACAACAGCCATATTCCTGAATTTGATACAGGCATTTTCTGTAGTGGAAAAAAGTAGAGTAAACCTTGTTCTACAGCCAAAGTTGTTGAATGATCAAAATGTTGGATCTATATTTATGTCGACGCCTTAACTGAACATTACGTAATACACTATACTACAGTAGCGGTCATAATCATTAAACATTTAAAAGATCTTTTAAGTAAGTCAGTAAGTAAGAAAATTTAGATTCGGCAATATACATAATAACAGACAAAATATGAGCTAAATTAACACTAATATTTTATACATTTTTCGATGTATGATTGAAATTCAAATAAAATTACTTTATAAATCGGTGGTTAACAATTCCAATTATTAACTAGTTGGCACCACGCGGATGTGGCAATCCCTTGCATATTTGCGATACTTGAGTGGATATACCTGGATAGACAATTATATTTTGTACGTCACACAGGTAAAATAAAATATTTATCGTTTATGGTATTGAGAGGTGCAATTATACTGGTTTTACTTAAAAAATAAAGAATCATATAATTTAATCTGTAATGTCTCATCGGTAGATTATACAGGATATAACTAAAGGCATGGCAAAACACGTAACACCATTGGAGGTACAATCTTAAAGGTTCATAAAAAAAACCCGAACAAATATGGCTAGGATGATACAATACAAAGAATGGAGAATAGTGGTATTTTATAGTATGAAGATCAGAGAAAAAGTGGACAGGTGTGCAATAATATAAGAATAGTTTGATCTTGGGTTGCTTTTTTTATCGTCTTGTGGTAAATATTGATAATGTTCAGGACGAAAAGAAGTTAACAAAATTTATAAAAAGGAGGTCCTAATTTATAGTCTGTTCGGGATACAGGTTTGAGAAGTTACGACTCACTAAAAAATAAGGGTATATTGTATCGAAGCAGACATATAGATCAAAGTATAACGGTCCACCTAGGGACTCCTTTTTAAGCGTGCAGAGAGCTTGATATCCTCTATACACGAACAGTGGCGGATTCAGAACTTGTTATTAGGGAGGGGAACTACACTCACTCATGCTACAGTGTTTCCCTATATAATCAACTACATTTTTTTCTACGAAAAAAATGGGCCTATGACGAGTGCTTTAATATTTACACAGGGTCGTAACTCACCCAATTCTATTATATTAGCTGCTACTATCAGGAATCTATTAGTGATGTTAGTGTGGTAGTACCACTAACAACGGCCGACTTTCATACTGTACAGTACAGATATAACTGCTGTTAGCGCTAACAAAAGACAGGATACCATATCCGGAGATGAAACCCTCCGTCTACCGGGTCAAAACTTACGCACACACGTGGTTCAACGCCCGTGGTTTAACGTTGGAAGCCCTGAACCGCCATTTTCAGCCGCCGTTTCAACTTTTTACACGCTATCTACTATTTTCACTACTACTTCTTCTAAGATGGTTGTGATTCGGAAAAGAAAAGCGTTCTTGTCTGCAAGATTTCATTCTGGGAAAAGTTCAAAAAAGGTCGTTTTCTCTAAACACTTTCGTGGTGTGAAAGCTGATGAGGGAGAAGTTTCTGACCTACAGCATCATGCAAAGTCATTTGGTGAAACTTCCACATCTTTATCATCTGTACTCTCTGTAGCCATGCCAGGTTCTTCAGCAATAGAAGAAATGATGAATGAAATTCAACCTGATCATGATGCTGAAACAGGTATGTAAAAAGGATTCGTAATCATGATTTAATTGCGGAGTTTTGACCCCTTTTTTCTTTTTTGATCATTAAATGCTTTAAATTATTTGTAGTGAGATATTTGGTAACGGGAAGATTTTTACTTGTTTTAATCTTTAGCACTGTCCCTAGGTGTCTCCCCTAGCAGGGAAATCAATCAATAAAACCAACATTTTGTACCCCCCTTTTTTTCACTTCCCCTGAGTATCGTGCTGCACAAAACCCGCTTATTTTAAAGGTGTCTGTTTAATTTTGATATATATATGCTAGTATGATTCACTGTTTTTTTCATCAAATTGTATTGTTTGTGAAATATTGTTAAATGACTTAATTATGATTGTATCATTGTCATTGTCCCCTGTGGAATAGAAGATAAGTTGTATTGTTACTGTATTGGCTTCGCTGTATTGTACCGTATGGTTAGAATTGCATCTTTTTTTATTTATTAATGAACTTGATGTGTTTGACCCCCCTCATCCTTTCTGTTCCACTGATTATGCTGAAATTATGCCATTAAAAATTAAAATGCTTTTAATCTGAAAATTTGGTGAAAATAATGTTTTTCATTTACTTTTATAAGTGCTTTAGATATTGAGCTGAATTTTGGTATTGTGAGTTGTCTACAAGGAGTTATGTTATTTAAGAATTGAATGCTTCATTTTGTAAATTTATTGGGGTTTAAAAGCGTTGACTGAACTACATTTTGTATGAAGCGTGGAATAACGGGACTATTCAAATTCATAACATTGAGTTATGTACATAATTAACCAGTCTAACATAAACAAAACAACGACATATATCAAGAACGACGTTTTCACACTATTTACAAGCATTATTCTCTAGTGTAAAAACATGGTGGAATGAAATAATGCTTGCAGTACAAATTTAAGTTTATATTCCTTTCTGCTAGCTTTGTTGATTTGATTTTTGAAAATTATGGCTTTGTAGTTTTGTAGACTATTTTTGTAGATAAAGGCCATTGAACCACCTACTTGTATGTGTAAAATGTATCGTATGCATTACCAATGGTATTAACACTTGGTTCTGGTGTTTATATGTTTATTTTTTTCTACAGGGAAGCGTACATATTTATCTCTAAAGGAACAACGCTTGCATGATTGGAGTACCATTAGGGATGATATGTATGAGGCCTTTATCAGTACAGAAGCACCATCAACTGTTTCCTGCCATGAGTGCAACAAAGAGGCCCAACTTTTCAAGTGCATTGATTGCACACCATGGGAAATGGTCTGTGAAGACTGCTTATACAGGAGACACCAGTATCCACATTTGCATATGTTAGAAGCATGGAGGGTAAGCAATACTTACTGTTTGAATTTTTTTTATGAAATCATGTTTGTATAATTCAAAGAAATATGGAACATATTGTTCTATTGGACATGAAGATGTCCCCATTTTTATTTATTATTCTTAAACTTGAAATGAGTGTATTATTGTCATGGTCATGTAACATTGCCAAATGTAAAAACATTGATTAACATATTTATTCTTATTATTGGTGAATGGATCCACTAGCCTGATTTTTTGTTGGTCTGGTGAATATTTTAGTATTGTCAGTTAAGAAAAGAGCACATTTGATTATATATAAACACATAATCTAATTGACTGTTTTTCATATTTAAAATTATAGTATCAAAAAAGGTTAGTTTTTATATATATGAAGATTCTACCCTTCATGCACTTAAGCAGCATTTCTAGCTTAACTTTTTGAAAAAAACACATTTTTTTAATTTTTAAAATTTTCTTGTTTTCGTGTATTTTTTTGAATACATTGTTTTTTTATGATTATTACAGAATGAAGCATTTGTTGGGGCTGTCTTAAAAACACCTTCATGGATCTTGTCATCACACAGTGATTGTGATTCCAATTATTTTAAGAGTATTGTAATTATTGATGTGAAAGGTATGTTAAATTAATGTATTGCTTATCAAGTTACAGTATAGTACACATGTATGTGTAAAAAAGAAGATGTGGCGTGATTGCCAATGAGACAACTCTCCACAGGAAACCAAATTACACAGAAATTAACAAATATAGGTCACCATAAAGCCTGCAACAATGAGCAAAGCCCATACCACATTGTCAGCTATGAAAGGCCCCAAAATGACAAATGTAAAACAACTCAAACGAGAAAACTAACAGCCTAATAAATGTACAAAACAATACATATCAAAGGTGCCAGGCTTACAATTTATATTACAACAGACATGATGATGATGATGATTTGTCTTTAAAAGACTTATCAGTGACATTTGAATCAAAATAATTGAAAGGCCAAATAACAAAGTTTATGAGCATTGAGAAAACTTGGAATATGTCAAAGGTACAACAAAATGTATATACAACTTAAGGCCACCAATGGGTCTTCAACATGTGGGAAATCACACACCCAGAGGAAGTCTTGAGCAGGCCCCAAGATCCTAATGTATACTAGTTAAAAAAAAAGGAAATCACTCTTCACTTTGAAACAAAGAAAAACCTAAAGTATAATGTTTTCTAATAAAAACATTTTTATTGTTCTGAACACGACTTTACATTGAAAAAGATAGTGTGACTTAGTACTGTATTTAACGGTTAAATGTTCATAGTTCCTTTACATAAACAATATAAAATAGTGTTCACATGAAGAACAAATGATGAATGGGTTCCAGAATATGTACTGGGGACACATTGTCTTGGTTAATATGTATATTTATATAAAATAATTTAGCAGCAGCAAAATTTTGCATTTATACTAGTTTTGGATGAAATATAATCAAATATGTGTATACTATTATTGAAACATAGTTTATGATAACATTGGCATTGAAACAAACAAAAAATGTTTGAAAAAATTGATTTATATAACCACAATTTTAATAACAAAATGAAGTGTTTTTTATCCAAAAAAATGCATTTTACAACTTTTATTGTAGTCGAACTTTACAATGTCAGACATTTCAAAATTAATCTTCAGATGACTGTTCACATCATAGTTGATCGTTATACGCAAAAGAATTAGTACTTTGTGCGCAGCCGCCATTCAAACGGATAACCGCATCTAAACGACTAATTTGTTGCTAAGGTAGCAGCAACCATTTCTGATGAAGGGCATTGTTTATTTCAAGATGTGTTTGAACTGCGCACTTTCCGCCCAATAGTGTCCCATATATGCTCGATATGGTTCAAATCCGGGCTACGATCGGGCCAAGGAAGATGAACCGAATTCCATTTGAGCATTGGATCTTCCTCCACGATGCTAGTTTCAAACTTTTGCGAGCTCTGCACTACATTGGATACGGAAAACTGTGTGTATGTTCGTTAGCAAAGGTCTCCGAAATGGTCTTATCGCACGATAACCAATAGCGATGAGTCGATCGCGAACAGTTCTTGTTAAAAGGCTCCTGTATGGCCACCACTCTCTTTTTTGGATTGTCTTGTATGCAATGGGTTGCCTTCAGACCAACCTTCATTCTGCTTGATTTTCCCTAGCAAATGGTAAAGGGGGTCTTCATTATCTCGGAAGGTCTTTAACAGCGTTTATTGCCTGATTTTTCTCATCACTTGGCGTCCGTCGTCTGTCGTCGTTAACTTTTACAAAAATCTTCTCCTCTGAAACTATCTGTCGTCGTTAACTTTTACAAAAATCTTCTCCTGAAACTACTGGGCCAAATTTAACCAAACTTGGCCACAATTATCATTGGGTTATCTAGTTTAAAAAATGTGTCCGACGACCTGGCCAATCATCCAAGATGGCCACCATGGCTAAAAATAGAACATAGGGGTAAAATGCAGTTTTTGGCTTATAACTAAAAAACCAAAGCATTTAGAGCAAATCTGACATGGGGTATAATTGTTATTCAGGTCAAGATCTATCTGCCCTGAAATTTTCAGATGAATCGGACAACCCGTTGTTAGGTTGCTGCCCCTGAATTGGTAATTTTAAGGAAATTTTGCTGTTTTTGGTTAATTATCTTGAATATTATTATAGATAGAGATAAACTGAAAACATCAATAATGTTCAGCAAAGAAAGATTTACAAATAGGTCAACTTGACCGAAATGGTCAGTTGACCCCTTTAGGAGTTATTGCCCTTTATAGTCAATTTTTAACCATTTTTCGTAGATCTTAGTAATCTTTTACAAAAATCTTCTCCTCTGTAACTACTAGGCCAAATTTAACCAAACTTGGCCACAATCATCATTGGGGTATCTAGTTTGCAAAATGTGACCGATGATCAGGCCAACTATCCAAGACGGCCGCCATGGCTAAAAATAGAACATAGGGTTAAAGTGAAGTTTTGGCTTATAACTCAAAAACCAAAGCATTTAGAGCAAATCTGACAAGTGGTAAAATTGTTATTCAGGTCAAGGTCTATTTGCTCTAAATTTTTCAGATGAATCAGACAACCCGTTGTTAGGTTGCTGCCCTTGCATTGGTAATTTTACGGAAATTGTGCTGTTTTTGGTTAATATCTTGAATATTATTATAGATAGAGATAAACTTTAAACAGCAATATTGTTCAGCTGAGTAAGATTTACAAATAAGTCAATATGACCAAAATGGTCAATTGACCTCCTAAGGAGTTATTGCCCTTTATAGTCAAATTTTCACCATCATTTTCCACTGAAACTAACCTGACCAAGTTTATTATAGATACAGATAATTGTAAGCAGCAAGAATGTTTAGTTAGTAAGATCTACAAACACATCACTATCACCAAAACACAATTTTGTCATGAATCCATCTGTGTCCGTTGTTTAATATTCACATAGACCAAGGTGAGCGACACATGCTCTTTAGAGCCTCTAGTTGTTCTCAAAACGACTTATAGTGGAATGGTGATGACCAACAATACGTGCAGTTGTTACAGCGACATCCCTGCTTCTCTTATGCTGATAATCTGCCATCTTGCTGCAGGTATATTGGATAAAGACAGAAATTTAACCTTGCAACAGGCTACCTACGGACCCCTCAAAGAGTTGTTGCAAGGGTTCTTAACGTGCAAAGAGCGTGGCACTCTCTTTACACGAGGCAACGGATTTAACGTCCCCCTTCTGACCGGACGTGACTGCGAACTTGTACATCCCGCACAGCCAAACGGACGCCCCACTTCGGCAAGCGTTTTACTGCCGGTCGGGAGAAGACCAAGTGACCATATTCTATACCCCAGTCACCCTTGGGGTGTAAAATCTAAAGACTCTACTACAAACAAATAAGAGTCAAATAAATAGGAATATGCATAATGTCTTTCTGCCCATTGTGTTTTGCAAAGATCTAACAGAGGCTTTCTCTTCGTTTGTTCACGAAACGGATTGTTCAATGATACTTTTCAGTACTCCTTGACGTTTTGGGCTGTATCTGTAGAACAGACAGACTTCTTTCGTTTTTGTAACTGTATGGGCTACATCTTTTTGTTTGTATGCATGAACAATAACCAAGGGCCATGGCTGTTTTATCTGGTGTATGGCACTAAAGGTGCTTGTTCACGTATACATCTCTGTAGTGCACAGTGGTCACTTGACATGTTGGCCGCTCCGGCAAAAAGAGTTGACACCAATGGTAATAAATGCAATTACCAAGAACTATTCCTACATGTTGGCACAAAATCGATTTTCTCCAGAAGAAAAAAAAGTCAGAGAGATGATCGATCATATGTATGGAAAACAAAACAACTGATCTAAAATGGTGTGGTTTTTTAAGACACCGTCCTACAGGCACGAATTTACCATTCAGAAAGGACTTGAAATCTAAAAGTCTCAGAGCTGATCTGGAGAAAGTGCTTTGGGGGAAATAAAGAGACAATCAAAGAAACTATCAAAACTTGCCAGTTCCCAAGCAAATGAGAGCTTTAACCATACAGTCTCGACCAAGGCAGAAAATAATAAACATTATTCGGGCTCCTCCAGTTTAAATTATCCTGTCAGTATCACAAAAGAATGAGGGATATGGTTATGTGTCAAAAGGTAATATTAAATATTTGCAAATTAAAATTTTATGTTTTTTTTTCCATAAAAAAGTTATTCCGATGTATATTGATGAATAAAAATAAAGCAAATGACAAAAAAATATTCAAAATCCAGATTTTCCGCTGATAGTTTTTTAATTTTGAAGGAGAAATAATGATTATTTGCATCAAAGACTCAATGAAATAACTTTATATACAAACTTTTAAGGTCAAAATATTACTCCTGATATTGTTTGTTTGCCATTTTACTTCAGCTTTGAATCAGCAAACGACATAATGAGATAACGAGCCGAGTGCGTTAAATTTAGCTCTAATGTGATAATAGAATTAAAGACACTTGTAAAAGTGGAGCTCCCAAGCTTTACATACAAGCGGATGTTTAGTAAAACTTTATCGAAAGCGGCTTCTTGATCTCAGAGATAAGGAACCTTCCCTCTGTTTCTGGGAGTACAATATCGCTAGAATAGACGATTCCTAATTTCTGAAATGCTAATTCGCATAGCCGAAGTTGGCGTGAAAACGGCAGACGATGACCCCACAGCATACGAAGGTGCTCCATTTTCAACGTTAGGTGTATTGAACATATTTTCCCGAATTTATTTCTAAATCTGTGCTAATCGAAAATTGTTTGCAAACCAAGCCTGCTTTATTCGGAATCAGATACACTCTGTATCATACGTTCATCTATTCTTTCTTTTTTTAAATTATAGGTGTAGGTGTTCTGCATAAATGAAATGCCGCCAAAACATTAGTTTATGTCTACCTGTGCGAATTTCAAACGCGCAATTTAACACCAGTACTGAAAACCTTCCATTCTTTAAGGGTGGATTCTACATAGAAAAATAAAATCCGATGATATAAGCAAAATTAGGATGATAAATTTGATGGATGTATGTTAGTGCTTCTTCGTAACATTTGTCGTTTTTCAGCGATTAAGATGATAACACAATGTTTACAATTTACTTAGTATTATTGTGTTTTTACTCTTTAGATAACATTTCATAAAAAAAATCAGTTTTAATAATTAAAAATAAGTAAAATGTTACCAGACATACAGTTTCAAACTTAACAGTTTTGCCTGATCCAGCCAACTCTTGATTTAAAAAAAATATAATCAGAAATTATGTTGTCGTTCTTTGTATTTGTAGTGATCCCGAGTTAAATATGACACTTACCCAACAAGCTGATTGGCCTTTGGTTTTCTGTACGTCTAGCTGAATTCGTTACCGGAAAGAGAAAAAAGAAGGCATCATGGGATCGTACAACTAATCTGCTTAGCAGGGTGATATCGTCGAAGAAAAAAACGTAACCGGTTAAAAAGGGATAATAGTAATATTATCAAACCTAGCTTTGGATAACAATTGTGTTGAGAGGCACATTGCAATACAAATTCTCTAATGATAGACCAACACTGAATCAGCAATGCCTACACAAGATACAAAATATGTCGCAACTATTATGTACCGTACTTTAGTTACTTAATTTACAAGTTTTCAGTTCCAAAAATATATTTTTAAACAATACACATTCAAATTAAAAAGATTAACCACACCAAATCGACTGCTTCAACTATACATAAAGAAACAACTATTTTTTATATGGATAAGGTGCGCACTGAAAAGTAAGCTTATTCCAAAACAGTGAATGAAAATATCAACTCAATAATAGTATTAATGTTATAGGTATACTTTCAGTACACAATCAGTACTGAAACAATACTGACGATCAACATAAAGTATAACATTGCAAGTTGTATGTCTTGCCGAACAGTACTGATATACATGTATACGAGGGAAGAAATGTACCAAAAAAGTGAGTTTCTTGGAAGTGTCTTAACATTAACGAATTTAAACAAAATTATAATAAATCAAAATAACAATCAGTCTAAATAGAAATTCTGGCGTTGTTATGTGTTGTTTTCAGCTTTTTCAATGGTGGTATATTTTCATTGTTGTTTAAAGCATGTTCATAATAATCAAAATTTACGCCAATTTCTTGGGAATTTTGTTTAAACATTAAACGACCTCCACCCTGTGGTTTTTCATGTTTGGTTTCACCTAGTCCCAATTCTCAAATTATCTTCATTACATTTCAGCCTTAACTTGGTCTACGTTGTACATAGTGCTTTAAGTAATAGCATTATATGGTACTAATTCTTCAGGGTAAAACAAGTTTTTTTCTAACTAGCTGGTATTGAGTTATTGGCTCTAAAAATCTACATATAGCCAGTTGTAAATGTTTTAAAAAGTATTGAGGGAGTTTTATTGATTGCTCGGCATTTTGCAAATTTATTTGATTGAATTCTCCTATAGTGTTTAGATTGCTGTCTAAAGTTCTTTTATTGTTGATACAAAATCTGGTATAATTGCTTTGTTCTTAGCTTCCCCTGCTGTATGAAGTGCAATGTCAGCATTTTATGTAGCTTGCAACATCACAGTTAAGCGCTGCGTGGCCTTTTAATTTACCTACCTCTACTGCTGTCTCAGTATAATTACCCTCTGCTACATGCATTCCTCCTTTTTCCTTTCCTTTTTTGGCGGTGAAGGTGGCCTGATGCGTTTAGTACATATTGGATCTGGTATCCAATACGCGCTATGTTTATAAATAAAGGCCAAATAAAGTACGAAGTTGTATAGCATCGAGGTACTACCAGGTAAAATGGTCCTTTCAATCATTTATACACCACCTATGCTATCAGGGATCATGAGCCTGAAAACAAATCCTTTTTTTAGCTCACCTGTACCTGGTTTCTAAATTTCACTCTTTTTCTTTTACTTATTGCACAAATTTATATGCAGTATATGATCATTGTCGGAAAATATAATATTTATTTTCTAGGTATGTACTGTAGAAAAATGTGTTTACGAGCAATTTTCAGGTTCAGCAGGGACAACAAAATATTTTACATACAAATTACAAATATAGTTTTATGCTGAAATTAACATCCCTCTCAATTGTCTCGTTGGCAAATATACAACATCGCCTTTTTTAGGTTATGTTTAATAGATATTTCCGTTTCTAATTTTCAAATACGAAAAATAAGTTTACAAAGGGTTCATGTGTATATATTTACCATACGTCCTTGCACTTTATAGCTAATATAAATATATAAACTAATATTTATTAGAAAATAAGCAACATATATAGACGAATAATTTATTAGTTACCCAACAAACAACAACAGAAATAAAGAATCAACAGAGGATTTAATCTTTAATTACTTTTTTTTATTATTATTTATTCGAGAGATATACATGATATAATACTTTAACTTCAAATAAATATATAATTAATCTAAAATGCACTAATCAAGCAGAAGGGGCGTAACTCGTGTTATCATACCGGCATACTGAACGGATCTAAAAAATGGTCTGACACTTTTGAATGTTGATTTTGAGTTTTGATCTGTTTCGGTCTTAACGGATCTAAACAGCTCGCTAGAAGATACAGTCTTAAAAATCTTGACATGCCTTAACGGACTAATTTACCTAATGAGACTATCGATCCAAACGGAGACTTAACGATCTGACAAGTCTTGACGTTTTCCTCTAGCGGTAAATCCAGTCAATTAAGATACAATCAGACCAAAATTACCGTTTCAGACTGAAATCGTGCTACTAGTGTCAATGACGTCAAAGGCATAACTCGGGTGATTCTTAACAAACCTCCGAAGATAGTGCTTCGCACTCTCCTCTGATATTCTATCAATTCTCTCCTTAAAATTAATACTATATAACTTTAGAACTTGGTTTTTAATATTTTGGCAGTACCAACAATGGAAAAAAACATGTCTGTTTTTACTTCTATAATTATTCGTAATTAAATAAATCAGGTGCGGATCCAGAACCTTTCCTAAAAGGGTGGGGGGGGGGGGGGCTCAAGTCATGCTTCAATGATCCCCCCCCCCTGGATCCGCCTATGTAAATGCAAAGAAAGATATCTTGGGGGGGGGAGCCCTACAGAATAGATTTAAAAATAAAAAAGACAGGACAGAGATTACAAGTAATAAAATTAATTTCATCCTTGCACCCCCCCCCCTTAAAATCAAATGGTAGCTCCCCTTTATGTTTTCCAATTTTTTTTCAGATCTGCTAGAATGATATATACCTCCATCTTTCGATTTCTTTTCTCTATAGTAGCTGCAGCTACCTCGGCCCTATTTGGTCCGGCTGCTTGGGTGGCACCTCTTCCTCTTGGTCCTCTCCCTCTTGTGTTGTCACGTCCCCTTCCTCTACCCCGTGCTCTCTCTTGATCAGCTTGAGCCGTCTCATCGCTGTTGCTGTCAGTACTTTCATTCTGTGGTGAATTCGATCTAGACCTTGAGCTCCTAGAGTCTTGAATAAATGATTATTTATAAATATATTGAAATTGACCAGATTCATATAAAAATTGCTATTGTAATAGGTTACTAGTATTTGTAGAAACGACGGTCGGTAATTCCTTGTTTAATTGACACAAAAACAGAGCTTATCCCGTCTCTCGTTTCTGGAGTATGGGGTTCTCCTTTCGTCCCTTTCTCTGGTCGGCACACTAGGGCTATCATTGTTGGAGCGAGATATGTTTCTCATGTCCGTAACGAATTTTCTTAACTTAAGATTATACTCCTCATTTATATTGTTGGCCTCTTTGGTTAGCTTAGTTTTAGCTTCTCCACTAGGTGGGCTGTTTGTGTCAAAGTAAGAAATTCCTGTGTTTAGCACAGTGCTATTCATTTCTTGCACACGGGTATCTAATATACTTAATACCGACTGATATGTCTGTTCTTTTGGCCTCTATCAGACATTTGTCCACTAGCTCTTTCAGAGCTTCACTGTTCTCTATGTTGCAATAGTTTGGCCTGAATGAAATGTTCAAACATGAAAACTTGCTATTCTCTGTCAAATTTCATTCTGTAGATCAGTGTCAGTAACGGAAATCTGGTATCATTCAATTTCCCGACTTCTGCAATAGTGTCTTTGATGATGTTCGTAAGAAGCATTTCAATGTCAATAATATGAATGATTTATTTAATAATGTTCCATTAACATAAACTCATCATAGAGGACTAAATCAAATATTGTTGCATTTTTAAAAGAAATTGGAATTTATTATAGAATATAAAAATGTTATTATATTTAAGTCGTTTTTAATATTTATCACGTTATCTTACTGTTGATTTTTATTTGTAAATAATCAATTTGCTTTAGTCTAGAATTTGATTGTATTTAAATGCCAATTAAAGTTTTCAGCCCAATTTCACGGTCCACTGAACATGGATTTTTTTTTATTTCCATTACAGTCTAGCAATACAAGAACTGGCAAAATCATCTCTGTTTGAAGGAGAGGGAGAATATAAATTTTTTTCCCATAATATCCAAAAGCTTGAATAAAATGAATATCGGCTAGCGGGGAGATTGGTGGCGCTCAGTATAACACAAGATGGCCCAGGAATGTATTTTTTAAATCAGAAGTCGTATGAGCTCATGACTGGAGAGCAAAAAAGATCTAAGAGGTCTTGAAATTGAAACCATTCCAGATACTGCAGCAAGAGATGTTCTGCAGAAGGTGAGCACAGTTTAAAAACTTCTAATTTCTATGCAGATAATTTGGCTTGCTCTTTCAATTTATCAGTCAATAAAATGAATATAACACATAGTTTAAATGTTAAAGTTTTTAATAAGATCAGTTAGCAATGGACCAAAGATATTTGGTAAGAAGTTGCAAGCCTCATTTCTATGGAACCACCCTTCATCATGGTTTGTTGACTTTTGCTTACTGTAAATTTAGAAATTATTGTGATGTCTTTATTATTGTGAAAATGCAACAGAATTGTAATTGCATTATTATTATTACCCCCGCTTTGGAAAAAAGGGGGGGTATACTGTTTTACCTCTGTCAGTCCGTCCGTCAGTCCATCCCATGAAATTTTCGTCGCATTTTTCTTAGGAACTACACATCAAGGCTTTTGAAATTTAGTATCAAGGTTTATATGAGGGAACTATACTGTGTGATGCGTTTTCAGATTCATCATTCAACAACTTCCTGTTTATGTTAAAATCAATCGGGTCCAGGACCAATCCAGTATATCTTATCATAATTCTTTCTTTTTAAATCAATTTCCTATGTGCATATATTTAGAGTAATTCAGAGCTGGTAAACTCAGTGTATGATAAATATTTCTGGTTATGGAATACATTCTTCTGCATTTATTTCCATATTTTTCTAGAAATTCACAATTGCATGATTGTAGTAGAATTTTAGCAAATTTATATAACATGCCTTTATTTATTATAGCTAAAAGAAATAAGAACCAATGGGGAAAGAGATGCCTTTCTCAATGATCATGGAGAATGGCTATTGGACCAGGGATATAATGGAGCCTGGAGATTGAAAATAGAGGACAAGGATAAAGTTGTAAACAGTTTGATGAAACAACTTCTTTTTTACAGGTATTTTTTTTTCTTTTTTTTTTTGCTCACCTGGCACAGCTGACACTTGGCATCCGTCAAATCCTTAAAAAAATATTGGCAACTGATTTTTAGGTTTTTAGGATTTTTTGCACAATGTTAAGATTGATACAAATTTAAAAAAGTATAATTAAAAAAAAATACCTCTTGACTGATGTGCTACGTTAAATTCTCAATAAAAACTTCTGATTTCAATGTTTTATTCATTATAAAGAACTGAATTTAGAAATTATTTTTACTACATGTATATATGTGAAATAAGTACATATCATTGAAAATTAACTTTTGTTTTACAGAACATCAGCTGAAATTGCACAGTTTTGCAGTGGATTAAATGATGTTTTTGGATTCTGGGATATCGTGAAGCAGAATCCTAAAACATGGAAAGGAAAGTTTTCTGCTATGCCTCAAAACATGAATAAAAGAATGTTTCAAAGTTTGTATGACATTAAATGGAGTGTCATTGGCAGCAACAGGAGAGCAGAAAAGGAGGACAGTATTTATTGCTGGGAAATATTCCTTCAAGATATTGATGGTATATATATGCTTCATGATTTTTATTTTTCACCCATAGAGGCAAATTTACAATTTCAAATAAATGTTCAATGTATTTGATACCCACCTATGGCAGATATTTTAAAATGTCCTCCCTCGGTAATATGTTTGGTTTTATGGAACAGCCCTTATTTCAAGGTTCACTTGACTTTTTAATGTGATATACAATCTATCAATATGTTTTGGTCTTCAGAAGGCCAGTTTTGTTTTACCAATATGCAACTTTTTAGAATTTTTGGTTCTCAATGCTCTTAATTTTTTTAATTTATTTGGTCTTTCAATTATTTTGATTCAAACGTCACTGATGAGTCATTTATAGATAAAACGTACGTCTGGAGTAAAATAAATTATAAGCATGGTACGTTTGATGTGTATATGTAAACTTATTGTTAAATTTGAACATTCCAAACTTTTATACAAAATTACAAATTCCAAGCTTCATAAGGCAAGCAGGGCATGTTGTCCTTTGAGCACATACTGATGTTTCTTTTGTTGTTATTTCAAATCTGATTGCAAATATCAAATAAGAAAAAGATAATGACAAAAATTTTAAACAAAAATGTGTTTCAGAGAAAGAAGTAGATGTAAGCTTTGAAGAGCTGCTATTTTTTGTAACAGGAGCAGACGAAATTCCTCCAGCTGGATTCTCCAACAACATTTAGATATCTTTTTATGATTATGACTATGATGGTAGATTACCATTTGCATCAACATGTGCATTGTCATTGTCTCTTCCACGAGGCATAAAGGATGAAGATATGATTATGACTATGATGGTAGATTACCATTTGCATCAACATGTGCATTGTCATTGTCTCTTCCACGAGGCATAAAGGATGAAGATAAATTTAAAGGTCTGCTTGTCAGATCTTTAAAGTAATCTTGTGGTTTTGGCAAGACTTAAACAATAGTATATAGGATAGGGAGAGAAAATGTGCCATGCAACAGACCACCTACAGACCCCTCAAAGAGTTGTTGCACTCTCTTTACACAAGGCATCGGATTTAACGTCCCCAATCTGACCGGACGTGACTGCGAATTAGATACATTCCGCACAGCCAAACGGACGCCCCACTTTAGCAAGCGTTTTACTGCCGGTCGGAAGAAGACCAAGTGACCATATTTCCATGAGAAATTGTTTACTTATTTTAGACCTGCTTGGACATACCAAAAAAAAACCACTTATATTCCAAAATTGCTTTGAAAGCAAAGAAGATGAGTGTCGAAGATTCTCTAAAGGAGAAAATAATTATTGTCTGGAATTATGAAAAAAACCGCTGCAATTTGGCAGATGATACTGCAACATATTATAACCGATATAGATGAACTGCCTGGACAAGCCAAGTCATTGTATCCAGAGGGGGATTTTCAGAAGTTAAGGCGACGAATGTCCGATCAGATGAAAAGGTTGACAAAAAAGAGTAAAATCACAAAAATACGGAACTCAAGAGGAAAATCCAATCGGAAAGTCCATACTAACATGGCAAAATCAAACGACAAAACACATAAAAAACGAATAGACAAGAACTGTCATATTTCGGACTTGTTACAGGCATTTTCAAATGTAGACAAAGGATGGGTCTGACCATTATCAATGATGAGTTGAAAAAAAAATCGTTGAGACGATGAAGGAAATTGAGACCATCTTGGTATTCACCCTCCCTCCTTTTTTTCGGGAGTTTGGCGTGATGAATTATATTCATATATATTTACCAGACAAAACCTTTTAGTTCTTCACAGAAATGTGGGCCATTAGATTGATTTTGTAGACGTTTGTCATTTTTTTCTGAAGCAGATAAATTTGATAAAATTTGATTTTTTTTTTCAGAATCTACATCAGGTGCAGGTACTACATTTTTTTCATTTTTCATTTCATGCTGATTGTGCCAAATACGAACTAATAGATTTACTTACTGACAAAAGAAGGAGAAGAAGAAATTTGTGATGTCTGCTCAGAGGAACAACCCAATTTTTTTGGTAAATATATTTGCTATTTATAATAACTTTAGATTGTCAGTTTCTTAAAGAATTTAAAAATAAAGAATTGATTCTATTTTTCTTTTAAATTGTTATACGATGACTGATGTACCCATATTTTGACTATTTTATTTATTGTGCGTGTCTGTTTATTTAACGCATCAATGTAAATATAACGGAATTTGATGAGACTGTCATTAAAGTGAGAGGGTTAGCGCTATAGAACCAGGTTTAATCCACCATTTTCTACATTTGAAAATGGATGTACCAAGTCAGGAATATGACAGTTCTTGTCCTTTCGTTTTTGATGCAATTTGTTATTTGATTTTGCCATGTGATTATGGATTTTCCGAATTGATTTTCCTCTTAGCTCAGTATTATTGTGATTTAACTTTTTCCAGGACGCGAGCCTCGGCTTCTGCGGCTGAAGCTTCTCTTTGTGCTTCTAGAATGTTCATATTGTAATCATGTTTGATTTGCAGAGTAGAATACTGGAATACAATGTATTTATCTTTGTTGATATTTGTTAACAAAATAATTGTATTCAGTCAATCACGAATGTATGGCAGTATGACTAGTCTTAGACTAGAGTATAAATAAATGAACTTGTAAATTTTATCCTTTTCATAATTTACAGTTGTACATCATTGTTTTTATTAATTTCAAGCTGAATATTTTATCAAAACAAAACGTTTGTTTTTATTATTAATCCACAAAAAGACAAGTATCACAATAATCAGTGATTCGAATTATTTTGTCATTGAACAATTAATTATTATTATACTGCAATCAGCTATTTTACTGTACAGATAAAGCTATACGTATAAACGTTAGCTTTATACGTCAATGACCTCGACTGACCTATTGGCCACGCCTACTTACCGGAACTACTTTCTTATAACAATGTCACGTCACTTCCTTGGGAATAGTGTCAAAAATCGTTAAACTGTCGATAAACTGTCGGTGTTAAATAATAGAAATAATTAAAAAAAATAATAGATTCGATAGTTTTGTTTTCTTACACCAATTATGTATTTGTTTTTATAATTTTTTACAATTTCAATTGATTCTTGAAAAGCCAACATATTCCAATGCCATAAACCCTCCCCCCAAACTTCGTCTGCTAAAATTTCCAGAAAATGTCGGACGAAGTCGCAAATTTCAATCTCCTGTGGTCTCCTATAAATTTATTACAAGATGAACAAGATGTAAATCCAGATATTGATGAAGATCTGGAAAATGTCCTGATCCAAATAGATATGTTGGCTGATCAAGGAAGTACTGAAGTATGTCCTGAATACTCCCTTGAAACAAACACAACTGAAACTACAAATGCATGTATTGCAACTGTTCCAAATGTCCCAACTGTTGACACAACACATGAAAACATGGAAGTTGATGAAGATAAACAGTTTGATGAAGAATTTTTACATCTTGATGACACTGGTGTACAAAACTTTCTTGATAAACAGCAAAACAAAAACACTGCAAAGAAATCCTTTTATGATCTAGCATTGGTTACCAGGTTTCTTAAAACGAAAAAGGAAACGAGAGAAATACAAACTATACCAGTTGTTGAGCTTGACTCGCTTCTTTCTAATTTTGTTCTAACTGTAAGAAAAAAAGATGGCCAAGAGTATGAACCGTCCACTATCCGTGGCTTCACAAGTAGTGTCGAGGGAAAACTTAGGCGCCACAAATATGGCCACTCTATCATGGGAGATGACAATGATGAGAGTTTCCACCTTACCAGAGAAACATTAAAGGCAAAGCAGCTTATTCGGTAGAACCTCGCATTTCCCCCAGTTTCTTAGCCTCATACAAATAAATTTCATATTTCAAGACACTATACGTATATTGTCTAATTATTAAGCCATAAACTTTTAAATATTTCAATATTTCAATAAATTTCAAGACTACATGATATGTATACCATACTGCCATAGAAATATCTGAGTAAGTTAATTCAACTTCAATGCCCTCAAATATTATTTTTTTTATAGTCATAGTAGGGCGAACGAACTCAGAGCGAACATGTTATTAGGGCAAACGGTGCCGATACCTTTTCTTTGGGGGGAGGTACAAATGTAGCAAGAATAAGAGTGAGAGATTTAGTATAGTGAGGGAACCTTAGTGTTGGCCCCTCTGTTTACTCTCTTTATAAGTTGTTATTGATATTATCACTATTTTTTTTGATTTTGAACCTCACCTTTAATATAGCGGATAGTCCCTAGTTAATGGAGGCTGTTGCATGATGCAGTTGGAAAGGCAGGCCACACTTGCTGCATCCTGAAAGTGCATCTACTAGCACACCCAACTCAACAATCTGCCTCCCGACCCTCCATGGTTGCTCTCGGGCACTTAAAAACTTTCTCTTCCAGAATAAGGCCTTCTTCTATAATGACTGTTTGCTCTGGTTCGCGGTATATTTTATTGTAGTTATGGTCATTATGAGGTTGGTTCCGGTCATGCACTGGTTCTCCGTTAAAGCGCCCAACGTCAGAGTAAAAAATGATAAAATATAAATTGCAGCAAAACTATAGAACATCTTCATAGTGTATTCTATCCACCCTATAAATTTTAGCATGTAATGTGCTACCGTTAATTTGTAATGATTGAGACAGTTTAGATGAAAAAACAATAAAAAAAAAACATTTAACGTCATTTTATTTTCTTTGACGTAGTGATTTTCAATGCCGAAATGCTAAAAAAAAATTATTGATTCACGTAAACTTTTATTTCTTTTTTCTTGTTAGCTGAAATTTAAGTATGATATTCAGTCATGTCTGCATTATTATTATATATATAAGTTTTTTTTTTTATCTCCTTAACACAAATTAAGGTGATAAATCTTCAAAAAGTTTTTTCTGTGCGAACTTGTACGATAAACAATCGACTCAGCATATCAGTCTTGTACAAAGCAAGATAAATAATAAAATCGTATAAACATGCTTTCAACACGAATACGCATATAATTTGCCACTGAATCCTCCTCCTTTTCGTCATCATCCTATTTACCAATCTGTGTTACCATGAATTATAATTGATGTGGTCATATTGATATCGAAAACATATATATAAATCACCTGTTTCAAAATGCACAAGTATGGCGTATAACGCACGAATTTCTTGCTTTGAACTGTTTTGAAAAATTTCTTCGAAGCCGAAGCACAACCCTGGTATGATCTTGTGTCTTTGATAGGTTACCTCCTTTGATATTCCTTAATACCTTTTTGTTCTATGTATTGCAAATTTGAAAAAATAGGAGAGACGAGAAGTGTCTATTAATTCTACTAATAAAGATAGTCGGCAAGATAAATTCGTGACACAGTGTTTAGTGACCTAATACGATATATACAGGGTCAGTAAATTCCTTTAAAGAAATAAAACTTTAGGGACGTGTCTGTAACGATCGTCTTTTAAGATGATCGTGTTAAAATATCTGACGAATGCAAGCAAGTTATATAGAAGACATGAAGTGACAATTGTTTGTTCTTTACGTCACACAGGTAATGAAAAATAATTTTGTAGTTTACAGTATGAAGAAATGCATAAAAGCTCTACTAGAAGTTATATTGCACAGCCACAACGGGAAAATGAAATAAAATAAATATTGTATTTTATTTACATGTACTTTTTGATTTAAACATAAAGGTTTCTTGTTTCATAAATGCACTTAAATAGGCTAACATTGTTGGATACAGACCTCGGGTTGTCGGTCAAGGGGAAAACTGCATGGCTCCCCCTTTCTACCATTTGTTGATTATACTGTTATAATCAAACACAAATAGTTTCAATTTATCCTTGCAATTGAAACCCTCTACACTAGTCATGCTGATATTAAGAGTTCAGGCAGTGATTAAAGATCAAGCACTAAATTGTGTACACGAATCAAGGCTACGTTTCTTTCTTTTCCAAGGTCATGTACATAATGAGTAAAGAATTGTGATAAAATTAACGGTACCAAATTTCTTGCACCAGATGCGCATTTCGACAATACATGTCTCTTCAGTGATGCTCGTGGCCAAAAATTGTGAGTTATGAATGTGGACAAAATTTACTTTTCAAATAAATAATAAGTTGACCGCAAAATAACTTGAATACTATTGTGATATGTGTTTATTTCATAATAATTGCACGATTCTTGTTTAATTCAGCGGTTACTCACAGCTTTGATATTTTATAACTTTATATATATGTATTGTTTTATTCTTTATCGATGAGAGAAGTCCACAGGAAATCTTCATTTGGCTTGATCCGAAATACTTATGAGTAGAAACAGAGCAGATGTCTAATTGAAACCAAAACGTCCTCCAATAAAACCAACATATTGGCCAGATGGATCCTTATAGCTCAAACACAGCAACTTGGAATAACTTGTCTGTTCCCAGCTCCAAGATATCCATGGAACATATTAGCGGTATGCAGTATGTCTGTGGCACCTATTGTAGTCCTGGTCTGGAGGCTCATTAATCATGTCATTCCTGTATCTCATTGCAACCTCCAGAACCCAAGGGTCCAATACAACACTGAAAATCATAAAAAAAAATTTAAAAAATGAATACGTGGAAATTGTACACATACTTGTTTGACTTTAAACTTAACGAATGGGAAATTAATATAATTTGAATTTAAATTCCTTTTCCTTTTACATTTTGTTACCGCATCCTGTTCTGGTATATTTTGATTATATTTCTCCTCACCGTGATTGACTCTGGATGTATGTTCTTTAAACCCAAGGTGTATTGCTGATGCATGTGATTCGCTTCCACATGCTTCACAGGGAACTTTTTCTTTACAGTCCTTGGACTTATGTTGATCTGAATTACAGCATTTAAAACAAATGTTATGTTCACGCAAGAACTTCTTGTGGTCCTCAAAAGATTTTTCTTTGAATCCGCAACAATTGTTGAGACTATAACAGGCGGCACAACTTCCACAGGGAATGGTTAAAACACTCCCAAGAACATATTTCATTTCACTTATAGTGTCAATTAGGTTCGAAGGGCAATTGCATATTTGGCAAACCAAATTTTGAGCCAGCTCAAACAGTTCAATAACACGTAAATGCTATGAATAACAAGTTCTGTATATCCTAACCTTGGATTTTCATCGGTAACAAACAAATCTTTATATTGAATTGAAAATTGTGATATTTGCCGCTGCTCATCGGTTGATAAATGATTCGGCAATTCAAAGTTTGACGAAAACTTTGACTCAGTTTCTTCACCTGAAGAATGACTTCTTTTATCTAATTGAACATTTTGAAGTGTTTGCCCTTTTCATCTGCATTGATTAACATGTAATCTTCCGTGAACGGTTCAAAACTAGCAATAATGTCTCCACGTGAGATAAATATTTGGTCATTGGTAGGATTTAATAACTTGATCGGAACAGTTTTATGACTATTTACAGTAACAACGGCGTTCGAAATTAGAAGTCCGTTTTTCAACAAATGAGAACTATTCTGACACATTCCTGTTTGTCCCTGTTTGCCACTTTACCCCATATCAAACGTTCAGAATTTGAATCTACAGTAACATGCTTTTGTAATTTTACTTTCGCTGTTTTATTTGAGACAGATAAACTACTAAAATCCTATACAATTTTCTTTGAAATTAAGTAACTCGTACCAAGAATCAATGGATGTGAAAATTGAGTTAGAATATATGTATGTATCCAAAGCTTGTCCTGTGGCACTTGTGCATTTGCCAACAATATTAATTGACTGGTTATTCGCCAAAACTATTTTCTCTGATACTGAATAATTGACGTTTTACAAGTGTCAGGCAAAGAATCATAAAAACTTTTAGAAATAATGTTTATTGAACTTCCAGAGTCTACAAGTGCAGCGACAGATATGTTATTAACCTTGACGGTCATATGAATAAATTGAGATATGAAACTAGTTAAATTTTCATCAGTAAATTCGCAGTCTTCGATATCAGTGCAATCAATAGTTTATTTCTTGACGTTGACGACTTTGAGGCGGACTCCTTTTTCTAACACCATTCCAGTTGCAATTTGCTCGATGATGACCAGGAGCCTGACAATTAAAGCACGTTTTTGGTCGGTTATTTCCTGCCTGACTTGAAAAGTTATTGTTGTAACGAGGTTTTTGATATTTTGGAGGCATTCTGGTTTGATATCGGTACTTTGGGATTTTAATTCTGATAATGCTTTTGTGAGCTCTTTAACTTAGTTTTGTAACTCTTGAACCGGATTATTATCATTAGCAACCATTGACTTAGCAGCTGCAACACAAACTTCATCATTCTTCCTATACCCATAGGCTTCGCCCAGTTTAGCTGCGGACAACGCACTTACACTGTCTTTATGTGTACCAGCCCTAACAAAAAACGCAAGCTGTTCCAGTAAACCCTTGATAAACTGAGATCGAATTCCATGGTCCTTCTTTTTCAAAATCTAAGCTTTCTCAACTATCTGTCCATAAAAATCTTCCAAAATTTTACCCCTACTTAATTTTCATATTTTAAAATTTTCGCCCTCAAGGAACACGATCAGACTTTGCCAATCTAACTCAATATACTTTTCTTCAAAAATTGGAAGAAAATGTCTCCATGTACGTTTGCCTTCCGAATCTAGTGAATTAAACCATGTTTATTCAGGCCCTGTTAATTTAAGGTGAAAAGCGGTAATCATTCTCTGATCATCGACATGGTCAATGTTGTGAAAAGTTGCAAATGAAGTAAATTCTTTCATATACACCGACACATTTTCATGGGGATACCCCCCAAATTTGCAAAAAAGCAGCCAATTTTTCCATTATTACATTTGAATCTCGAATGAAACTAACTGGTTGATTTGCCAATGACACAGAAGTACCAATTGTTCGATTTTAGGTTCCTCCACCATGTGATATACGTGACTTAGGTTTGGGGGACTAAAGACGAAGTATATAGTTTGTAAAAGAAGAACTTTCAAATTATGATCCTTTTACTTTGGATTCAAACGCCAAAAGAGGCTGTTCCATGTAATCATTACAACCATTATTGTTAAGACAGTACAACGGTTCCGGAAAGTACGGATTCAACGTACAGATATATAACAGCTGAACATGATGGACATTGATAAATCAATTTTTCTGGAAGATTGGATTTGAGGAGGCATTCATATTTTCACGCAATAATTCATGAAATATTCGGTTTGACAAACGTTGATTTATTATAGTGCCTAACAAGATTTTGTGAGGGAATTCGATGTTTGCTATACCACTGTTCATTTCAACGCACTTTTTGACAATACTACTACACCAATTGAAATGAAAATTGTTGCAGTGTTTAAGAAATGATTTTACTTTGTAGTCACGTACTGTTTGTGAAACAGTTTATGTTTTAAAAGGACTAATTTTCTGTATAAAGTCAATAAATATGTGGACTTTTGAAGCCCAAACTTTGTATTGCCTTCCATACGTAAATGAAAGATTCAAAAACTGTATCAATACAATACGACATGTTTATGAAATGATAGCAAAACTTTTGGTTCACAAATTTTTACTCGTTATTGCAAAAAACTGACCTTTTAATATCTTAAAATTGAGAATGGAAATGGGGAATGTGTCAAAGAGACAACAACCCGACCAAATAAAAAACAACAGCAGAGGGTCACCAACAGGTCTTCAATGTAGCGAGAAATTCCCGCACCCGGAGGCGTCCTTCAGCTGGCCCCTAAACAAATATATACTAGTCCAGTGATAATGAACGCCATACTAATTTCCAAATTGTACACAAGAAACTAAAATTAAAATAATACAAGACTAACAAAGGTCAGAGGCTCCTGACTTGGGACAGGCGCAAAAATGCAGCGGGGTTAAACATGTTTGTGAGATCTCAACCCTCCCCCTATACCTCTAACCAATGTAGAAAAGTAAACGCATAACAATACGCACATTAAAATTCAGTTCAAGAGAAGTCCGAGTCTGATGTCAGAAGATGTAACCAAAGAAAATAAACAAAATGACAATAATACATAAATAACAACAGACTACTAGAAGTTAACTGACATGCCAGCTCCAGACTTCAATTAAACTGACTGAAACATTATGATTTCATCATATGAACATCAGGCACAATCCTTCCCGTTAGGGGTTTAGTATCGTACCATCATAACATATATGAGAAGAACATAATCCGTGTCATGCCAACAACTATGTTTAGAATAAATGTGTTTAGTTCCGATGCAAAGACCTTATCAGTGACTCAATATTAACGCCAAAATATGCAATCTTTAATGACTTGACAACAGTATCGTAATTATATCCCTTCTTAATAAGTCTATTCAAAGGTTTTGTAAGTTTCTGAGGTGAATACTGACACCTTTGTACTTTATTAAGAATATTTCCATAAAAAATTGGATGTGAAATACCTGAACGTATTAGAAGTCTGCATGTAGAGCTATATTTACGAATGATGTCTTTATACCGATGATAAAATTTAGTAAATGTTTTGACTAGTTTGTGATATCGAAAACCCTGGTGTAATAATTTTTCAGTAATACATAAATTTCTCTCGTTAAAATCTAAAACATTGTTACATACACGAGCGAATTGTACAAGTTGAGATATATAAACACCGTTACATTTTCTCCCTACCCAGTTTACCCCTATTACTTATGATAATGTGGACCGGTCATTGTTATAGAACATAACGCAATTTGATTGGATTAAGTTATTATTAGTTTACCTTAAAGCTGTTTATGCTTTTCATTCTCGACTATTGATTAAATTAGAACGTGCATGAATGTGAGAATAACTAAAATGACCTTCAAACTGGACACTGGATGAGTCCATGTTATGTTTTATCAATGAAATTATAGGTACGAAAGGTAAGAATTGCTAATTCTCCTATTTTGACAAAATTTCCAAAATACACAGTAGATGGGTAATTTTTTGATAGCCAATTGCGGAGAAAACAGACAAAGTTTACAAATGAGACATTTTATTCCAATCAACAAGTCATTTTACAAAGAGAAATGCGGAAATAAATTTTACGCACGGCTACGCCAGGTAAAAATATTATTTATTTTACAAAAAAACAACAATTTTCAGTCTCAAAGGAATATACTAATTACAATCAATCTCAAATTCAAGAAGTCATCAAATAAAGTCAAAATATGTCCGATCTACCTATTTTTGGACAAAAAAAGTCAATACGATCGTTTTAAAGTCAATTTCGTCTTAAAATCTTGTTAGGCACTATAACATGACTTCGGTTGAATGTGGTTGGTTTTCTTGTTGGTCCGACATGGGCTGAGGCATTGTTGTCGGGTTCCACTGGTTTCGATTCGTGTATATCTGTGGGTATAGGTGGTTCCACTGATTTTGTATCTGTAATCTTTGGTGGTCATGGTGCTGTATATAAGGATAACCTTGAAATGAATAAATTAGATGACTTTGTAGCATATTAATCTATTGCAATAAAAAATCATAATATCTAATAAAATTTGTAGATTTAGCTAACAAAGTCCTTATATTTGTATAAAGGAACATTCGTTTATAGTGGAAAATTGTTTTAACGTTGAATAAGCTACATTTAAAAATGCTTGCTGGTCCCTCTCTGTGATTACCATTATATTACGCTGGTTATTTTCCCAATCAATCTGTCACCAAGGGAAGATAAATAAATCGATTTTCGTTCATAGTCTTTTTCAAAAATGATGAAAGGTTCTTTATATTGGTATGTAATCATTTTAAACGTTTCAAATTAATGAAATTATATTTGTACATCAATGTTTTGATACACCAATAACAAAAACTGGAATATATTGAATTGATACATTTTGTAATTATTCAAAATTATATCAGAAACCTAAACTTAATTATAAAATAATGAACCTGTTAAGGGGAGAGAATACTCGCATAACTTTTTCGAATTGACACATAATACAACGAAATGTCACTCTTGCATACAAATGGCACATCAATATAATTAATTATCTGCGAAATCGTCCCCCACCTTCAATGATGATTCTAAATTATAAATATAACCAAAAGTTGTTAATCTATAGATAGTTAAGACTAATGAAAGCTAACCCAATGTAAAAATATTTCTTTGGAATTTTTTAAAACTTCCTCACAAAAATACTCTAGCCACTTGATTTTCATAGCTCAAAATTAACGTTTTTACACAATATTTGAATAAAGTAGTTGAAGATTATTCGCTTCTCAAAGTGTAAGACGCAATAAAAATCGTATGCTTGCACCATCCTACCGAAATACGGATTTAATTAAGTCCTGAACATTTCGACATTTCTTCGTATATTTTGAACAAAACCGGTTTTAACCAAATCACAAGTACGTGTTAAGATCCGACTAAATACCTATTTTCCTATATGGTCAGGTAAAGTTGCTAGACTTTGTTAGTGATAGCCGTTTGGTGATAACTGGTATCCCTGATTGGTGGATTATCTTGCTGCCTTCGGATTCACCAAGGCAGGAAATGGTTCGGAAAAAATATCATCACTAGATATGTGTTGTTTACAATAATTTTTTAACATCAATTCAAACATGTTTAAACATGTAAAAAGATATAACAGTCCGCGTCAAAAACTGTTTCATGTCCTAGACAAGAAAATGAATGACAAAACTTGGTCCTACAGGACTATATAAAATGAAAATTTTAAATCGGTCATTTAATCAAGACATTTTCTAATTTGTATTGACAATTGTATTAGAAGTTAAATTAAACCAACCACAGATTAATTTAAAAATTGCACCAATATCTCAGTAAATTTTACTACTTTTTGGATATTCATTCATTTTTACCAATATTGGTATTTTTTCAACATTTTACTGTAATTTGACAACTTTAGAACTGTATTTAATATTACCTTAAATCGGTCATTTGTACAAGACAATTTTCTATATGTATTGACAAATGTATTAGAAGTAAAACTGAAACAACCACAGCTTTATTTAAAAATTGCACCATTTTCTCAGTAATATTTTTTTCAGTAAATTTTTCTACTTTTTGGACCTTCATTCAGATTTGACCTTTATTGATAATTTTTTAACATTTTACTGTAAATTTGACATTTTTTTGGATACTTGTATATGATGTTACCTTAAATCGGTCATTTAATCAAGACATTTTCTAATATGTATTGACAATTGTATTAGGAGTAAAATTAGACCAACCACAACTTGATTTTAAAATTTCAACATTTTCTCAGTAACATTTTTTCAGTAAATTTTACTACTTTTTGGATATTCATTCAGATTTGACCTTTATTGATTATTTTTCAACATTTTACTGTAAATTTGACATTTTTTTTGGATAATTGTATATGATGTTACCTTAAATCTGTCATTTAATGAATAATCAAGACAATTTTCTAATATGTATTGACAAATGTATTAGCAGTAAAATTGAAACAAGCACAGATTTATTTAAAAATTGCACCAATTTCTCAGTAATATTTTTTCAGTAAATTTTACTACTTTTGGACCTTCATTCAGATTTGACCTTTATTGATATTTTTTCAACATTTTACTGTAAATTTGACATTTTTTTGGATAATTGTATATGATGTTACCTTAAATCGGTCATTTAATGAATAATCAAGACAATTTTCTAATATGTATTGACAAATGTATTAGAAGTAAAATTGAAACAAGCACAGCTTTATTTAAAAATTGCAGCATTTTCTCAGTAATATTTTTTCAGTAAATTTTACTACTTTTGAACCTTCATTCAGATTTGACCTTTGTTAACTATTTTTCAACATTTAACTGTAAATTTGACATTTTTTTGGATAATTGTATATGATGTTACCTTAAATTGGTCATTTGATCAAGATGATTTTCTAATATGTACTGACCATTGTATTAAAAGTAAACTAGAACTAACGACAGCTTTATTTAAAAATTGCACCATTTTCCCAGTAACATTTTTTAGTAACTTTTACTACTTTTTGGACATTCATTCAGATTTGACCTTTATGAATAATTTTTCAACATTTTACTGTAAATTTAACATTTTTTGGGATAATTGTATATGATGTTACCTTAAATTGGTCATTTAATCAAGACATTTTCTAATTTGTATTGACAATTGTATTAAAAGTAAAATTAAACCAACCATAGATTTATTTAAAAATTTTCAACACTTTCTCAGTAACATTTTTTCAGAAAATTTTACTACTTTTTGGATATTCATTCCGATTTGACCTTTATTGTTTATCTTTAAACATTTTACTGTAAATTTGACATTTTTTTTTATAATTGTATATGATGTTACCTTAAATTGGTCATTTGATCAAGATGATTTTCTAATATGTATTGACAATTGTATTAGAAGTAAATTTCAAACAACCAAAGCTTTATTTAAAAATCGAACCAATTTTTGAGTAAATTTTACTACTTTTTGGATATTTATACATTTTTACCAATATTGGTATTTTTTCAACATTTTACTGTAAATTTGACAACTTTTTTGATAACTGTATATAATGTTACCTTAAATCGTTCATTTGTACAAGACAATTTTCTAATATCTATTGACAAATGTATTAGAAGTAAAATTGAAACAACACAGCTTTATTTAAAAATTGCACCATTTTCTCAGTAATACTTTTTCATTAAATTTTATTACTTTTTGGACCTTCATTCAGATTTGACCTTTATTGATAATTTTTCAACATTTTACTGTAAATTTGACATTTTTTTTATTATTGTATCTGATGTTACCTTAAATCGGTCATTTAATCAACACATTTTCTAACATGTATTGACAATTGTATTAGAAGTAAAATTAAACCAACCACAGATTTATTTAAAAATTTCAACATTTTCTCAGTAACATTTTTTCAGTAAATTTTCTACTTTTTGGATATTCCTTCAGATTTGACCTTTATTGATTATTTTTCAACATTTTACTGTAAATTATTTAAAATTTGACATTTTTTTTATATTTGTATATGATGTTACTTTAAATTGGTCATTTGATCAAGATGATTTTCTAATATGTATTGACAATTGTATTAAAAGTAAACTTGAACTAACCACAGCTTTATTTAAAAATTGCACCAATTTCTCAGTAAATTTTACTGCTTTTTGGATATTCATTCTTTTTTACCAATATTGGTATTTTTTCAACATTTTACTGTAAATTTGACAAATTTATTGATAACTGTATATAATGTTACCTTAAATTTTTCATTTGTACAAGACGATTTTCTAATATGTATCGACAAATGTATTACAAGTAAAATTGAAACAACCACAGCTTTATTTAAAAATTGCACCATTTTCTCAGTAATATTTTTTCAGTAAATTTTAGTACTTTTTGGACCTTCATTCAGATTTGACCTTTATTGATAATTTTTTAACATTTTACTGTAAATTTGACATTTTTTTGGATACTTGTATATGATGTTACCTTAAATCGGTCGGTTAATCGAGACATTTTCTAATATGTATTGACAATTGTATTAGAAGTAATATTAAACCAACCACAACTTTATTTTAAAATTTCAACATTTTCTCAGTAACATTTTTTCAGTAAATTTTACTACTTTTTGGATATTCATTCAGATTTGACCTTTATTGATTATTTTTCAACATTTTACTGTAAATTTGACATTTTTTTTTATAACTGTGTATGATGTTACCTTAAATCGGTCATTTGTACAAGACTATTTTCTTATATGTATTGACAAATGTATTAAAAGGAAAATTGAAACAACCACAGCTTTATTTAAAAATTGCACTATTTTTTCATTAAATTTTACTACTTTTTCGACCTTCATTCAGATTTGACCTTTACTGATAATTTTTCAACATTTTACTGTAAATTTGACATTTTTTGGGGATAATTGTATATGATGTTACCTTAAATTGGTCATTTAATCAAGACGTTTTCTAATATGTATTGACAATTGTATTAGAAGTTCAATTAAATCAACCACAGATTTAATTAAAAATTGCACCATTTTCTCAGTAACGTTTTTTTTCAGTAACTTTTACTACTTTTTGGACATTCATTCAGATTTGACCTTTATTGATAATTTTTCAACATTTTACTGTAAATTTGACATTTTTTTGGATAATTGTATATGATGTTACCTTAAATTGGTCATTTAATCAAGACATTTTCTAATATGTATTGACAATTGTATTAGAAGTAAAATTAAACCAACCACAGATTTAATTAAAAATTTCAACAATTTCTCAGTAACATTTTTTCAGTAAAATTTACTACTTTTTGGATATTCATTCAGATTTGACCTTTATTGATTATTTTTCAACATTTTCCTGTAAATTTGACATTTTTTTGGATAATTGTATATGATGTGACCTTTAATTGGTCATTTGATCAAGATGATTTTCTAATATGTATTGACAAATGTATTAGAAGTAAAATTGAAACAAGCACAGCTTTATTTAAAAATTGCACCATTTTCTCAATAATATTTTTTCAGTAAATTTTATTACTTTTGGACCTTCATTCAGATTTGACCTTTGTCGACTATTTTTCAACATTTTACTGTAAATTTGACATTTTTTTGGATAATTGTATATGATGTTACCTTAAATTGGTCATTTGATCAAGATGATTTTCTAATATGTATTGACAAATGTATTAGAAGTAAAATTGAAACAAGCACAGCTTTATTTAAAAATTGCACAATTTTCTCAGTAACATTTTTTCAGTAACTTTTACTACTTTTTGGACATTCATAAAGATTTGACCTTTAAGGATAATTTTTCAACATTTTACTGTAAATTTGACATCTTTTTGGATAATTGTATATGATGTTACCTTAAATCGGTCATTTAATCAAGAAATTTTCTAATTTGTATTGATAATTGTATTAAAAGTAAAATTAAACCAACCACAGATTTATTTAAAAATTTCAACACTTTCTCAGTAACATTTTTTCAGAAAATGTTACTCCTTTTTGGATATTCATTCCGATTTGACCTTTATTGTTTATTTTTCAACATTTTACTGTAAATTTGACATTTTTTTTTATAATTGTATATGATGTTACCTTCAATTGGTCATTTGATCAAGATGATTTTCTAATATGTATTGACAATTGTATGAGAAGTAAAATTGAAACAACCACAGCTTTATTTAAAAATTGCACCATTTTCTCAGTAATATTTTTTCAGTAAATTTTAGTACTTTTTGGACCTTCATTCAGATTTGACCTTTATTGATAATTTTTCAACATTTTACTGTAAATTTGACATTTTTTTTTATTATTGTATCTGATGTTACCTTAAATCGGTTATTTAATCAAGACATTTTCTAATATGTATTGACAATTGTATTAGAAGTAAAATTAAACCAACCACAGATTTATTTAAAAATTTCAACATTTTCTCAGTAACATTTTTTCAGTAAATTTTACTACTTTTTGGATATTCATTTAGATTTGACCTTTATTGATTATTTTTCAACATTTTACTGTAAATTTGACATTTTTCTTGATATTTGTATATGATGTTACTTAAAATTGGTCATTTGATGAAGAGGATTTTCTAATATGTATTGACAATTGTATTAAAAGTAAACTAGAACTAACCACAGCTTTATTTAAAAATTGCACCATTTTCTCATTTACATTTTTCAGTAAATTTTACTACTTTTTGGACATTCATTCAGATTTGACCTTTATTGATTATTTTTCAACATTTTACTGTAAATTTGACATTTTTTTTATAATTGTATATGATGTTACCTTAAATCCGTCATTTAATCACGACATTTTCTAATTTGTATTGACAATTGTATTAGAAGTAAAATTAAACCAACCACAGATTAATTTAAAAATTGCACCAATATCTCAGTAAATTTTACTACTTTTTGGATATTCATTCATTTTTACCAATATTGGTATTTTTTCAACATTTTACTGTAATTTGACAACTTTAGAACTGTATTTAATATTACCTTAAATCGGTCATTTGTACAAGACAATTTTCTAATATGTATTGACAAATGTATTAGAAGTAAAACTGAAACAACCACAGCTTTATTTAAAAATTGCACCATTTTCTCAGTAATATTTTTTCAGTAAATTTTACTACTTTTTGGACCTTCATTCAGATTTGACCTTTATTGATAATTTTTCAACATTTTACTGTAAATTTGACATTTTTTGGGATAATTGTATATGATGTTACCTTAAATCGGCCATTTAATCAAGACATTTTCTAATTTTTATTGACAATTGTATTAGAAGTAAAAGTAAACCAACCAAAACTTTATTTAAAAATTTCAGCATTTTTTCAGTAAATTTTACTACTTTTTGGACATACATTTAGATTTGACCTTTAATGATAATTTTTCAACATTTAACTGTAAATTTGACATATTTTTTGGATAATTGTATATGATGTTACCTTTCATTGGTCATTTGATCAAGATGATTTTGTAGTATGTATTGGCAATTGTATTAAAAGTAAACTTGAACTAACCACAGCTTTATTTAAAAAGTGCATCATTTTCTCAGTAGCATTTTTTCAGTAAATTTTACTACTTTTTGGACATACATTTAGATTTGACCTTTATTGATATTTTTTCAACATTTTACTGTAAATTTGACATTTTTTTGGATAATTGTATATGATGTTACCTTAAATTACTCATTTAATCAAGACATTTTCTAATATGTATTGACAATTGTATTATAAGTAAAATTAAACCAACCACAGATTGATTTAAAAATTTCAACATTTTCTCTGTAACATTTTTTCAGTAAAATTCACTACTTTTTGGATTGTCATTCAGATTTGACCTTTATTGGTTATTTTTCAACATTTTACTGTAATTTGACATTTTTTTGGATAATTGTATATGATGTTACCTTGAATTGGTCATTTAATCAAGACATTTTCTAATAAGTATTGACAATTGTATTAGAAGTAAAATTAAACCAACCACAGATTTAATTAAAAATTTCAACATTTTCTCACTAACATTTTTTCAGTAAAATTTACTACTTTTTGGATTGTCATTCAGATTTGACCTTTATTGGTTATTTTTCAACATTTTACTGTAAATTTGACATTTTTTTGGATAATTGTATATGATGTTACCTTTAATTGGTCATTTGATCAAGATGATTTTCTAGTATGTATTGGCAATTGTATTAAAAGTAAACTTGAACTAACCACAGCTTTATTAAAAAATTGCATCATTTTCTCAGTAGCATTTTTTCAGTAAATTTTACTACTTTTTGGACATACATTTAGATTTGACCTTTATTGATTATTTTTCAACATTTTACTGTAAATTTGACATATTTTTGGATAATTGTTTATGATGTTACCTTAAATCGGTCATTTAATCAAGACATTTTCTAATTTGTATTGACAATAGTATTAGAAGTAAAATTAAACCAACCACAGATTTATTTAAAAATTTCAACATTTTTTCAGTAAATTCTACTACTTTTTTGATGTTCATTCCGATTTGACCTTTATTGATTATTTTTCAACATTTTACTGTAAATTTGACATTTTTTGGGATAATTGTATATGATGTTACCTTAAATTGGTCTTTTGATCAAGATGATTTTCTAATATGTATTGCCAATTGTATTAGAAGCAAATTTCAAACAACCACAGCTTTATTTAAAAATTGCACCAATTTCTCAGTAAATTTTACTACTTTTTGGATTTTCATTCAATGTTACCAATATTGGTATATTTTCAACATTTTTCTGTAATTTGACAACTTTTTTTATATCTGTTTATAATGTTACCTTAAATCGGTCATTTGTACAAGACAATTTTCTAATATGTATTGACAAATGTATTAGAAGTAAAATTGAAACAACCAAAGCTTTATTTAAAAATTGCACCATTTTCTGAGTAACATTTTTTCAGTAAAATTTTATGACTTTTTGGATATTCATTTAGATTTGACCTTTAGTTATTATTTTTCAACATTTTACTGTAAATTTGACATTTTTTTGGATAATTGTATATGATGTTACCTTAAATTGGTCATTTGATCAAGATGATTTTCTAATATGATTTGACAATTGTATTAAAAGAAAACTAGAACTAACCACAGCTCTATTAAAAAATTGCACCATTTTCTCAGTAACATTTTTTCAGTAACTTTTACTACTTTTTGGACATTCATTCAGATATGACCTTTATTGATAATTTTTCAACATTTTACTGTAAATTTGACATTTTTTTGGATAATTGTATATGATGTTACCTTTAATCGGTCATTTAATCAAGACATTTTCTAATATGTATTGACAATTGTATTAGAAGTAAAATTAAACCAACCACAACTTTATTTAAAAAATTCAACATTCTTTCAGTAAATTTTACTACTCTTTGAATATTCATTCAGATTTGACCTTTATTGATTATTTTACAACATTTTACTGAAAATTTGTCTTTTTTTTGGATAATTGAATATGATGTTACCTTAAATTGGTCATTTGATCAAGATGATGTTCTAGTATGTATTGACAATTGTATTAAAAGTAAACTTTAATTAACCACAGCTTTATTTGAAAATTGCACCAATTTCTCAGTAAATTTTACTACTTTTTGGATATTCATTCATTTTTACCAATATTAGTATTTTTTCAACATTTTACTGTAAATTTGACAACTTTATTGATAACTGTATATAATGTTACCTTAAATTTTTCATTTGTACAAGACGATTTTCTAATATGTATTGACAAATGTATTAGAAGTAAAATTGAAACAACCACAGCTTTATTTAAAAATTGCACCATTTTCTCAGTAACATTTTTTCAGTAACTTTTACTACTTTTTGGACATTCATTCAGATTTGACCTTTATTGATAATTTTTCAACATTTTACTGTAAATTTGACATTTTTTTGGATAATTGTATATGATGTTACCTTAAATCGGTCATTTAATCGAGACATTTTCTAATATGTATTGACAATTAATTGTATTAGAAGTAAAATTAAACCAACCACAACTTAATTTAAAAATTTCAACATTTTTTCAGTAAATTTTACTACTTTTTGAATATTCATTCAGATTTGACCTTTATTGATTATTTTTCAACATTTTACTGAAAATTTGTCATTTTTTTTTGGATTATTGAATATGATGTTACCTTAAATTGGTCATTTGATCAAGATGATGTTCTAGTATGTATTGACAATTGTATTAAAAGTAAACTTGAACTAACCACAGCTTTATTTAAAAATTGCACCAATTTCTCAGTAAATTTTACTGCTTTTGCGATATTCATTCATTTTTTACCAATATTGGTATTTTTTCAACATTTTACTGTAAATTTGACAACTTTATTGATAACTGTATATAATGTTACCTTAAATTTTTCATTTGTACAAGACGCTTTTCTAATATGTATTGACAAATGTATTAGAAGTAAAATTGAAACAACCACTTTTTGGACCTTCATTCAGATTTGACCTTTATTGATAATTTTTTAACATTTTACTGTAAATTTGACATTTTCTTGTATACTTGTATATGATGTTACCTTAAATCGGTCATTTGATCAAGATGATGTTCTAGTATGTATTGACAATTGTATTAAAAGTAAACTTGAACTAACCACAGCTTTATTTAAAAATTGCACCAATTTCTCAGTAAATTTTACTGCTTTTGGGATATTCATTCATTTTTTACCAATATTGGTATTTTTTCAACATTTTACTGTAAATTTGACAACTTTATTGATAACTGTATATAATGTTACCTTAAATTTTTCATTTGTACAAGACGCTTTTCTAATATGTATTGACAAATGTATTAGAAGTAAAATTGAAACAACCACTTTTTGGACCTTCATTCAGATTTGACCTTTATTGATAATTTTTTAACATTTTACTGTAAATTTGACATTTTCTTGTATACTTGTATATGATGTTACCTTAAATCGGTCATTTAATCAAGACATTTTCTAATATGTATTGACAATTGTATTAGGAGTAAAATTAAACCAACCACAACTTTATTTTAAAATTTCAACATTTTCTCAGTAACATTTTTTCAGTAAATTTTACTACTTTTTGGATATTCATTCAGATTTGACCTTTATTGATTATTTTTCAACATTTTACTGTAAATTTGACATTTTTTTGGATAATTGTATATGATGTTACCTTAAATTGGTCATTTAATCAAGACATTTTCTAATATGTATTGACAATTGTATTATAAGTAAGATTAAACCAACCACCGATTCATTTAAAAATTTCAACATTTTCTCTGTAACATTTTTTCAGTAAAATTTACTACTTATTGGATATTCATTCAGATTTGACCTTTATTGATTATATTTCCACATTTTACTGTAAATTTGACATTTTTTTTTATAATTGTATATGATGTTACCTTAAATCGGTCGGTTAATCAAGACATTTTCTAATATGTATTGACAATTGTATTTGAAGTAAAATTAAACCAACCACAACTTTATTTTAAAATTTCAACATTTTCTCAGTAACATTTTTTCAGTTAATTTTACTACTTTTTGGATATTCATTCAGATTTGACCTTTATTGATTATTTTTCAACATTTTACTGTAAATTTGACATTTTTTTGATAACTGTGTATGATGTTACCTTAAATCGGTCATTTATACAAGATTATTTTCTAATATGTATTGACAAATGTATTAAAAGGAAAATTGAAACAACCACAGCTTTATTTAAAAGTTGCACTATTTTTTCATTAAATTTTACTACTTTTTCGACCTTCATTCAGATTTGACCTTTACTGATAATTTTTCAACATTTTACTGTAAATTTAACATTTTTTTTGGATAATTGTATATGATGTTACCTTAAATTGGTCATTTAATCAAGACGTTTTCTAATATGTATTGACAATTGTATTAGAAGTTCAATTAAATCAACCACAGATTTAATTAAAAATTGCACCATTTTCTCAGTAACGTTTTTTTTTCAGTAACTTTTACTACTTTTTGGACATTCATTCAGATTTGACCTTTATTGATAATTTTTCAACATTTAACTGTAAATTTGACATTTTTTTGGATAATTGTATATGATGTTACCTTAAATCGGTCATTTAATCAAGACAATTTTCTTATATGTATTGACAAATGTATTAGAGGTAAAATTGAAACAAGCACAGCTTTATTTAAAAATTGCACCATTCTCTCAGTAATATTTTTTCAGTAAATTTTACTACTTTTGGACCTTCATTCAGATTTGACCTTTATTGATATTTTTTCAACATTTTACTGTAAATTTGACATTTTTTTGGATAATTGTATATGATGTTACCTTAAATTGGTCATTTGATCAAGATGATTTTCTAATATGATTTGACAATTGTATTAAAAGAAAACTAGAACTAACCACAGCTCTATTTAAAAATTGCACCATTTTCTCAGTAACATTTTTTCAGTAACTTTTACTACTTTTTGGACATTCATTCAGATATGACCTTTATTGATAATTTTTCAACATTTTACTGTAAATTTGACATTTTTTTTGGATAATTGTATATGATGTTACCTTTAATCGGTCATTTAATCAAGACATTTTCTAATATGTATTGACAATTGTATTAGAAGTAAAATTAAACCAACCACAACTTTATTTAAAAAATTCAACATTCTTTCAGTAAATTTTACTACTCTTTGAATATTCATTCAGATTTGACCTTTATTGATTATTTTACAACATTTTACTGAAAATTTGTCTTTTTTTTGGATAATTGAATATGATGTTACCTTAAATTGGTCATTTGATCAAGATGATGTTCTAGTATGTATTGACAATTGTATTAAAAGTAAACTTTAATTAACCACAGCTTTATTTAAAAATTGCACCAATTTCTCAGTAAATTTTACTACTTTTTGGATATTCATTCATTTTTACCAATATTAGTATTTTTTCAACATTTTACTGTAAATTTGACAACTTTATTGATAACTGTATATAATGTTACCTTAAATTTTTCATTTGTACAAGACGATTTTCTGATATGTATTGACAAATGTATTAGAAGTAAAATTGAAACAACCACAGCTTTATTTAAAAATTGCACCATTTTCTCAGTAACATTTTTTCAGTAACTTTTACTACTTTTTGGACATTCATTCAGATTTGACCTTTATTGATAATTTTTCAACATTTTACTGTAAATTTGACATTTTTTTGGATAATTGTATATGATGTTACCTTAAATCGGTCATTTAATCGAGACATTTTCTAATATGTATTGACAATTAATTGTATTAGAAGTAAAATTAAACCAACCACAACTTAATTTAAAAATTTCAACATTTTTTCAGTAAATTTTACTACTTTTTGAATATTCATTCAGATTTGACCTTTATTGATTATTTTTCAACATTTTACTGAAAATTTGTCATTTTTTTTGGATTATTGAATATGATGTTACCTTAAATTGGTCATTTGATCAAGATGATGTTCTAGTATGTATTGACAATTGTATTAAAAGTAAACTTGAACTAACCACAGCTTTATTTAAAAATTGCACCAATTTCTCAGTAAATTTTACTGCTTTTGGGATATTCATTCATTTTTTTCCAATATTGGTATTTTTTCAACATTTTACTGTAAATTTGACAACTTTATTGATAACTGTATATAATGTTACCTTAAATTTTTCATTTGTACAAGACGCTTTTCTAATATGTATTGACAAATGTATTAGAAGTAAAATTGAAACAACCACTTTTTGGACCTTCATTCAGATTTGACCTTTATTGATAATTTTTTAACATTTTACTGTAAATTTGACATTTTCTTGTATACTTGTATATAATGTTACCTTAAATCGGTCATTTAATCAAGACATTTTCTAATATGTATTGACAATTGTATTAGGAGTAAAATTAAACCAACCACAACTTTATTTTAAAATTTCAACATTTTCTCAGTAACATTTTTTCAGTAAATTTTACTACTTTTTGGATATTCATTCAGATTTGACCTTTATTGATTATTTTTCAACATTTTACTGTAAATTTGACATTTTTTTGGATAATTGTATATGATGTTACCTTAAATTGGTCATTTAATCAAGACATTTTCTAATATGTATTGACAATTGTATTATAAGTAAGATTAAACCAACCACCGATTCATTTAAAAATTTCAACATTTTCTCTGTAACATTTTTTCAGTAAAATTTACTACTTATTGGATATTCATTCAGATTTGACCTTTATTGATTATTTTTCCACATTTTACTGTAAATTTGACATTTTTTTTATAATTGTATATGATGTTACCTTAAATCGGTCGGTTAATCAAGACATTTTCTAATATGTATTGACAATTGTATTTGAAGTAAAATTAAACCAACCACAACTTTATTTTAAAATTTCAACATTTTCTCAGTAACATTTTTTCAGTTAATTTTACTACTTTTTGGATATTCATTCAGATTTGACCTTTATTGATTATTTTTCAACATTTTACTGTAAATTTGACATTTTTTTGATAACTGTGTATGATGTTACCTTAAATCGGTCATTTATACAAGACTATTTTCTAATATGTATTGACAAATGTATTAAAAGGAAAATTGAAACAACCACAGCTTTATTTAAAAGTTGCACTATTTTTTCATTAAATTTTACTACTTTTTCGACCTTCATTCAGATTTGACCTTTACTGATAATTTTTCAACATTTTACTGTAAATTTAACATTTTTTTTGGATAATTGTATATGATGTTACCTTAAATTGGTCATTTAATCAAGACGTTTTCTAATATGTATTGACAATTGTATTAGAAGTTCAATTAAATCAACCACAGATTTAATTAAAAATTGCACCATTTTCTCAGCAACGTTTTTTTTCAGTAACTTTTACTACTTTTTGGACATTCATTCAGATTTGACCTTTATTGATAATTTTTCAACATTTAACTGTAAATTTGACATTTTTTTGGATAATTGTATATGATGTTACCTTAAATCGGTCATTTAATCAAGACAATTTTCTTATATGTATTGACAAATGTATAAGAGGTAAAATTGAAACAAGCACAGCTTTATTTAAAAATTGCACCATTCTCTCAGTAATATTTTTTCAGTAAATTTTACTACTTTTGGACCTTCATTCAGATTTGACCTTTATTGATATTTTTTCAACATTTTACTGTAAATTTGACATTTTTTTGGATAATTGTATATGATGTTCCCTTAAATTGGTCATTTAATCAAGACATTTTCTAATATGTATTGACAATTGTATTATAAGTAAAATTAAACCAACCACAGATTTATTTAAGAATTTCAACATTTTCTCTGTAACATTTTTTTAGTAACATTTACTACTTTTTGGATATTCATTCAGATTTGACCTTTATTGATTATTTTTCAACATTTTACTGTAAATTTGACAATTTTTTGGATAATTGTATATGATGTTCCCTTAAATTGGTCATTTAATCAAGACATTTTCTAATATGTATTGACAATTGTATTAAAAGTAAAATTAAACCAACCACAGATTTAATTAAAAATTTCAACAATTTCTTAGTAACATTTTTTCAGTAAAATTTACTACTTTTTGGATATTCATTCAGATTTGACCTTTATTGATTATTTTTCAACATTTTACTGTAAATTTGACATTTTTTTGGATAATTGTATATGATGTTACCTTAAATTGGTCATTTGATCAAGATGATTTTCTAATATGTATTGACAAATGTATTAGAAGTAAAATTGAAACAAGCACAGCTTTATTTAAAAATTGCACCATTTTCTCAGTAATATTTTTTCAGTAAATTTTACTACTTTTGGACCTTCATTCAGATTTGACCTTTCTTGACTATTTTTCAACATTTTACTGTAAATTTGACATTTTTTTGGATAATTGTATATGATGTTACCTTAAATTGGTCATTTGATCAAGATGATTTTCTAAAATGTATTGACAATTGTATTAAAAGTAAACTAGAACTAACCACAGCTTTATTTAAAAATTGCACCATTTTCTTATTTACATTTTTCAGTAAATTTTACTACTTTTTGGATATTCATTCAGATTTGACCTTTATTGATTATTTTTCAACATTTTCCTGTAAATTTGACATTTTTTTTGATAATTGTATATGATGTTACCTTAAATCCGTCATTTAATCACGACATTTTCTAATTTGTATTGACAATTGTATTAGAAGTAAATTTTAAACAACCACAGCTTTATTTAAAAATTGCACCAATGTCTCAGTAAATTTTACTACATTTTGGATATTTATTCATTTTTACCAATATAGGTATTTTTTCAACATTTCACTGTACATTTGACAACTTTTTTGATAACTGTATATAATGTTACCTTAAATTGGAAATTTGTACAAGACAATTTTCTAATATGTATTGACAAATGTATTAGAAGTAAAATTAAACCAACCACAGATTTATTTAAAATTTTTAACATTTTCTCAGTAACATTTTTTCAGTAAATTTTACTACTTTTTGGATATTCATTCAGATTTGACCTTTATTGCTTATTTTTCAACTTTTTACTGTAAATTTGACATTTTTTGGATAATTGTATATGATGTTACCTTAAATTGGTCATTTAATAAAGACAATTTCTAATAAATATTGACAATTGTATAAGAAGTAGAATTAAACCAACCACAGATTTATTTAAAAATTCTAACATTTTCTCAGTAACATTTTTTTCAGTAAATTTTACTACTTTTTGGATATTCATTCAGATTTGACCTTTATTGCTTATTTTTCAACTTTTTACTGTAAATTTGACATTTTTTGGATAATTGTATATGATGTTACCTTTAATTGTTCATTTAATAAAGACAATTTCTAATATATATTGACAATTGTATTAGAAGTAAAATTAAACCAACCACAGATTTATTTAAAAATTCTAACATTTTCTCAGTAACATTTTTTTCAGTAAATTTTACTACTTTTTGGATATTCATTCAGATTTAACCTTTATTGATTATTTTTCAACATTTTCCTGTAAATTTGACATTTTTTTTGATAATTGTATATGATGTTACCTTAAATCCGTCATTTAATCACGACATTTTCTAATTTGTATTGACAATTGTTTTAGAAGTAAATTTTAAACAACCACAGCTTTATTTAAAAATTGCACCAATGTCTCAGTAAATTTTACTACTTTTTGGATATTTATTCATTTTTACAAATACAGGTATTTTTTCAACATTTTACTGTAAATTTGACAACTTTTTTGATAACTGTATATAATGTGACCTTTAATTGGTCATTTGATCAAGATGATTTTCTAATATGTATTGACAAATGTATTAGAAGTAAAATTGAAACAAGCACAGCTTTATTTAAAAATTGCACCATTTTCTCAGTTATATTTTTTCAGTATATTTTACTTCTTTTTGGACCTTCATTCAGATTTGACCTTTATTGATAATTTTTGTACATTTTACTGTACATTTGACATTTTTTGGAATAATTGTATCTAATATTCCCTTAAATCGGTCATTTAATCAAGACATTTTCTAATATGTATTGACAATTGTATTAGAAGTAAAATTAAACCAACAACAGATTTATTTAAAAATTTCAACATTTTCTCAGTAACATTTTTTCAGTAAATTTTACTACTTTTAGGATATTCATTTAGATTTGACCTTTATTGATTATTTTTCAACTTTTTGCTAAAAATTTGACATTTTTTTGGATAATTGTATATGATGTTACCTTAAATTGGTAATTTAATCAAGATAATTTCTAAAATGTATTGACAATTGTATTAGAAGTAAAATTAAACCAACCACAGATTTATTTTAAAATTTCAACATTTTCTCAGTAACATTTTTCAGTAAATTTTACTACTTTTTGGATATTCATTCAGATTTGACCTTTATTGCTTATTTTTCAACTTTTTACTGTAAATTTGACATTTTTTGGATAATTGTATATGATGTTACCTTAAATTGGTCATTTAATAAAGACAATTTCTAATAAATATTGACAATTGTATAAGAAGTAGAATTAAACCAACCACAGATTTATTTAAAAATTCTAACATTTTCTCAGTAACATTTTTTTCAGTAAATTTTACTACTTTTTGGATATTCATTCAGATTTGACCTTTATTGCTTATTTTTCAACTTTTTACTGTAAATTTGACATTTTTTGGATAATTGTATATGATGTTACCTTTAATTGTTCATTTAATAAAGACAATTTCTAATATATATATTGACAATTGTATTAGAAGTAAAATTAAACCAACCACAGATTTATTTAAAAATTCTAACATTTTCTCAGTAACATTTTTTTCAGTAAATTTTACTACTTTTTGGATATTCATTCAGATTTAACCTTTATTGATTATTTTTCAACATTTTCCTGTAAATTTGACATTTTTTTTGATACTTGTATATGATGTTACCTTAAATCCGTCATTTAATCACGACATTTTCTAATTTGTATTGACAATTGTTTTAGAAGTAAATTTTAAACAACCACAGCTTTATTTAAAAATTGCACCAATGTCTCAGTAAATTTTACTACTTTTTGGATATTTATTCATTTTTACAAATACAGGTATTTTTTCAACATTTTACTGTAAATTTGACAACTTTTTTGATAACTGTATATAATGTTACCTTAAATCGGTCATTTGTACAAGACAATTTTCTAATATGTATTGACAAATGTATTAGAAGTAAAATTGAAACAACCACAGCTTTATTTAAAAATTGCACCATTTTCTCAGTTATATTTTTTTAGTATATTTTACTTCTTTTTGGACCTTCATTCAGTTTTGACCTTTATTGATAATTTTTGTACATTTTACTGTACATTTGACATTTTTTGGAATAATTGTATCTAATATTCCCTTAAATCGGTCATTTAATCAAGACATTTTCTAATATGTATTGACAATTGTATTAGAAGTAAAATTAAACCAACAACAGATTTATTTAAAAATTTCAACATTTTCTCAGTAACATTTTTTCAGTAAATTTTACTACTTTTAGGATATTCATTTAGATTTGACCTTTATTGATTATTTTTCAACTTTTTGCTGTAAATTTGACATTTTTTTGGATAATTGTATATGATGTTACCTTAAATTGGTAATTTAATCAAGATAATTTCTAAAATGTATTGACAATTGTATTAGAAGTAAGATTAAACCAACCACAGATTTATTTAAAAATTTCAACATTTTCTCAGTAACATTTGTTCAGTAAATTTCATTACTTTTTGGATATTCATTCAGATATGACCTTTTTTGATTATTTTTAAACATTTTACTGTAAATTTGACATTTTTTTGGATAATTGTATATGATGTTACCTTAAATTCGTCATTTAGTCACGACATTTTCGAATTTGTATTAACAATTGTATTTGAAGTAAAATTAAACCAACCACAGATTTATTTAAAATTTTTAACATTTTCTCAGTAACATTTATTTCAGTAAATTTTACTACTTTTTGGATATTCATTCAGATTTGACCTTTATTGATTATTTTTCAACATTTTACTGTAAATTTGACATTTTTTTTTATAATTGTATATGATGTTACCTTAAATCCGTCATTTAATCACGACATTTTCTAATTTGTATTGACAATTATATTAGAAGTAAATTTCAAACAACCACAGCTTTATTTAAAAATTGCACCAATGTCTCAGTAAATTTTACTTCTTTTTGGATATTTATTCATTTTTACCAATATAGGTATTTTTTCAACATTTTACTGTAAATTTGACAACCTTTTTGATAACTGTATATAATGTTACCTTAAATCGGTCATTTGTACAAGACAATTTTCTAATATGTATTGACAAATGTATTAGAAGTAAAATTGAAACAACCACAGCTTTATATAAAAATTGCACCATTTTCTCAGTTATATTGTTTCAGTAAATTTTACTTCTTTTTGGACCTTCATTCAGATTTGACCTTTAATGATAATTTTTGTACATTTTACTGTAAATGTGACATTTTTTTGAATAATTGTATATGATGTTCCCTTAAATCGGTCATTTAATCAAGACATCTAATATGTACTGACAATGGTATTAGAAGTAAAATTAAACCAAACACAGATTTATTTAAAAAATTCAACATTTTCTCAATAACATTTTTTCAGTAAATTTTACTACTTTTAGGATATTCATTTAGATTTGACCTTTATTGATCATTTTTCAACTTTTTACTGTAAATTTGACATTTTTTTTTGGATAATTGTATATGATGTTACCTTAAATTGGTCATTTGATCAAGATGATTTTCTAATATGTATTGACAATTGTAAAAGAAGTAATTTGAAACAACCACAGATTTATTTGAAAATTGCACCATTTTCTCTTAACAGTTTTTCAGTAAATTTTACTACTTTTCGGACATTCATTCAGATTTGACCCTAATTCATAATTTCTCAACATTTTACTGTAAATTTGACATTTTTTTTGGATAATTGTATATGATGTTACCTTAAATCGGTCATTTAATCACGACATTTTCTAATTTGTATTGACAATTGTATTAGAAGTAACATTTAACCAACCACAGATTTATTTAAAATTTTTAACATTTTCTTAGTAACATTTTTTCAGTAAATTTTACTACTTTTTGGATATTCATTCAGATTTGACCTTTATTGATTGTTTTTCAACATTTTACTGTAAATTTGACATTTTTTTTGGATAATTGTATATGATGTTACCTTAAATTGGTCATTTGATCAAGATGATTTTCTAATATGTATTGACAATTGTATTAAAAGTAAACTAGAATTAACCACAGCTTTATTTATAAATTGCACCATTTTCTCAGTTACATTTTTTCAGTAAATTTTACTACTTTTTGGACATTCATTCATTTTTGCCAATATTGGTATTTTTCAACATTTCACTGTACATTTGACAACTTTTTTGATAACTGTATATAATGTTACCTTAAATTGGTAATTTGTACAAGACAATTTTCTAATATGTATTGACAAATGTATTAGAAGTAAAATTAAACCAACCACAGATTTATTTAAAATTTTTAACATTTTCTCAGTAACATTTTTTTCAGTAAATTTTACTACTTTTTGGATATTCATTCAGATTTGACCTTTATTGATTATTTTTCAACATTTTACTGTAAATTTGACATTTTTTTTGATAATTGTATATGATGTTACCTGAAATTGGTCATTTGATCAAGATGATTTTCTAATATGTATTGACAATTGTATTATAAGTAAATTTCAAACAACCACAGGTTTATTTAAAAATTGCTCCAATTTCTCAGAAAATTTTACTACTCTTTGCATATTCATTCATTTTTGCCAATATTGGTATTTTTTCAACATTTCACTGTACATTTGACAACTGTTTTGATAACTGTATATAATGTTACTAAATTGGTAATTTGTACAAGACAATTTTCTAATATGTATTGACAAATGTATTAGAAGTAAAATTAAACCAACCACAGATTTATTTAAAATTTTTAACATTTTCTCAGTAACATTTTTTTCAGTAAATTTTACTACTTTTTGGATATTCATTCAGATTTGACCTTTATTGATTATTTTTCACATTTTACTGTAAATTTGACATTTTTTTTGATAATTGTATATGATGTAACCTTAAATTGGTCATTTGATCAAGATGATTTTCTGATATGTAAATTTCAAACAACCACAGCTTTATTTAAAAAATGCACCCTTTTCTCAGTAATATATTTTCAGTAAATTTTACTACTTTTTGGACCTTCATTCAGATTTGACCTTTATTGATAATTTTTCAACATTTTACTGTAAATTTGACATTTCTTTTGCTAATTGTATATGATGTTACCTTAAATCGGTCATTTAATCAAGACATTTTCTAACATGTATTGACAATTGTATTAGAAGTAAAATTAAACCAACCACAGATTTATTTAAAAATTCTAATATTTTCTTAGTAACCTTTTTTCAGTAAATTTTACTACTTTTTGGATATTCATTCAGATTTGACCATTATTGATTATTTTTCAACATTTTACTGTAAATTTGACATTTTTTTTTATAATTGTATATGATGTTACCTTAAATCCTTCATTTAGTCACAACATTTTCTAATTTGTATTGACAATTGTATTAGAAGTTAATTTCAAACAACCACAGCTTTATTTAAAAATAGCACCAATGTCTCAGTAAATTTTACTAATTTTTGGATATTTATTCATTTTTACCAATATAGGTATTTTTTCAACATTTTACTGTAAATTTGACAACTTTTTTGATAACTGTATATAATGTTACCTTAAATCGGTCATTTGTACAAGACAATATTCTAATATGTATTGACATTTGTATTAGAAGTAAAATTAAACCAACCACAGATTTATTGAAGAATTTCAACATTTTCTCAGTAACATTTTTTCAATAAATTTTACAACTTTTTGGATATTCATTCAGATTTGACCTTTATTGCTTATTTTTCAACTTTTTACTGTAAATTTGACATTTTTTGGATAATTGTATATGATGTTACCTTAAATTGGTCATTTAATAAAGACAATTTCTAATATATATTGACAATTGTATTAGAAGTAAAATTAAACCAACCACAGATTTATTTAAAAATTCTAACATTTTCTCAGTAACATTTTTTTCAGTAAATTTTACTACTTTTTGGATATTCATTCAGATTTGACCTTTATTGATTATTTTTCAACATTTTCCTGTAAATTTGACATTTTTTTTGATAATTGTATATGATGTTACCTTAAATCCGTCATTTAATCACGACATTTTCTAATTTGTATTGACAATTGTAATAGAAGTAAATTTTAAACAACCACAGCTTTATTTAAAAATTGCACCAATGTCTCAGTAAATTTTACTACTTTTTGGATATTTATTCATTTTTACCAATATAGGTATTTTTTCAACATTTTACTGTAAATTTGACATTTTTTTTTATAATTGTATATGATGTTACCTTAAATCCGTCATTTGTACAAGACAATTTTCTAATATGTATTGACAAATGTATTGGAAGTAAAATTGAAACAACCACAGCTTTATTTAAAAATTGCACCATTTTCTCAGTTATATTTTTTCTGTATATTTTACTTCTTTTTGGACCTTCATTCAGATTTGACCTTTATTGATAATTTTTCAACTTTTTGCTGTAAATTTGACATTTTTTTGGATAATTGTATATGATGTTACCTTAAATTGGTCATTTGATCAAGATGATTTTCTAATATGTATTGACAATTGTATTAAAAGTAAACTAGAATTAACCACAGCTTTATTCATAAATTGCACCATTTTCTCAGTTACATTTTTTCAGTAAATTTTACTACTTTTTGGACATTCATTCAGATTTGACATTTATTGATAATTTTTCAACAAATGTAGAAAAAATAATATTAAACCAATGACAGGTCTGTTTTTACTGTCAATAAAATTGTCTGTAGAATATGGTCGATTTCTAAAATTATCAAATTTATAAGCAAATGTAGAAAAAATATTATTAAACCAATGACAGGTCTGTTTTTACTGTCAATATAGTTCTCTTAAGAATATGGTCGATTTCTAAAATAATCAAAAAAGTTATCAAATTAATAGGCAAATGTAGAAAAATATTATGAAACAAATGACAGGTCTGTTTTACTGTCAATATAATTACCTATAGAATATGGTCGATTTCTAAAATTATCAAAAAAGTTATCAAATTTATAGGCAAATGTAAAAAAAATATTATTAAACCAATGACAGGTCTGTTTTGACTGTCAATATAATGCTCTATAGAGAATGGTCGATTTCTAAAACTATCAAAAAAGGTATAAAATTTATAGGCAAATGTGGAAAAAATATTATTAAACCAATGACAGGTCTGTTTTTACTGTCAATATAATTATGTATAGAATACGGTCAATTTCTTAAACTATCTAAAAAGGTAATCATATTTAGAGGCAAATGTAGAAAAAATGTTATTAAACCAATGACAGGTCTGATTTTACTGTCAATATAATTCTCTATAGAATATGGTCGATTTCTAAAATTATCAAAAAAGGTATAAAATTTTTAGGCAAATGTAGAAAAAATATTATTTAACCAATGACTGTATAAGTTATATGGTTCGCTAATGACCCCCTACGGATCCATAGAGGGTTAGTAAAATCCATAGGGGGTGAGGTCGGAGGCCGAGTCCCCTATGAATTTTATTCACCCTCTATGGATCCTTAGGGTGTCAGTAGTTAACCGTATAACGAATTTATCGGACGCTGGACTTTTACTGCGGCTTTGTGTTGAAAAATAAACAATAAAACAAAACAACATTAATAGATGACGTCGCCATTAACGCGTCATGAACCCCATATGAAACTTACTAACCCCATACGGTCTCATAGGGGTCACCACGTGACGGTGTTCAACCAATCACAACGTGATAATTCATCTGCGGTCCGATAAGTCTGTTTTTACTGTCAATAAAATTCTCTATAGAATATGGTCGATTTCTAAAATTATCCAAAAAGGTATCAAATTTAAATGCAAATGTAGAAAAAAATATTATTAAACCAATGACAGGTCAGTATTTACTGTCAATATAATTACCTATAGAATATGGTCGATTTCTAAAATTATCAAAACAGGTATCAAATTTATAGGCAAATGTTGAAAAATATTATTAAACCAATGACAGGTCTGTTTTTACTGTCAATTTAATTCTCCATAGAAAATGGTCGATTTTTAAATTATGAAATGTATAGGCAAATATAGAAAAAATATAATTAAACCAATGACAGGTCTGTTTTAACTGTCAATATAATTCCCTATATAATATGGTCGATTTCTAAAATTATTTAAAAAGTATCAAATGTAAAGGCAAATGTAGAAAAAATATTATTAAACCAATGACAAGTCTGTTTTACTGTCAATATAATTACCTATAGAATATGATCGATTTCAAAAATTTTCAAAAAAAAAAATATCAAATTTATAGGCAAACGTAAAAAAATTATTATTTAACCAATGACAGGTTTGTTTTTACTGTCAATATAATTATCTATAGTATATGGTAGATTTCTAAAATTTTCAAAAAAGTTATCAAATTTATAGGCAAATGTAGAAAAAATATTATTAAACCAATGACAGGTTTGTTTTTACTGTCAACATAATTATCTATAGAATATGGTCGATTTCTAAAATTATCCAAAAAATATCAAATTTTAGGCATATGTAGAAAAAATATTATTAGACCAATGACAGGTCTGCTTTTACTGTCAATATAATTATCTATTGAATATGGTCGATTTCTAAAATTATCAAAAAAGTTATCAAATTTATAGGCAAATGTAGAAAAAATATTATTGAACCAATTACAGGTCTGCTTTTACTGTCAATATAATATTATCTATAGAATATGGTCGATTTCTAAAATTATCAAAAAAGTTATCAAATTTATAGGCAAAAAGAGAAAAAATATTATTAAACCAATGACAGGTCTGTTTTTACTGTCAATATAATTCTCTATAGAATATGGTCGATTTCTTAAAGTATCAAAAAAGTTATCAAATGTATAGGCAAATGTACAAAAAATATTTTTAAACCAATTACAGGTCTGTTTTTACTGTCAATGTAATTATTTATAGAATATGGTTGATTTCTAAAATTATCAAAAAAAAATTATCAAATTAATAGGCAAATGTAGAAAAAAATTATTAAACCAATAACAGGTCTGTTTTGACTGTTAATATAATTCTCTGTAGAGAATGGTCGATTTCTAAAACTATCAAAAAGGTATAAAATTTATAGGCAAATGTAGAAAAAATATTATTAAACCTATGACAGGTCTGTTTTTACTGTCAATATAATTATCTATAGAATATGGTCGATTTCTAAAATTATCAAAAAATTTATCAAATTTATAGGCAAATGTAGTAAAATATTATTGAACCAATTACAGGTCTGTTTTAACTGTCAATATAATTATCTATAGAATATGGTCGATCTCTAAAATTAACAAAAAAGTTATCAAATCTATAGACAAATATAGTAAAAATATTATTAAACCAATGACAGGTCTGTTTTTACTGTCAATATAATTCTCTAAAGAATATGGTCGATTTCTTAAAGTATCAAAAAAGTTATCAAATGTATAGGCAAATGTACAAAAATATTTTTAAACCAATTACAAGTCTGTTTTACTGTCAATATAATTACCTATAGAATATGATCGATTTCAAAAATTTTCAAAAAAAAAAATATCAAATTTATAGGCAAACGTAAAAAAATTATTATTTAACCAATGACAGGTTTGTTTTTACTGTCAATATAATTATCTATAGTATATGGTAGATTTCTAAAATTTTCAAAAAAGTTATCAAATTTATAGGCAAATGTAGAAAAAATATTATTAAACCAATGACAGGTTTGTTTTTACTGTCAACATAATTATCTATAGAATATGGTCGATTTCTAAAATTATCCAAAAAATATCAAATTTTAGGCATATGTAGAAAAAATATTATTAGACCAATGACAGGTCTGCTTTTACTGTCAATATAATTATCTATTGAATATGGTCGATTTCTAAAATTATCAAAAAAGTTATCAAATTTATAGGCAAATGTAGAAAAAATATTATTGAACCAATTACAGGTCTGCTTTTACTGTCAATATAATATTATCTATAGAATATGGTCGATTTCTAAAATTATCAAAAAAGTTATCAAATTTATAGGCAAAAAGAGAAAAAATATTATTAAACCAATGACAGGTCTGTTTTTACTGTCAATATAATTCTCTATAGAATATGGTCGATTTCTTAAAGTATCAAAAAAGTTATCAAATGTATAGGCAAATGTACAAAAAATATTTTTAAACCAATTACAGGTCTGTTTTTACTGTCAATGTAATTATTTATAGAATATGGTTGATTTCTAAAATTATCAAAAAAAAATTATCAAATTAATAGGCAAATGTAGAAAAAAATTATTAAACCAATAACAGGTCTGTTTTGACTGTTAATATAATTCTCTGTAGAGAATGGTCGATTTCTAAAACTATCAAAAAGGTATAAAATTTATAGGCAAATGTAGAAAAAATATTATTAAACCTATGACAGGTCTGTTTTTACTGTCAATATAATTATCTATAGAATATGGTCGATTTCTAAAATTATCAAAAAATTTATCAAATTTATAGGCAAATGTAGTAAAATATTATTGAACCAATTACAGGTCTGTTTTAACTGTCAATATAATTATCTATAGAATATGGTCGATCTCTAAAATTAACAAAAAAGTTATCAAATCTATAGACAAATATAGTAAAAATATTATTAAACCAATGACAGGTCTGTTTTTACTGTCAATATAATTCTCTATAGAATATGGTCGATTTCTTAAAGTATCAAAAAAGTTATCAAATGTATAGGCAAATGTACAAAAAATATTATTAAACCAATTACAGGTCTGTTTTTACTCTCAATGTAATTATTTATAGAATATGGTCGATTTCTAAAATTTTCAAAAAAAAATATCAAATTAATAGGCAAATGTAGAAAAAAATTATTAAACCAATAACAGGTCTGTTTTGAATGTTAATATAATTCTCTGTAGAGAATGGTCGATTTCTAAGACTATCAAAAAGGTATAAAATTTAAAGGCAAATGTAGAAAAAAATATTATTAAACCTATGACAGGTCTGTTTTTACTGTCAATATAATTATCTATAGAATATGGTCGATTTCTAAAATTATCAAAAAAGTTATCAAATTGATAGGCAAATGTAGAAAAATATTATTAAACCAATGACAGGTCTGTTTTTACTGTCAATATAATTCCCTATATAATATGGTCGATTTCTAAAATTATTTAAAAAGTATCAAATGTAAAGGCAAATGTAGAAAAAATATTATTAAACCAATGACAAGTCTGTTTTTACTGTCAATATAATTACCTATAGTATATGATCGATTTCAAAAATTTTCAAAAAAAAAATATCAAATGTAGAAACAATATTATTAAACCAATGACAGGTCTGTTTTACTGTCAATATAATTATCTATAGTATATGGTAGATTTCTAAAATTATCAAAAAAGTTTTCAAATTTATAGGCAAATGTAGAAAAAATATTATTAAACCAATGACAGGTCTGTTTTTACTGTCAATGTAATTATTTATAGAATATGGTCGATTTCTAAAATTATAAAAAAAAAAATATCAAATTAATAGGCAAATGTAGAAAAAATTATTAAACCAATAACAGGTCTGTTTTGACTGTCAATATAATTCTCTGTAGAGAATGGTCGATTTCTAAAACTATCAAAAAAGGTATAAAATTTATAGGCAAATGTAGAAAAAATATTATTAAACCTATGACAGGTCTGTTTTTACTGTTAATATAATTATCTATAGAATATGGTCGATTTCTTAAATTATCAAAAAAGTTATCAAATTTATAGGCAAATGTAGTAAAATATTATTGAACCAATTAGTTTACAGGTCTGTTTTAACTGTCAATATAATTATCTGTAGAATATGGTCGATCTCTAAAATTATCAAAAAAGTTATCAAATTTATAGACAAATATAGAAAAAATATTATTAAACCAATAACAGGTCTGTTTTGACTGTCAATATAATTCTCTGTAGAGAATGGTCGATTTCTAAAACTATCAAAAAACGTATAAAATTTATAGGCAAATGTAGAAGAAATATTATTAAAACTATGACAGGTCTGTTTTTACTGTCAATATAATTATCTATAGAATATGGTCGATCTCTAAAATTATCAAAAAAGTTATCAAATTTATAGGCAAATATATAAAAAATATTATTAAACCAATGACAGGTCTGTTTTACTGTCAATATAATTCTCTATAGAATATGGTCGATTTCTTAAAGTTTCAAAAAAGTTATCAAATTTATAGGCAAAGGTACAAAAAATATTTTTAAACCAATTACAGGTCTGTTTTAACTGTCAATATAATTATCTATAGAATATGGTCGATTTCTAAAATTATGCGAAAAAATATCAAATTTTAGGCATATGTAGAAAAAAAATTTATTAAACCAATGACAGGTCTGCTTTTACTGTCAATATAATTCTCTATAGAATATGGTCGATTTCTAAAAGTATCAAAAAAGTTATCAAATGTATAGGCAAATGTACAAAAAATATTTTTAAACCAATTACAGGTCTGTTTTTACTGTCAATATAATTATCTATAGAATATGGTCGATTTCTAAAATTATCCGAAAAAATATAAAATTTTAGGCATATGTAGAAAAAAAATATTATTAAACCAATGTCAGGTCTGTTTCTACTGTCAATTTAATTCTCCATAGAATATGGTCGATTTCTAAAATTATCAAATGTATAGGCAAATATAGAAAAAATATTATTAAACCTATGACAGGTCTGTTTTTACTGTCAATATAATTATCTATAGAATATGGTCGATTTCTAAAATTATCAAAAAAGTTATCAAATTTATAGGCAAATGTAGTAAAATATTATTGAACCAATTACAGGTATGTTTTTACTGTCAATATAATTATCTATAGTATATGGTCGATTTCTAAAATTATCAAAAAAGTTATCAAATTTATAGGCATATGTAGAAAAATATTATTAAACCAATGCCAGGTCTGTTTTTACTGTCAATGTAATTATTTATAGAATATGGTCGATTTCTAAAATTATAAAAAAAAATATCAAGTTAATAGGCAAATGTAGAAAAAAAATCTTAAACCCATAACAGGTCTGTTTTGACTGTCAACATAATTCTCTGTAGAGAATGGTCGATTTCTAAAACTATCAAAAAAGGTATAAAATTTATAGGCAAATGTAGAAAAAATATTATTAAACCTATGACAGGTCTGTTTTTACTGTCAATATAATTATCTATAGAATATGGTCGATTTCTAAAATTATCAAAAAAGTTATCAAATTTATAGGAAAATGTAGTAAAATATTATTGAACCAATTACAGGTCTGTTTTTACTGTCAAAATAATTCCCTATATAATATGGTCGATTTCTCAAATTATTTAAAAAGTATCAAATGTAAAGGCAAATGTAGAAAAAATATTATTAAACCAATGACAAGTCTGTTTCTACTGTCAATTTAATTCTCCATAGAATATGGTCGATTTCTAAAATTATCAAATGTATAGGCAAATATAGAAAAAATATTATTAAACCAATGACAGGTCTGTTTTTACTGTGAATATAATTCTCTATAGATTATGGTCGATTTCTAAAATTATCAAAAAAGTTATCAAATTGATAGGCAAATGTAGAAAAATATTATTAAACCAATGACAGGTCTGTTTTTACTGTCAATATAATTCCCTATATAATATGGTCGATTTCTAAAATTATTTAAAAAGTATCAAATGTAAAGGCAAATGTAGAAAAAATATTATTAAACCAATGACAAGTCTGTTTTTACTGTCAATATAATTAATTACCTATAGAATATGATCGATTTCAAAAATTTTCAAAAAAAAAATATCAAATGTATAGGCAAATGTAGAAACAATATTATTAAACCAATGACAGGTCTATTTTACTGTCAATATAATTATCTATAGTATATGGTAGATTTCTAAAATTATCAAAAAAGTTTTCAAATTTATAGGCAAATGTAGAAAAAATATTATTAAACCAATGACAGGTCTGTTTTACTGTCAATGTAATTATTTATAGAATATGGTCGATTTCTAAAATTATCAAAAAAAAATATCAAATTAATAGGCAAATGCAGAAAAAAATTATTAAACCAATAACAGGTCTGTTTTGACTGTCAATATAATTCTCTGTAGAGAATGGTCGATTTCTAAAACTATTAAAAAGGGTATAAAATTTATAGGCAAATGTAGAAAAAATATTATTAAACCTATGACAGGTCTGTTTTTACTGTTAATATAATTATCTATAGAATATGGTCGATTTCTAAAATTATCAAAAAAGTTATCAAATTTATAGGCAAATGTAGTAAAATATTATTGAACCAATTAGTTTACAGGTCTGTTTTAACTGTCAATATAATTATCTGTAGAATATGGTCGATCTCTAAAATTATCAAAAAAGTTTTCAAATTTATAGGCAAATGTAGAAAAAATATTATTAAACCAATGACAGGTCTGTTTTACTGTCAATGTAATTATTTATAGAATATGGTCGATTTCTAAAATTATCAAAAAAAAATATCAAATTAATAGGCAAATGCAGAAAAAAATTATTAAACCAATAACAGGTCTGTTTTGACTGTCAATATAATTCTCTGTAGAGAATGGTCGATTTCTAAAACTATTAAAAAGGGTATAAAATTTATAGGCAAATGTAGAAAAAATATTATTAAACCTATGACAGGTCTGTTTTTACTGTTAATATAATTATCTATAGAATATGGTCGATTTCTAAAATTATCAAAAAAGTTATCAAATTTATAGGCAAATGTAGTAAAATATTATTGAACCAATTAGTTTACAGGTCTGTTTTAACTGTCAATATAATTATCTGTAGAATATGGTCGATCTCTAAAATTATCAAAAAAGTTATCAAATCTATAGGCAAATATAGAAAAAATATTATTAAACCAATGACAGGTCTGTTTTTACTGTCAATATAATTCTCTATAGAATATGGTCGATTTCTTAAAGTATCAAAAAAGTTATCAAATTTATAGGCAAAGGTACAAAAAATATTTTTAAACCAATTACAGGTCTGTTTTTTTACTGTCAATATAATTATCTATAGAATATGGTCGATCTCTAAAATTGTCAAATTTATAGGCAAATATAGAAAAAATATTATTAAACCAATGACAGGTCTGTTTTACTGTCAATATAATTCTCTATAGAATATGGTCGATTTCTTAAAGTATCAAAAACGTTGATAGGCAAAGGTACAAAAATATTTTTAAACCAATTACAGGTCTGTTTTAACTGTCAATATAATTATCTATAGAATATGGTCGATTTCTAAAATTATCAAAAAAGTTATCAAATTTATAGGCAAATATAGAAAAAATATTATTAAACCAATGACAGGTCTGTTTTACTGTCAATATAATTCTCTACAGAATATGGTCGATTTCTTAAAGTATCAAAAAAGTTATCAAATGTATAGGCAAAGGTACAAAAAATATTTTTAAACCAATTACAGGTCTGTTTTTACTGTCATTATAATTATCTATAGAATATGGCCGATCTCTAAAATTATCAAATTTATAGGCAAATATAGAAAAAATATTATTAAACCAATTACAGGTCTGTTTTTACTGTCAATATAATTATCTATAGAATATGGTCGATTTCTAAAATTATCCGAAAAAATATAAAATTTTAGGCATATGTAGAAATTTTTTTTATTAAACCAATGACAGGTTTGTTTTTACTGTCAAATTGAATATAATTCTCTATAGAATATGGTCGATTTCTTAAAGTATCAAAAAAGTTATCAAATGTATAGGCAAATGTACAAAAAATATTTTTAAACCAATTACAGGTCTGTTTTTACTGTCAATATAATTATCTATAGAATATGGTCGATTTCTAAAATTATCCGAAAAACTATCAAATTTTAGGCATATGTAGAAAAAAATATTATTAAACCAATGACATGTCTGTTTCTACTGTCAATTTAATTCTCCATAGAATATGGTCGATTTCTAAAATTATCAATTGTATAGGCAAATATAGAAAAAATATTATTAAACCAATGACAGGTCTGTTTTTACTGTCAATATAATTCTCTATAGATTATGGTCGATTTCTAAAATTATCAAAAAAGTTATCAAATTGATAGGCAAATGTAGAAAAATATTATTAAACCAATGACAGGTCTGTTTTTACTGTCAATATAATTCCCTATATAATATGGTCGATTTCTAAAATTATTTAAAAAGTATCAAATGTAAAGGCAAATGTAGAAAAAATATTATTAAACCAATGACAAGTCTGTTTTTACGGTCAATATAATTACCTATAGGATATGATCGATTTCAAAAATTTTCAAAAAAAAATATCAAATTTATAGGCAAATGTAGTAAAATATTATTGAACCAAATACAGGTCTGTTTTAACTGTCAATATAATTATCTATAGAATATGGTCGATCTCTAAAATTATCAAAAAAGTTATCAAATTTATAGGCAAATATAGAAAAAATATTATTAAACCAATGACAGGTCTGTTTTACTGTCAATATAATTCTCTATAGAATATGGTCGATTTCTAAAATTATCCGAAAAAATATCAAATTTTAGGCATATGTAGAAAAAAATAATTATTCAACCAATGACAGGTCTGTTTCTACTGTCAATTTAATTCTCCATAGAATATGGTCGATTTCTAAAATGATCAATGTATAGGCAAATATAGAAAAAATATTATTACACCAATGACAGGTCTGTTTTTACTGTGAATATAATTCTCTATAGAATATGGTCGATTTCTAAAATTATCAAAAAAGTTAACAAATTTATAGGCAAATGTAGAAAAATATTATTAAACCAATGACAGGTCTGTTTTGACTGTCAATATAATTCTCTGTAGAGAATGGTCGATTTCTAAAACTATCAAAAAAGGTATAAAATTTATAGGCAAATGTAGAAAATTCTATTATTGTTTATCTGTTTGTCTTTTTCATTTTTAGTTATGACATTGACAGTTTATTTTCGATTTATGACTGTCCCTTTGGTATATTTCGTCCCTCTTTTAGACAAGTGAATGTGGCATCTGTATCGCCAAGTCTGCAATCACCATCACATATACCAAAAAGTCGGATGCCTATGACACTGCCTTCTCCTTTTGACCAATTTGTTTCACCACCTTCTCTGACCTAGATGAACAAGTAGCGATGGACGACAACTTTGTGTTGCCACCACCATTACCAACCGTATTCAGCTTGGACGATTTGGGTAACCTTTTTTAACCAAACTTGGCTACAATTATCATGAGGGTATCTTGTTTTTAAAATGGGTCCGGCGACCCGGCCAACCAACCTAGATGGCTGGCCATGGCTTAAAATAGACAAACGGGTCAAATGCAGTTTTGAATATTATTATAGATAGAGATAAACTGGTAAGCAGCAAAAATATACATCAACGTAAGACCTAAAAATAAGTCAATTGACCCCAAAGGAGTTATTGCCCTATATAGTAAATTTTTAACAATTTTCATAAAATTTGTAAATTTTTACTAACTTTTTCCACTTTAACTACTTGGCCAAGTTTGTTATAGATAGGTATGTTTAGTAAAGTAAGATCTACAAACACATCACCATCACCAAAAACAATTTTGTCATGAATCCATCTGTGTCCTTTTTAATATTCACATAGACCAAGGTGAGCGACACAGACTCTTTAGAGCCTCTAGTTTTATTGTAATTTAACAAACCTATTTTGTTTTTAACCCATATTTTTAAAAATCATTTCGGTGAAAAAAAAAACCAAATATGAGGCAATTTCATGAATATTTATAAAATGAAAAAAAGTATTGTCACGTTTTATCATGATTAATATAAATATCATACTGTATATATAATTATCCCCCAAAAATGTGATCATATATTTAAAATTCTTTGTTTTTATATTTCAGACTTACATTTGTGTTACCTGTACAAAGGAATTTAAGTCCAGATCAGGTCTGTCAAGGCATAGGAGATTTGTTCACATAGAAAACCAACTAGGGTGTGGAATATGCACAAAGACATACTAGTCAAGAGATTCCCTGCGACGACGGTTCATCAGGTAATTATATGGTACAAAATCTTTAAGCAGTAATAGTATCAACCATGAGTCGATTTTATATAATTGTAATTTGTGTCATACAAATGTACCAGTGAAATGGAATTACATCATATAATTGTTCCATATAAATGTACCAGTGAAATGGAACTACATCATATAATTGTTCCATACAAATATACCAGTGAAATGGAATTACATCATATAATTGTTCCATACAAATGCAGAATGAGATTTCTAATTTTATTATCGACAATGTTAATGAGAGATATCGTTCTGAGTGCATCTGCGATATCTGCACCTATCTTTATCAACTGTTTATTCAAGTTCAATCATTTATCAAATTTCAATAATGGTTTAAATTTTATTCTGTTCTTCGACTATGGATTTTACCATATTGTACAGAAACGAAAATACGCGATATACTATGTCATAAGTTAAAAAAAGTAGGGATCTGTGGACAATTCCATTGTTTTTGTTATAGAAAGACAGTCAGATGACACACCAGGGACAGGAAAATTTCCATGTGATACCTGCAAGAAAGTGCACCACAGAAATGAAGACTTGCAAATACATCATTCCAGAAACCATCAGGTAATACTATGTACCTCACATCACTCGATGACATACAGTTCAATATAGTAGCAAACAAAACCCCGTTACTTTAGGTAACACAGAATATGGCACTACTTTTACAGAAATTGCCTGAAAAAAGTCAGGAATATGACAGTTGTAATCCTTTCGTTTGATGTGTTTGAACTTTTGATTTTGCCATTTGATTTGAGACTTTCCTTTTTGAATTTTCCTCGGAGTTCAGTATTTTTTTGTAAGATTCTAATAGATATATTAATTGATAACCAATACAAGAAATTTTAAGATAACAACTTATAATTCATTTGCATATTTATACAGGCTGGACCACCTTCAGCAACTCCAGCAGTGTCACCAACTCCAGGTGCACTTCAAGTAGTAGACTTTCAAGACATGCTAGTCATAAACAATCATCTAGATCTGATGCAAATTTAGCCACTTCGTATTTTGTTATCATAACCTCCATGTTCATGCATATACCAAAGTACCTTATACAGTTTACCCAATACTTGTGTATATCATTTGTTGCTAGCTTGTGTCAAAATCATTCCAATTTTAACTTGATTTGAAGTTCAAGTAGAAATCTTCCAAGTTCCCCATACTTCATTAAATTTGGCGTAAATGATCGCACCCCCAAAATGCCCTTACAAAACTGTAGATATATTTTTTCAGTATTATTTTTATTTTCCAACCCCCATATTTCCGAGGAGTAGGTCAAAATAACCGCCAATGCATCAAATACAGTCTACCAACTTTTTTTTCGAGCTTAAGAGAAGTTTCCGTTGTAATTGCATAGCAGACCAACATAAACATATGAATCTTTAATTTCAATAATTTAAAAGTAAAATCCTTATGAAACTTTCTCTTCAATTGATTGTTGGTTGCTTAACGTCCAGTGGCAAATATTTCATGCATATTCAGGACGAGAACAAGTTCAAAATAAATACAATAGGTAGGTTGATATGATAGAGGCCATCTGGGATGATGGTCGGGGAAATTTGGACTGCCACTGGAAAATGAGGGTATTTTGGATATGGACAGAAATTTTGCCTTACAACAGGCCACCTACGGACCCTTCAAAAGAGTTGTTGCAAGGGTTCTTAACGTGCAAAGAGCGTGGTACTCTCTTTACACGAGGCATCGGATTTTAACGTCCCCCTTCTGACCGGACGTGACTGCGAACTTGATACATCCCGCACAGCCAAACGGACGCACCACTTCGGCAAGCGTTTTACTACCGGTCGGGAGAAGACCAAGTGACCATATTTCTATACCCCAGTCACCCCTGGGGGACTTTCTCTTTGAAAAAATTACAATCTTTGTTTTTGTCAGTGTATAGTTGTTAGAATGTTTAATGTAAATTTAATTTTTGTTAGTGCTTGCCATTTGGGTCTTCTTTTTCTGCTATTTGAGTGTGTAGTAGTTTATATGTGTTATTTATAAGGCATGAGTGTTTGTTGTGAAATGAAATGCAAGGTTTTTAGTGCTAACTGTATGAGAGTTTTACGTACAGTTTTAGTGTTTACTTTTGTTGTATTTGTTAACTGCATACATACATGTATATTTTGTTGTGAATATCGCACCGAAAATAAAAGATCCACGACTGTTTTGTTCTTATTTCTCCATGAACAATTCATCTGTTTCCAGAGAAATAGATGACGAAAAAAATCACCTTAAAATCTAGTTCATGGTATTCTTTGTCTCTCTGTGTTGTTTCTTGTGTAGTAATTTTACATATTTTGATAATGATTAAATAGTGTACATATCTTATGGTATGTACAGGTTTTGCGATAAACTAATTGCAAACAGAAGAAATCAGTATATAATTATTTTCTTAATCAAAACACCTATAATTGCCATTCAAAGCATTTGTGAAGAGTGAATTTATATATAATCAAACATTGGGAAACTCCTGTAAAAAGTCAGTGTCAGGGTAAGATGAAGTGAACTTGAGCTAATATTTGACAATGGAAGTGCCCTTTGTGAATTCCACAAATGCGTGACATTTCCCCAAAAGTACAGTGTTCACTATTCAAACATGTGTTAAATTCATTTGCATGGAGATTTTTTCTTAAAATTAACTGTTCTTAAATCTTAAAAAACAGAAAAAAATGTGATCTAGAGAACTTAAACTTATGAGTAACACTGAGGTGTACGACCGCACTTTCCGACCTCACTGAAGAAACATTTGTAAGAGAGTAAAGCCTAACCCCAACTCCTAAACTACAAAAGATAAAGACATGCTGTCTTCACCATCGTCTTGGTTTCCTTTATAGGATAGATATTTTAATTTCAATCCGATAAGAGCACTGATTTTAACAAATTCTTGGTTTGCGTTTACTTCTCACAGTGACTGGTACACCTTATCTGTATGCTTTTAATCGTAATCGATGTAACAAATAGCGGGACGAAGCATAAGTTTTTGTCCCGAAGATGCGAGTCCATCAGCCTTTTCGGTAATACAATGGATTTAAATAGAGATTTTTTTTAGAAGTTATCACTACACACTGCTCAGAGTCTGAATTAAACAGTTTTTGTGCTTGACAAGTAATATCGAGCACACATTTTACTCTACTAGTCTCGACATTGTATTGACTGTACTTAAGTATACTTGACTAGGTCTCGACTTAACTTAATTGGTTTAGTTCAGTACTTAATGATCTTGGTGTAGTCTGAAATGGTCTTTACTAAGGCTCGACCTCTCTTGACATGTCTCGACCTGTCTTGACCTGTCTCTACTAGTCTTGACCTTCAAATTTAGTTTTGACTGTTGTAAATCAGCCCATCCAACTAAATTAAATATTTATATTTTAAAATTCAAGCTTATTTGGTAGTTTGATTTATTGCTGAGAAATTAGAAATTTAATTTTACATTGATTGATTGTTGGTTGCTTAACATCCAGTGGCAAATATTTCATGCATATTCAGGACGAGAACAAGTTAACAATAAACACAATAGGTAGGTTGTTGTAATAGAGGCCATCTAGGATTAACGTGCAAAGAGCGTAGCACTCTAGATCTCTTTACACGAGGCATCGGATTTAATGTCCCCCTTCTGACCGGACGTGACTGCGAACTTGATACATCCCGCACAGCCAAACGTACGCAACACTTCGGCAAGCGTTTTACTGCCGGTCGGAAGAAGACCAAGTAACCATATTTCTATACCCCAGTCACCCTTGGGGATTATACTGTTAGAAAGAGAACAAGTAAACAATAAATACAATGTGTTTGTCTTGTGAATGAGGCAATGCGGGATAACCTTTTAAAACTGAAATATGAATACAATATGATATATTTAATAGTTAAAAGGTTACCTGTTCTAAACTCATGTCTAGCATTTTTATTAGAAGATTAAAAACAATTAGTTTGTACTGTTCTTTAGACACGTGAAGATATATATATCGATGTGTCGATTTCAAGGTCACTGGTGTTGCAGGCACATGCCCTATTGTCTGGCTGTCAGAGTTTTTTACCACTAAACTTTCTTTGTTATGGACGTTGCTTCTATCTTTTAAAACATAGCTCACGGTTCCAATAGGTTGTTTCTTCTTATAAACGTGATATCCAGTTATTACACTTGAAATTTGAACCTTCGTCATTGAAAACATTTTAAAAGAATTTGTTACCAGAAGTCGCCAAAATTACCGATATCCGGAAGGGAAACATCGCCGAATTTACCGACTTCCGATCGTTAAAATTACCGACCTCGAAAAACCCAATTTACGCTAATATCGCTAGTAATGACACAACAAAAACGCCATAAAACACTCTTTAATGATCATTAGATAAGCATGTAACAACATTGGTACATACACAGAAGGGTTTATCACCAAACTTAACAACATCGGTAAAATTACCGATCGATAAAAGTACCGATCCGTCCTGACTGAGTACATTGAAACGACTTGACTACATTAGTACGGAAATGTTTGAATGAATGAATTGTGTACCTGCTTTTTGATAGTTTTACTGGTATGTAATTAAACATACAATATTTTAATATTTTTACAGTTTTGTTACAAGAAATCCACAGGAAGATGGGATCAATTTTTTTTTACTCATAAAAACCAAAATGATAATGAATAAGCATAGCTGAAACACTTCTCACTTTAAAGATTTAAAAGGTAAATAAAGTTGATACAGTTTGTCATGTTTTAAAGGCAAGGATATTTAAACACTGCTCAATTTCTGTGAAACTTTTCAACTATAAAATGTATGTCTTTAAAGATTTCAAATTCTTAAACCAGTTATTGAATTTGGGAAACTTAGGTTTTCAAGTGGATAAAAATATATCATTTTTTTCTGATTTACATGAAACCGGACCAAGTTAATAAAAACATTTAAACAACACTGTTAATATTCAATTAGGTTTTTCACTTTACCAGCCTGTTTATTGTAATTTAAAGTCTCATGTTAAATCTTTGAAGGAATCAATTTTCACAAGAATAAATATTCAAAAATGTTCCTTCATCCAAGCATATCTTGGATGTGCAGGATGAAGGTCATTCTTAGAATATGAGCCTGAGGCTCAAAAGTAATGAATTAGCTTAACTTCTCTATGAGGGGTGAAGCTTACATATAATATCTCTGTTTAAAGAAACAAACTATACCCATAGCTGGCCAGTGACCTTGACCCTAGTATATAAGCACCTGTTCCATAATAACTTGTCATAATTTAAAGCAAGTTTGTGTCGACCAAATATTAAACCCAGTGGAAAAGGGTGGGTCTGACTGATAATCCCTAGGGTGGGAATTAATTACTTTCGAGCCTCAGGCTCATATTCTAAGAATGACCTTCATCCTGCACATCCAAGATATGCTTGGATGAAGGAACATTCTTATTCATATTTCGCCTTCGGTCTCAAGTAATGAATTAGCTTGTTTAAAGTGTAGACACAAACTAAAAACAATTTTTATATAAATGCCAACATTTAATAAAGGATAAAAATCACAATCACAGTAACTACAACTGAAGAAAAGCGTTTTAGTACTGATATTATTCACTTTCCTGTTATAGAACTTGTAAAAGGTTTGATCATATGTCCAGACAAAACTGTTGCCATAATGTCCTTAATAGAACATTCTGAAGCTAAATGCACCTATGAAGAGGTTCCTCTAAATGAGTTAACCTTAAAACCTCGGATAAAATTAGAACTCTCTCTAACTATCTAAACTTTACGAAAAGACTTAGATGAATTCTCTCACCTATTTTGTACACAAAACATGATAAATCATTGTCTTAACAACACAAAGTTTTGGTTTATCAAAACCTTTGATCACCTCGTTAGGTAAACTAACTAACAGATCTAGTATTTTTCAAAAACTCATGTATATGAAAAAATAAAGTGCCATGTCTCTGAATGAAGAAACATAGAATGTAAATCTACAGCTGATAAAGATAGTACTTTAAGGCAGCTGTAGTCAAGGCAAATAAAGACAAAAGTATAAAAGACAGTCTTCAATGTTAAATTCTCCAATGAATATTAAGAACTTAAAAAAGATAGCACTAAATTCATCTCCCAAGTGAAAGAGTATCTAACTCTTCAATTGCAGATTCAGGTTTAAGCAACCTTCCACAAATACATGTAGTAAACAAACAAATTAAGTAACATCTATTTCTTAAAGGATAAAGTCTGTTTCAACATAGAACAAGGAAAATTCACATTAAACATGCTGAATATGAAATGCTTGTGTTTTACAAAAAATTCAATAATCAATAACATCCTTTTTAGATGGTGATAAGGAATTGGTTCTCTTTGAACACACCAAATAATGAAATTTCTCAAAAAATATTGATAATGCTTGATTATAGATGCATGGTCTCCAAGATGAAGTGTAAATATATTTTACAAATGATTCTGAAATCTCCTGTTTATATTAAAGTGATTTCTGAGTATAATACACACGTTTTTACCCTACTGCACAATCAACCCTTCAGGTGTTGGTTCACTTATATTTTTTACAATATACAGTTGAATTAAGTCTCTTCCTGACAGAAAGACATTATCTTCAGTATGCAACATTGTTACTAATTTTTATGCTTATCAGTTTAACTGGCAAATAAATTAAAATTGGTCTTAGCAAAGAAAACCAACTCTGAGCAGGCCAAAAAGGATAATCAAAAGAGCCTTCTGAACTTTATCACTAATAATTTTCTTTATAATTATCCCCAACAATGAAATAGATGGGAAAATATAAGGTCTTAATTCTGACCATGAAAAATACAAACATCTCTGAAAGGAGCTTGTTGGTCAAAAGACAACGAAGTAATTCTCTACATATTTGAAAATGAAAACGTGATAACAACAAAACAAATATATCTTCTTTCAATTGCCATCCTTTTGAATCTGTAAATTTTTTAACCATATGATAAGCATCAAAATTTTCTTACCAGGAATATAAAGAGCTGTGATAAAAATGTTCTTTCTTGAACACCAAGCCCAAATAATGAAATATTTGTAGTAAGCATGTTAAGTGACAACGAGGTTTTACCTCCTATTGCATAATAAAAGCTACTGAAAATGTATTTTCTGATTGTATAACTCTCTGTGACTAAAACTTTTTTCTCCAAAAGAAAAATATAGCCAACAATACTATGAAAGCTATATGAAATGAGCGCATACTCTTAAAGAAGCTCCATCTACCAACAGAAACATTTTCTTTAAATTTGGATCCCAAATCCTTCTTATGGGGAATCTGGTCCAATCCAAAAACTTATTTGGATGGGTCTATAAATCAAATTTTTAATTTCTGATTTTAAAATGTTAAAAAAAATTCACCTACATGTATTGATGAAAATAAATACTGTAACAACTCTACAGTGTTTCAACATTATTTCTCGCCATGTTTCTGCAATGTAACATTCCCACAGATACTGCATTAAAAGCATTCGTCACAAAACCAATATATGATGTAAATCATCTATAAAACAGTTACACAATTCTATTTAAGAAGAATTTCCCAAGGGAGATAATATTACCATTTCTCATCTGTCAGAAAAACTTAAATAGCTCAGTATCAATAATGAGACAAAAGAAAACAATGTGTTTCCAAGAAATGAGTACCAACTTCTCAAAATTTCTTCCGAAGCACAGCTTATCAAGCATTTGCACCACTTCTTCTGTATTCACAATACAATCATCTAAACTCTGATCCATAATAAAAGAATCATCAATGTATAAACTATAGCATGTATATACTTCAAGTGACATTATTTCATAAATACATAGACAGGTTTTAAAACCTTAGTAAAAACTCTTGATACAGAAGCCAATCCAAAACAAAAACATAAATATCATATCAATGTCTTTTCCACATGAATCAGGAAAATGTGATATAATCATAAATGAAACTTAAATATGCATCTGTGTGATCTATAGATGTTAGCTCTCTCTCTATATATATATAGATATTTATCCTAAAAATTTAATTCTAAACAAAAGATAAATGGTCCTGCTCCAAATGCTGATTAGCAACAAGCTAAGTATGTTTGAATTTATCAAATAGATACAGGCCTTGAAGACCAATCTTTCTTAGGAACTTAAAGAAAATATAGGAAATAAACTGATTTTCCATTGATCGATCAACCTCTTAAATAGCTCCCTTAGCTATCAATTTTTGGACTTCTGAAATTAATTCATCCTTATGAAAGGTGAAATGTATTTAATTCAAAAATGATGAACCTTGTGGTACATCATTAAAAATAATTTTATAACCATTTCTTATTAAATCTAATATCAATAGATCATTAGTAACATTTTCCAAATCATAATATTTAAGTTATCTATACTGTATATATAGCAACTGGTTGAGAAATGTGACCTCTTCGAGATTCCCTGTTCCCTTTTTGAAACCCTCTCCCTCTCAATGAAGGGAATTGCCTACTAGTATAGTCGCCCTGTTGACCAACAGAGCCTCTGCAGTTAAAAAACTGATATTGCCTTTCCCATAACAGCTGGGAGTAAATTAATTGCTAGACCTGGAACCTCTTCCAAGGAATCTAGAATTTGCTTCAGAATCTTTGTATAAACACTAAGTTTGCTTCATGCAATCATAACTAGAAACGTGATAAAGCAACTATCACAACAGAATTACAAATAAGTTTTATCATCTAAATATTTCTAAGCATCTCCTATGGGTCTAACCAGAAACCCATGGTCAAACAAACAAATAGAATTTTACAATAAAATCCTTGTACTATCAAGATCCAATGGCCCATTCTTACAACAAGAAATAGCCAACTCAACAATAGGGGTGATGATCAACCCCTTAATAAAGTATCTCTGGGTTTCCTGCATCTTTGAAACCACAGAGTGGGCCTGTCTAGGCAGTGCCATTTCGATTTTTTATTTATCCTCGACACACTAGGATTGTCACAGTTCTCAGTGTGATAGTATTACCTCTATGAACTTTATATTTTCCTGATTTTATATTTGCTGACATGGTAGTAATATTTACAATTTTGGGATTTTCAAAGCAAAATCATGATTAAACTGTTCAACAAACAGGATGAGATAATGGACCATTAATCTCACTAATAGAAGCCTTAAAGGCTTCTGAAAACCTTAATGCAGGATCAAAAGATGAATCAAATTCAACTCCGACTGGACTATCATCAGCCATGGCACAAACTCCAAAAGGAGGTACATACACAGTATCATTTCAGTAGTTCAGATCAAAATATAGAACTAAATCTTCATTAAAGTAAGCCTCTAATGGCAAAAATCAAATATAGCAGCAGGTTTCTCTACAAACTCTGCTTGAGTTGAAGGCAGTAAAACTGTCTCAAACCTCATGATTCATACAGGTTCTTTACTACATTAATAATAATGAGTCAATGTATCAATATACATGCCTATCTTAAAACTCAACAGCACTTTCGTGAGAAACATTCACAAATCAAGTAGATTTTGAAGCTATACAAGTAGCACTAGATTTAAAAACTTACTTTTTACAGGTTCTGTTGCTTTGTCAATTATTTCCAATTGCCATGCCATTATGATCTTTTATAAAACTACTAGGTTTTATAACTGTTTAAGAAGAGGATTTATTCAAAATACCTCTTGTTTTCCTATTAAATTTATCATCTTTAATTTCTAAAACATCTTGCAAAAACAATACATTTGCATAAACAAATTCAGCCATTGTAATACAAAAATGTGTACCTGTGCAGGTAAAACACGTGTAAATTGTGAAGAGTACTCACGACCTTCAGGTGAATAGAAATACTTTTAAATATCTACCTGTTTAACAAACAGGAGTATGAATTAAGTAACAAATGTGCCGTACATCGTAGTGTACTAAGGCAAAAACTTAATGAATATATAAAATTGTCATACATCGTAGACAATAAAATATTTAATTAATTTCCATGAACACTTGTCATACATCGTAGACAAGAAATTTTTAAATTCATTTCCATCAACACTTGTCATACATCGTAGACAATTGAGGAAGTATTATTTCTAAATAACAAAATAACATTAGAACTTGTCGTACATCGTAGACAAGTTAATGTAACTTTAGTAACTCTCTCCCAAATTTAAGATAAAAATAAAATAACTAAAAAGAATTCAAGTGAAGTGTTCACTTCACCCCTCTAGAAAAATAATGCCAAGTTATTATGGAACAGGTGCTTATATACTAGGGTCAAGGTCACTGGCCAGCTATGGGTATAGTTTGTTTCTTTAAACAGAGATATTATATGTAAGCTTCACCCCTCATAGAGAAGTTAAGCTAATTCATTACTTGAGACCGAAGGCGAAATATGAATAAGAATGCTGTTCATAGACTGATATATTTTCCGTGAACCATTGGAGATCTTCCTTGCAACTCAAGAAAAAAGTAATCTCCTTGAAAACTTGGACGAATTATAAGACTTTCTGTTGGACCTAAAACATTATGTAAAGGTTACCTGTTCTAAAGATTCTGACATCATTACTACCATTGTTACAGCTGATGGCCAACTTTGAAGTGCGTGTAGAAGTAGGCAGATCCCATAAAAGAACAGAAAATGTCTTGATTAATGTCAAAAATAATTTTGGGAATTTTCTTATCTTATCTGATTCTGTAGTTCTTGCATTTTCATGGAGAAAATGAAGAAACAAATAATTTTTTATGTTGACCTTGCATTTACAGAACAAGTATTGTTCCAATCTTTATATATAGTTGATATTACTTTTGTCAGCCATTTTCTTTGAACTACACATGTTAAATTAGCAGATTTTTCTCTGGTTTTTCTCTAAATGAAAAATAAATTGCCGTGTTGTAATGTAAAGTATTTCTTCTTGTTGTCTCTAGAAATCTACCTGAAAAATTTTATAACACAAATCACTTTATTTTTTTTCTTAAAAGATTTTTTCCTGCTTTAATGTTGTTTTATGCACATCTACGATAATGGAGTGGCATATATTTTTGAGTCTGTGTGTCCGTTCATTCGTCCATCCCGCTTCAGGTTAAATTTTGGTAATCTTTGTCTGAACAATGTAACTTATGCAGTCTCCAAAACTGTTAAATGGTTTGTCGGACTGAAAGAGAAATTTGCCCCTTTGTACTATATATTTAACTAGATTTCTATCTGACTGAATGTTTTTTTGTGTCTGACATTTGTCAGTCAGACAGTGTTTGTAAAAACACTGCTTATGTTGTCGAAAATAAAATAAAATCCCTACCTATCTAACCCCCTACAAGCATGGGTATGAAACATCAACCAGATTTTTCTAAGGGTGGCTCTTGACAATTTGTCTGTAGACATGAAAGGTTGAAGGATAAAGTTTATATTTGATTTTGGAATCAATCAACCATTAGCAAATTATCAAAAGGAGCCGAAAAGACTGTTAGTATCATAATATGGCAGAGAAGACATCATAACAGATTAAACCATATCGACCGTCAAAGAAAGTTTTTTTAATATAAAAAATCGCACCAACTCGCAAAAGTTCCTGAGCACATTTAACAAGCAAACCTGCATGAAGTCTTTGACTCCTTGTTTGATTGATTGTACATTCACCATTTATCTCAAATGTCATACAATAACACACACTTGAGTTATATAATTATATTAAATTTTAAAATGCTCAAAACAATTGGTACTGCTGTTTATTTAATCTTCCTCTTAATTTTATTTTTAGGTCAAAGATATGTATCAAAATTAAACCATCTCACACATGAGCCAACTAAAGAGCATGACTATAGTTATCACAGAGATGATAAAGTGCTTGTAGATTCGTCTACTCATATAGAAGTTACAGCTGATATCAGGCTACTGGAACAGGATATGACAGACTCAAGCATACCCTGTAAGATATTTAAAGGTTTTTTTCCACCTTCTTATGACCTAATGTTCCAAGTTAATGTACTGGTCTGGCAAGGGAAGTGTAAATGGCAAAAACTACCAAACTGGAAATAATTAAAGCCTGGACCACAAAGGAAATTGACAGATTTTCAGGAATTTATACTTGCGTTAGTCCGGCTTCGTCTTGGTCTAATAGATTATCACTTGGCTGATATTTTTTGAATCTCAAAGACCCGTGTTTCACATATATTTACAACATGGATAACATTTATGTCAGGTTTATTTGAAAAATTAATAAAATGGCCATCCCCCTTCTCCCTTCTCATCACAAAAGCCTTTAATATGCATTTTTTTTTAAATTTGCCTTCCTTTTGATTAACAGAAAAGAATTAAAAACATTCATGTTGATACATGTATGCTTTTGGTTGGTTCAAATAAGTTAGAGTACCATGAAATAAATTGCATTGATGTGTCAAATAATCATAATAATACTAGCTACAGCAACATACATGTAGTACATGTACAAATTAACAAGGACCAAAACTTCTATTATGAAAGGCAGCCATCTCAAATCAATTGTTCTTTGTGAAAACAAAAGATATAAGACATGTAAGAGCTACATGTATAAATGTACAAAATTGTTGGTGCTTGTAAAATTTAGAGCAAATCTGACATAGGGTAAAATTGTTTATCAGGTCAAGATCTATCTGCCATGAAATTTTCAGATTTAGGCCATTCCGTAAGTCGGGGAAAAATTGCTGACCACATTAACGAGATTGACAAGATGCTCGCCGGTGATAAGGATACCATTGTCCGATCCATAATAAGAGAAAAAGGGAAGGCACCGTGCCTGATACTTTATTCAGATTCTCAACTAGAAGACCTCAAACACCTGTGTTGTTTCGGGCTATCGATCATTGGAGTAGACAAGACCTTCAACCTCTGTGATATACATGTGACAGTGACTTGTTACAAGCAGATGGCCGTTGTGATGGAGAAGACCAAAGAACCGCCGATATTTATAGGTCCGATTTATATTCACGAAAACAGCGACTTCGACATCTTCAGCAATTTCTTCAATCATCTTAGAGTGAAATTAATTGACGCCGACACGGAACAACTATTTTTTGGTACGGACGAAGAACCAGGATTAGTAAAATCGATGAAAACAGCATTCCCCGAATCTGGTCACATCCTGTGTATTCGACACTTAAAAGGTAATATAAAGCAGAGACTGATAGATGATGGAATCGACAAGAAAGATAGAGAGTCCGTACTAGACAGCATCTTCGGTGACCAAGGATTAGTTCGTTCCGATGATGACATTTGTTTCGATGTGAAGTGTGAACAAATTCAGGAACGAACAAAGGAACTGTCAGCTTCGTTCCACCGATATTTCTCCAATCGTGCAGCGCGTACAATTCGTGAGTTATGGGAGGGACCGACACCACCAGGTTACTTTGAACAAGGCTGGACCAACAACAATAGCGAATCACTGAACCATGTGCTGAAATCAGCCATAAACTGGCAATCAAAACCGTTACTAGACTTGATAGTGACCATTCAGGAATTCGTCGAAGCACAATTCAAGGACTTGCAGCGTGCTTTGGTGTCCAGGGGCCAGTACCGTGTGGCTGATTCACATAAACATTTTGGGATAACAGCAACGTCATGGGTAAATAAACCTACCAGAAAGAGAAAGATTGACCAAGAGATTCAAGAGCTACATTCCTCCAGATAAGCGTGTAATTACATCAACAGATGGCAGGATGAATGTCATAAAGCCGAGAGCATTGGGCAAGAAAATCGGACAACGCAAAAGAAAGATCAACGAGAGAACATCAACCTTCAAAAAGAAAAAGGACTGATTGTGTATTTAATACTATACATGTATTACATTATTATTACAGCAGTGGGTAAATTGTGATTTAAATTGTTTTAAAGAAGTTGTGTTATCTAATTGTATTTTATTTATACTGCAATTACTTTGTTTGATTAATTCTGTTTTACTTATTGGTAAGTATATTGTGTGCTCAAACTGTTCATTTGAATTCTGTTTTTTAACCATTGCATGTTGATAACTTACTTTTGTTTTCTTTCTTCTTCAGATGTTCATTATTGTGTTCATTTGTATTGTGTACATTTTTCTATATTGTTCATGTTCAATTTCATTGTGTACATTTCTTATGTAGTTATACTGGTAAGTACATGTTTACGTTACAACCAATGCAGGTTCTATTATCTTTTTTTCAATTATTTTAGTGTTTAAATAAGTATACAGTTGTGTTTAAATAAGTATACAGTTTTGTTTATGCAATTTATTTGTATTGTGTTTAATGCATTTTTCTTTTCTTGTTTCCCATTGCTGTTTTATACACTTGATACATAATGCATGTATAGTATTGTTGCGCAAGTTTTCAGGTTGAACTGGATGAATGTATTTTTAACAATTCTAAATAAAGTATTTTCGCGGACTATGACAGATAAGCCCGTGCCATGTGCAGGATCTCTTAATAGTTATAATTTTTTTTACAATAAATTCTAAATAAAGTATTTTCGCGGACTATGACAGATAAGCCCGTGCCTTGTGCAGGATATCTTAGAAGTTATAATTATTTTACAATAAATTCTAAATAAAGTATTTTCACGGACTGGCAAGGCTAGTATTTTTTTTTTATATGGGACGCCTTCCTACAACAGAAGGAAGGCAACCCCTAAAAAAAAATAGCCTTGCCAGACATCGTCCTAGAAAAAAAATAAAATAGCCTTGCCAGACGTCATTAATTATTTGAACATCTATGAAATTGAAAGAAAAAAATATCTATTTCCCACTTCTGTGGTACGGTTCGGGCACAGATTCCTTTCGTTTGACGGGTTTATCTGTGCATAAACTATTCCCTCTTGTTATGATTTAAATCCTGGGTTATAGTGATGCAGTCCTGTAGATGATTCCTGTCTACTGTGCACAGTGCCCACATAGATGGAGTTTTTGAACTGGTCGGTCTTACTAATATGATAATGAACTATGACCGCATGTCTGTTGTTGTGGACTTGCTGGTCTGTAATATTCTTAGTTACAAAATTGTTATATGTTGTCGCTCTTATTTGTAGTTTGGGTCTGTGGAATTTTATTAGATCATCTGGTGGATTCTAATTTGTCCATGTCTTTCATGAAGGCGTTTTAAATTATAGGACTTTGTAAATGTTTCAAAAATATATGTTGTTAGGGCCCTACCTTTCATGAGAAATATTTGGTTGATTATATTGGTTTTCACTGGAGCTGACTCCCTTAGTTGGATCAGTCAGCCCGCCCCCCCCCCCCCCCCATTTATGAAAAGATCGGGACCCACCACTGGGACACATTCTGTCATTCAGCTACATACAACTGCAGTCTGACATCCAGTCTAGTGAAGAAATAACAAAACAACAATTTTCAAGGTGGTGGGTTTTTTTTTTACGAGGAGGAATAAACTCCATGTAGCAACCCAAAAATTTATCTTTACAAATTTAAAATCTACCTCTCTGATGGATAGTCATGTCATTAGTAATCATACAAATGTTCCACACAGTGCTACATAATTTACCTTTTTATTTTTTAATATGTTGCATTTACCATGTTGATATAGAATAGATATCAAGGAATTAAACGAGAACAAGTACATGATGTTTTTAACATATTTATTATATATAAAACATCAATTTTCAAATTACAATAATTTTGCTTAGAATTGATACATGTACTTAGAAACAAGATTCTAACCATGCCCCCCAAACCCCCCTTTTTTCCCATGGAAAAAAAACAACAAATTTCTACATGTATAAACCATGTTTTTTTCAAGAATAACTTGTACATTTTATATATATTAAAAGATTGTTAGTTTAACAGTATGCAACTATTAAAATCTTATCTAGATTAGTATGTTTTGACAGAATTTTGTTTATAGACACATAAGAAAAATGTATTTTGATTGAATGTTGTAAGAATCTTTAATCCTCGGCACCTGGGAATTAATGGATAGTTGTGTGAGTGTATGAAAATAAACTAGTAATTATTATATGAAATATATTAAGTCACGGGTCTCTGCTAGTGTCATCACTTTGAAACATGTATGTTTATTTTTAAAGCTACATTTTTATGCATCGTAAGTGTTCACTTGAGCAAGTTTGACAGTTGCAATCTGTCGTGCTCTTGGAACTAACCGTAAAATAAACAAGTGAGAGTTTAATGGTCAAGATTTTACGACCTATGGTATCGAGCATCTGTGTCTGGGATTTCACAGAGAGATATTTATGAGGTTGTGTTTTTCGACATAATGAGTTGTAATGAGATTTAGTGGTTTGATTAGTTGATTTGTAACTGTACGATTTATGCACACTTGTCATTTTGACAGATCATATAAACAGAATTTCCGTTTCAAGACTGCAATTTAATTACACTGGTAACCTTAGTTTAAACCATGATCATTGATTTTAATTGAAACATGTTTTATTGGTTTAGGTTTTCAGAAACATTTCGACATAATATTTTAAGTCAAGAATAAGAAATCTTTTTTTCTAGATCTTTTCTGGTTTTGTTTTTAGTCTTCAAATCTAAAACTCCTGCTGTCTTCAATTTTTTTCTCAGGAGAATAAACTGGTGGTTTCATACTAAAAAAACAGGATGGGCGAATTTAATTGAAAGTGTAAATATTTTACAATATCCCCAGCCCAAAAAAACAATCATATTTATGAAACGTGTAATCAGTTTATATTTTATGAAGTTTACCGACCAAAAAATGTACCTTTTCCCGAAAAGATCGCTACAGTCGGATATATCTTTAAACAGCATTTCGAACTCACGATCCTGCATCTCAAGGAATGCTTCAGCCATTCTTCTTGTATTGCAATGTGTTAGGGATACAATTGTCTTCAAGTTATTTTATACCATTTGAAGAAGAAAAGGACTACTTCATTTGAGTAATTTTAGAAAAATTACGGTATTGAAAGATTTTTGGCACAATCTTTAAAGACATCTGTCCGAATTGAAACACAGTATAAGAGACACTTGAGTATCATGAAAAATTATTCATTTGTTACAACTTTTTTTTAAGCAAAACTTTTTGTATTTTCATTAAACAGATGTCTATAGAGATTGCGCCATTTCCCGTTTAATATAAATAGCATATAGTTTAATATATAAAAGAAATACAGAAAAAAAGACAGAATAGAAAGTATTGGCTAAAGTTTAATTTCAGTTTGTTTTCCATGACCTATTTTAGGTCACGTTTTTTTTCAGTTTTCTTTTACGTGTGTCTTCATGAAACATTCTAAGTATTGCATACATCAGTGTATCTTGTTAAGTTGACAGGGGTATGTTGTAACTAACAACCCATCTAAACTTGTTACAACTATAACGTTATAACATCGTTATCCATAAATCATGGAATATCCTATCTGTTCCCCGATTTTTTTTAAAAATGAACTATTCTATCCGACATTACCTTTTTTATCACAGGGATAGCGTAGTCATATAAAGTATTTTTTAGCCCTTTTTCCCAAAAACATGCCCTGTCATACAAGTGAGAGGTTTAGCTAGCTATAAAACCAGGTTCAATCCACCATTTTCTACATTAGAAAATGCCTGTACCAAGTCAGGAATATGACAGTTGTTATCCATTCGTTTGATGTGTTTGGACTTTTGATTTTTGATTTTCCTTTTTGAATTTTCCTCGGAGTTCAGTATTTTTGTGTTTTTACTTTTTGCATATCTACACAATAACATTATATTTTTTCTCAGTTTAACTAGGGTGAATAAAAGGCATTTTAGAAATACAAAAGGAAACTGAGATACAATAACATTGACACTCATCCTTGTTGATTCATTCACGAAGTACTTCAAAATGTTTTGAAACACTTTCCTACATTTTTCAAATATTGTTTACCATACTTTTGTTGTTAAAACATTTGTTTCTTTGTAAGTGTACACATCTTATACATCCCCATCACCCCACCCCGCTAATTTTTCTTCAGAATAAAGAGTAATAAAATAACAAACCAAACATAATAATGAAAATTGAATGATGAAAAATTCACTGTAATTGTTTTTGTAAAAATTGAGATCACGGGTCGTTATGTCCTCAAATTTTTACCTCCACCACTCTTTTCCTCTGTCGGATATTCGCGCTGCACAAGTCAGATCAAATTACAATTACAATAATGGAGGTCACACGTACTCTGTCTATGCTAGAACACATATTTTGAATGATCCAAGATCCATTCATTCTGCTTCTAACAAAGAACGTGATTGTAAAATGTTATTGCCGTGATCAGTATAGTAACAATTTATTCAGCTTTTAATATTTATATCATTCAATGTATATTACATACTTTCCTGTACGGGAACGACCATTTTCAATAAAACAAAATTACCAGAACACTACGAAAGATTAATTATATATTAATTGAAGTAAATTTGATTTAATATGCTAAGTTAACCCTACGTTAAGAAAAACAATGAAGGCTCACATTGATAACCACATCACTGGTTTATTTCATACTAACGTCGTTTCGAACTTATTCTTCTCTAGATATATAACAATAAACTAATGCATGACATTTCAATTGTTCATGTTCTTTTTAAATGCAAATAGGAACGCAGACATCGAAAGATACACTGTATTGATTTATTTTTTCTGCTGTACGATCGAAAAATATATTTGCCATGATCGGTACTGTAACAATGTCTATCAGTTTTAATATATGTGTTATTTAATGTACATTACATACCTTCCTCTACGGGAATGGCAATGTCCGATCTTAGTAAAAGTGCTAGCCTATTACAGATTTATACAAATCATTCTATTAGGCTACAGGTGCTACAATTTTATCAAAGAATATGTATGGTCCAGCCCAGATTATGGCCGTCACTGGACATAAAAGTGTCCAATCCCTAACTGTGTATCAACCGGTTGGTAATTCAGAGAAAATTAAAATGGGTCAGACATTGTTAGACAATTTAGTCAAGAAAAATAATGCAATGCCAGCAATTTCTTCTACAGCAATTCTTGCATTGCAAGTTTCTGAACCAGTTTCATGTAATCAGCTGGCATTGCCTATCAAAGAAGGCAGTGCAAATGCAAATGAAAATATTACTACATGTACTATAGATAAAGAAGACCTCATAAATCAAGCAGATGATTTTGAAGACTTTATGCTGACCTTCACAAAATTACACTGACAACTGCTAATAATACAGTCACAAGTATCTGTATCCAGAAAGACTAATTTTACAATATGCTGGAAAAACATACAACTTTGTCCTTTAAAGGACGAGGTACGATAAGCATCAGAGTACGGCCTTCTAATTTCGTTATTTTTTTTACAAAATGACATTAATCAGAAAACAATAGTTTTATAGTTGAAAACCCATTTTTTTGTAAACATCAATAGATTTTTTAACTTCCGTTGATATTATTCATGCTATGTTGCTGTAAACAAATAAGAACAATTGGCCGCCTCATTTCAAACATTTCGACCAGCCTAGATGTAAATACTACTATCCTTTAAAAGTAAAAGATTTCTAGCTGTCCTGACTTGATTTATGCCCTTTCTGTCGTCCATATTTTTGTAAAATGGATCGCTTATAAAATTATATGGCTTACAGTGTCTCCAGTTTTAATTGTATGATACATTTCAGGCAAAAGTTACTGGCAAGCAAAAAGTCCAAAGCCATGTATAGGTCTTTTAGCAACTACTAAACTAAGAGTACCTACGGACTGTGCTTAAAATATATGGTGCCATACTTCTATTTGTCATCATTTGTTTTAATTATTTAATTTACATCTGGAGACTCAGAATAAAACTATACATGAAGTTACTGGAAATAAAATAGTTTCGAAATCCAGAGACTTTGAAATAAGTCTAACTAAGTAAGGGGATAACCAGACTGTATAGCACGCTAGTATCCAGCAGTTTGTGTGTTCTTTTCAGGTGGTCCCTCATACGAGTTTTTTTCTTCTCCACACTTTGGACAGATCTTCATAATGTAACCATGGGAATCTCGTACCCTGTCGATTTTAGTTTGGTAAATTCTATATTTTTCAAATAAGTGGCGGTTCAAGTTTTGAATATCTTTTCCACATTGATTCGTAATATTTTTACTGGCAAATCGATTTTCGGCTCGTCCAATTTCACTCGTTTTATATTACTATTTTTTTAAGGTAACCTTTTTGTTTGCCTTTGTGTCCTTCCCATTAAAAGGGTTAACGTATTAATGGCCTCCACCTCAAGATGGAGTTGGCTCAGACCAAAATAATGTTTTTTTTATATAAATATTTAAATGTTATGGTATATAGAAAAGAACAACTTTTTAGTTCATCATGGAATGTTCATGGCGTTGGGGACACGATAGAAGATTCATTCTTTTTTAATGATATTAATATTTTATTAGAAACCTGAAAAGGAGAAAGTAAGAATTCAAAGTAAATGGATTTAACTTTATTTTCAAAATGTCGTTAAAAGACCACAGGGCACAGGCTATCCATATAGCCGAGGACGAGAAAAAGGTCCAGGAACCCCACACCACCAAAGAAGCTAAAAATTAGCGAAGTTGCACGACAAGCTTATGATAAGTATACGAAAAGCATAGAAAGAAACAAAAAGTAAGAAGCCAAATTAGACAAGTGTATGGACAAGCTTTTGAACAGTGATTAAGTAAATTTACTTTTAATTGTTTCTTGAAGAAAAAAATACATTAAAAGAGCTGTATTATTTGTTTTAAATTATTGGTCTTTAAACTGATCAGGTTTAGTCACCTCATATGACCCTATGGTGAGGTGTTTGACAAAATGTTTGTTATATCGGATACTGTACAAACTGTTGCTCTTAAGTCATTTTGATATTAGTGGCCATTACACAAACAACGAGTCGATTATTATATTTTTTCAATTTGCAGGGCGAAAGTTTACATTTTGAGATCCTTTCGATCATTATATATTTGAAGTGTTAAAACAAATCGGATTGTTTTTACATGTGAAAATCTGTAAAACTCTTTTTGGGAAAATTACAAGATTTTTCGTCCAATTTATACTATTTCATTAATATGCTATACACATTACTATTGGAAATTATATTAGTCAAGCATTGGTGTTGGTCGAGAGATTTATCGGTACATTTTCGAAAGAAGAAATTCACTTTATCATATGGTTAAGCATTGGAAATGAAGGATATATGATTATATTCCATGGCATTTTGGTGTTGATATTGATATAAAATGTATATTGTAGAAGAAAGTGGACAGGAACCAAGGACAAAACTTTCAGCTGCACCGAAAACACCTATATTTGTACCAGACAGTGATGGGTCAAGGACACAGAACTCAAGTCCTACATGAAGGTTACCGGACAAAATTTTTAATCTAAATACCCCAATGAGGATTCTGGCCAAGTTTGGTTTAATTTTGCCCAGTAGTTTTAGAAGAGAAGATTTTTGTAAAAGATAACTAAGATTTACGTTAAAAATTGACTATAAAGGGCAATTACTCCAAAAGGGGTCAACTGACCATTTTGGTCCTGTTGTCTTATTTGTAAATCTGACTTTGCTGAACATTTTTGCAGTTTACAGTTTATCTCTATCTATAATAATATTCAAGATAATAACCCAAAACAGTAAAATTTCCTTAAAATTACCAATTCAGGGGCAGCAACCCAACAACGCGTTGTCCGATTCATCTGAAAATTTATGGGCAGATGGATCTTGAACTGATAAACAATTTAACCCCATGTCAGATTTGCTCTAAATGCTATGGTTTCTGAGTTATATAGTTTCAGGAGACGATTTTTGTAAAAGTTAACGACGCCGGACGCCAAGTGATGAGTTGATTGATTGATTGTTGGTTGCTTAACGTCCAGTGGCAAATATTTCATGCATATTCAGGACGAGAACAAGTTCACAATAAATACAATAGGTAGGTTGATACAATAGAGGCCATTCAGGGATTATGGTCGGAGAAATTTTGACTGCCACCGGAAAAGGAGGGTATATGGATAGGGACAGAAATTTTGCCTTGCAACAGGCCACCTACGGACCCCTCAAAGAGTTGCTGCAAGGGTTCTTAACGTGCAAGGAGCGTGGCACTCTCTTTACACGAGGCATCGGATTTAATGTCCCCCTTCTGACCGGACGTGACTGCGAACTTGATACATCCCGCACAGCCAAACGGACGCCCCACTTCGGAAAGCGTTTTACTGCCGGTCGGGAGAAGACCAAGTGACCATACGTCTATACCCCAGTCACCCTTGGGGATTCCAAGTGATGAGAAAAGCTCACCTGAGGGCCAGGTGGGCTAAAAATGGAGTTTATTACAAACGATAATCCTAAGATATACTTGACCGCACTTCTGTGATGGGTTTATGTTAATGGAATCCTCTGAATACGGGATAACCATATTAGTAGTGGTAGACCCCAATGTCTAATGATCTTCAATTTATACCGAATATTGACTGTCAAAAAAAAATGCTTACATTCCAATTTTAAATAACAGTTAACAGCAAATACATTATCACAATAACAGATAACAAAAAACCTAAAGGCCTAATAACAGCTAACAAAGAATAAGACAATAACAGCTAAAAGCAAATATATATTCAAAATAAGATAACAAAGAATTAAATTGCCCCATAACAGCATAACAGTTAAACCCCTCGCCCCCTCTATAATAGACATCAAGTTCAGTCCCAAATATGGTTCGGAGAGGCGAAATACTTTTATAAATAAACTTAAGGATATTTCGTCAACCTTAAGGAAGATGTTCCGTGAAAAATTAGTCAAAGAATGCAATAGTTTCATAACAGAACTAAATACGGAAAGTGATGCGTTTGTGAATGACACAAAGAAAGAAATTGGCTATGCAACCAAACAAAGTGCTATAGGAAGAGCCATGCTTAAAAGAATCAAAGTGCTGGATAGCACCTCTGGAAAGTTTGCAACTGTATATGTGTATTATTTCAAATAGGTTATTGACGTGTATTATTTTAAATATGTATTTAAATCACTGTTTTGATTTTTTAAACTAAACCATTGTCTCGCCAGCAATTTCCAAAAATCACTTTTTATGCCCCATTTATGGGCATTATGTTTTCTGGTCTGTGCGTCCCTTCGTCCGTCCGTCCGTCCTTCCGTCCGTTCGTCTGTCCCATTCAGGTTAAAGTTTTTGGTCAAGGTAGCTTTTGATGAAGTTGAAGTCCAATCAATTTGTAACTTTGTACACACTAGAACACATCCGTGATATCGCGGGTCTGTGACTGAATTAAAGTATATAACTATGCCTACGCCTTATTTTAGTATTGGGATTGCCATCTGATAAAGTCATGCCGATTATAAGATGTACATGCGTACAGTGTTCTCTGCTTTCAAAATCTGTCTGTTTGAACCCGTCGACCTGGAACTTATCAATTATTGGTAATATTAATTGAAAACAAAAGGTCCTGGAATGGAGTATTTTTTAATCAACAGCATTGTCCTATATTTATTAATTTAGTTATAAATAAAGTTGAATTCTTTGCTTCGCTGTTTTATGTCATGCCCGCTAACAAATTGAAAACTGTACCTATACTCCTTATTTTTAGTCCAAATTTTAAGTACTCGTATTGTCATCTTAGAAAGTCTTACTGCTTAAAATACTACAATAGGGAACAATTTGACAATGATTGAATTTAGTAGTGTCAACCCTGTGACTATGACCCGTGTACATGGCAAAATCCGAAATACACTGTTTGATGAGAAACGTACCGATAAGGTAATAGGACTTAGGTAACAGGTGAATATTAATTATGTGGAAGAGTGCTGTAATTTTTAATCAACGTACGTACGTACAAGTAAGGGACGTACATACTTACAGAAAAAAACAAGGATAAAACTCAATATGGTGGGGCATAACAATAGTAGTATGACCTCAGGAATAAAAAAGTTTATATACACTAGATTCATACAATGTTGATCTGAGGTGCTTATAACCCTGTAACAAATTTTAGTTGCTGCTGCGTAATTGCCATTGAGGCAATGACATTTAAGATTTTTGTTTTAAGCCATTTATTTAATCATTGCCTCTGTGGGGACACATTATTAATTATAGGTCAATCTTAAAAAATCATACTGCCCCAGGAATAAAGTGAGGATAAAAAGTTCTGGATCCGCCACTGCATTGTTAAGCGTGACTAAGAAAGTCATTTTGCTAGTACATGGACAAATGTTATTAAATCATTTTAATAATTTCTACAGCACTTGTCTTTAGCTTGATCTCGGTCTTGATACACTGAACTATAATATTCTTAGAAGTAGTTGATGACACAGTTGCTTTTAAATTATACGGATGCTATGATACTAATTGTGTTTTTTCTGTTGTCAGTTTGATCCACTTGAACATGCTGAACGAGTGAAGGTTCTTATATCCACATTGGAATGTGAAACAGCTAGTACTTAACGAATTAAAAGTTTTCAAATGATTTTTGGCATCAAAACTTTCAGATCGATGTCAGTTTGACAAAAACAATGCACTTTTCTATTTATTTCTATAAGCCGGTATTTACCTTTATAGGCGAGTGATATGAGAGCCAAATTTACATTTTTAATGCACCTACCTAACACACGGCTAAATTATATATCACTAGAAAGCTAAGAATGTGTACTTTCTAAATATCCCGGTCGTCAAAAGAAATTATGGTGCATTTTTTTTTTAATCGAGGTCAAAGGTCATGGGTGCAATTTCAATTCACGGATACTTCCAGTTGTAAAATCGAGTCAAAACAAATGCAAAAACGAAACAATTTTATAGGAATGCTGTATAACTGTTGGGAAAATATATTTCTATCATAATATTAATTAATTTTGGTTGATTTTAACGGTAACGCATGTTACATAACGGAGTCTCTCGGAGTCTTTAAAAATCAACATTTAAGTCACACAAATGTATCTGTAGTCGCCCTTGCATTATCTAAATCATATAATACCTCCATATCATTTGATTGCACGTATTTACAAACATATATATCTGCAAATTTGTTATAAATAATCCGAAACAAAATATTTGAAGCAAGGGGAAAATATAACATATGACGTATTTTTAATTGTTTAGAAAAGTCCCATGATGAGCTGTTTATTAAAATTGAGGAAGCGTATGGTCTCCTGTTAGTTTGAAAGCCTGACAACCATAGAGCAGATTTTCTTTTATATATGTTGCAATATGTTGATATATAAAAAAGAAGATGTGGTATGATTGCCAATGAGACAACTATTCACAAAAGACCAAAATGACACAGACATTAACAACTCATATATCACTAAATCAGATATGATAAGAGTACTAACAAACATAACTAAAATGAGTAAAGTGCTACTGGTATATTTATATCAACAAATTGACAATTTTAATATAAAACATCACAAGGAAAATATGATCACTCATTGTACGTCAAAATGTGTTTGATTTTACTTCAGTCGGCCGCCGTGTATCTTGAGATATATAATTAATCAAACAACACTTGACAAAGTAGTTTGTACTCTTTTTAAATATTACACTAGTGATGACGTTCGGCTACTTTGGCACTAAGTATTACGTTTTTTTTATCTTGTTTCACCGCTTCAAACGGAGGACAAGGCTATCCTAATATTGAACCTTTTATTTGGCTTTCTAATGTTAAAATCCCGTGATCGAAACGTCGGACCAATGGGGTGTTGGACCATTTAGGTGTCGGATTATTGCGATATCGGAATATTATAGCTTCATTTTAACTTGTAATCTCATCATTCTTATCGGTCAACGTATCCATACAAAGACAACTTCCTTGGCATGGGCATATATCAGTACAGCAGAGGTTTTGCTCAAAGCGGACACAAGATCTACTATATACAGATTGAATTAAAAATTTGGAATAGACATGAGGGATTTGTCAAAGAGACACCAACCCGCTAAAAAGCAGACAACGGCCAAAAACCACCTATGGGTCGCCAATGCAGCAAGAAACTCCCAAACCCGGAGGCGTTCTTAAGCTGGCCCCTAAACAAAAATGTACTACTTTGAAATGATAATGGACGTCATACTAAGCTTCGAAATATACTCAAGAAGTTAAAATAAAAAATCATACAAAACTAAGAAAGGCACGATGATCCTGACTTGGGACAGGCGCAAAATTGCGGCGGTGTTAAACATGTTTTTGGAAATCTCAACCCTCCCCCTATACCTATACCAAGGCGTGAACAGATCAAATCTGGTAGAAAGTTGGATGACATGATACCGGACCGATGTTGCCTTTTAGCCAACCAAAGTCATACGGAGATATTTTATTGTTTCTGTAGTTGGGTCGACATTGTCTTGGATAAAATTTTAACCCCCAGAAGAAAAATAATGCCATGTAGAATGTATGGCCCATTTTCATTGTTTCTAATCTCCTGATCAGTCAAACTTGTTAATAGTTATCAAAGGTGTGTCCATAAACACGGTGCATTGGTAGTGATAAACCTAAATGAAAAAGAGTAAAACAAATATTTATAGATAATATACATTCTATACGAAAGCCATACATCTAAGAACTTTGTCAATAGGAATATCGAACGCTTTATTAACTGCCGCAGATGTGCCATCATCCAAAAGACAACACAGAAATGTTTTTAAAGCAGGTGGCATAATTTAAATTGAATAATCCAGTGAAATGTTTTTAGATAATGGATATTCATTTGATTGGATTACAACTTTACCCTATATCTGCTTCCGTAAAGTAGCTGCACTAAGTGCTTGCAACCAGTTTCGCAGTCACTGCTCAGATCTTTAAATTTTACAGACCGAATATGACAGTCATTTTAAACGGGTAATTTTCCGTCATTACGGCATAAGACAAAATTATAGAGCTACTGTATACAATATTGGAAGTACCTTGGCCTTGTTGAAGCTGTATACATGTAACTATAAATTGACCATGTTTTTTTAGTTTTTGTTGAAGCTGATAATATGTTGTGTAGTTTTCTCGGCGGCGATCCTCGGGCAGAAATTAAGCCCGGGTTAACTGATCAAGACTTAGTAATTAAAGTTGTGAACCAGAATACTTCCTTGTGTACAGGCACGTCATCTTTAATCGTCGAAATGTTAGTAAAAGCTGTTTTATGTTAAGAACTACTAGTAAATAGCTCTTTAATTTCTGATTTCAAATTTTGTAGCAAATATTTAGTGATGCAAGCTCGATGGTATAAAGATTTAATAGTAAAATTATCATGAGTTATTTTGTAAATCAGATCATTGTAGGAGATATATGTAGTAACACTCAATACAGCTTGAGTTTGCTCCTCAGAGGATACCTTATGAAGTTGTGTAACTTGCTTATAGGCTTTATACATTTGCAAAATATACAAACAGACAAATCAGAATGAGTTGTAGATCTACTGTCCTCGTTGATATATGAGAGGTATCTGGATGATTCGTTCCAACTCCGATTCGTCCCAACAAATTTGTCCCAAGTTGCTTGGACAATTCGTTCCAACTTTTTCCAAAACTTGTCATTTCGTTCCAAAATACTTAGTTTTAAAAAAAATCTATGATTTATTAATTGGGAAGAAAGGTATATTGGGTATGATATATTGATAAATATTAATTATTAAGTATTTCATGACAATTTAATATTTTAAAAATGAATAAAGTACTGACTAGTGTTATTTTCAAAGAATTCGTTATTATTATAATTGATTATTGTATTTCAATGATGTGCGCATTATAGTTGTTTATGCAGTTATCAAAAGAATAATATCGTACTTAGCTTGGGTCATAGCTTGGGTCCTAAATGCTTGTTAATAATAAGAAAAGCCATACCACATTCACTATGTTTTTCTTACGTGCATCGTTACTACTCATTAGCACTGGTTGTGTATGTTTTACAATATAAAATTTTACTCAGTTTCCTGTACGAAACCGAAAAAAAGTGACTTCAAAGAAATATAAAATACAAAAGAAACAAAATTGTGGGCTTGGAGGTGTGGAAAATAGAATACATATTTTTGATAGGTCAACTTCTTCCAAACCAATAAAAAAAAATATGAAACATAGATGCTATAAAAGATTCCTAATTCCATATTTTTTTTTTATTACATTCCATCATGGAATCTTCGTGTGTTGTTTGTCATCGTTTTGTTCGTGTTCGCCAACATGCTTTGTCTTGTGACTTGTGTGATTCTTGGACTCACAGAACCTGTGGAACTGGTAAGTTGAATTGTTTTTGTTTCTGTTTTCTATAGATCGATATATCAATAGTCTATATTTTTACTTTCACTATACGGCCTTCAACAGAGAGCAAATCCCATAATGCATTGTGTTCTACACTTTGGTGATGTTTCAAGCGTAAAAAGTAACTCTTTTTTAGTTCTATCATGAAACCGTTGTTTCAAATATTTGTAAGAATGACCTATCCAAACATATTATTACCCATTGATATCCCTTTATCTTTTAAAGGGGGACTGGCTGTATAATTCGTGGTCACCGATTTGACTCAAATTCTCACATTTGATTTTTAATAATGTAAAACATTTATCCAAAAGTTTAAAATAAACAGTTTACAGATCATGTAGTAGATAATATGTAGATTCGTGTCGTGTGTATTTTAGTTCAGACGCCATAGATTAAACCAACACGTGCAATTTTTTTTTTAGGTCTGTTTGAGTTTATTTTATAGATTAAACATATATGTTTCTCATTGTTTTTACCGTATAAGAATGATTTTATATGGTTCGAATCGGTAATCAAACGAGTTACCGGAGTTTCACTTTCATTGTTGACATTCTTTTTCTTTAAATAACCAGTAAACGTGCAATGCATGCGTTGT